>NW_028244993.1:0-438000 GCF_964263255.1 Lissotriton vulgaris
GCTTTACTTGAAATTGCAACACCTAAAGAGAAAACACAACAAATGACATTTGTTAGCACTTTCAGCACAATGTCTAATGATATCCAACGAATTATAAGAAAACATTGGTCGATCCTTAACACAGGACAGGACACTATACAGTCACCTCTTTTTGCTTTTAAAGGAGGACCAAATTTGAGGGATCAACTAGTTCATACTAGACCGAAGAGCAGAATTCAACGAGCTGTGGGGACCATATGGGACCTACCAGCTGTAGATAGCCATCATCCATGTGGTACTTGTGCAGCCAGCCCCCAAACTCATAAATCTGTGACCATTGATCTGTTGCAGGAAACAAGCAACAAAACTGACGAGTCATTTTCTGGAGGCAAAGCACGGTCCTACAGATTTTGAGTGGACTATACTAGAACAACCATTCATTCCAGACCATGTGACAGATGTATATAAGTATCTACTGATTAAAGAACAAAAGTGGTTATATACAGCCACATGCATCTAGCTAAAAACCGGTCGCAAACAGGCAGATTCTCAGAATCTCCCCTTTTTCGACTGGTATTTTTGAATTTGGGATGCATCATCCCAAATGCAAAATTTGCAATTTAAGGAATCTCTAATTTGAGATTCCTTAAATTGCAATTGCATTAAGGAATCCCAAATTGAGATTCCTTAAATGCAATGCATCAAAGTAAAAAAATTAGCGATTTCGCTAATAGGAGTAGCAAATTACCATGAAGTCCAACTTCATGGTAATTTGCAAAAACTTTGAAAAATGCACTTTTGTGCATTTTTCAAAGTTTCATGTTGAGCACACACATGCCCTAAGGGCATGTGTGTGTGTTCAACATATGTGCACAGATCAATTTCAGGGGTGTAACAGGGTGTCCTTTGGACACCCCTGCACCCTTGAAATTGCATTCTCAATTTGCGATTCGCTAATTGCGATTCGCAAAATGATAATGTCTTTCCATTCATTCCTATGGGCCTCTAGGCCCATAGGAATGAATGGGGAGGTATTCCTTAATTGCGCCTCGCAATTTGCGAGTCGCAATTTAGGAATATTAAGAAATCGCAATTTTTCTAGCGATTTCTTCATGCATAGCCTTTTGCTATTCCTTATTAGAGAATCCTTATTTTTCGCCAATAAGGAATCGGAAATGGCATTGTTGATGTAAGTGGGCCTTAGACTAGGGACGGATAAAAGAGGTCTGAGTGATGATATATCTTGGGTATCTCTTTAACGTTCCTAAAATGAGAAGTATTACATCTGAATGATTCTGTTCACGACCAGTCAGATAATACCTAACACACTGAATAAGATTCCCTAGGTTTAGTTATAACTATGTTAGAGATATGAGTAGAATCCCTCTTCCCGAGGTGCACACATATTTATATTTTCTATATGTGAACACACTTTCCTCTACTTGAACTCTCACTTAATAAGAGTATAGGTATGGTTCACAGTGACCACATTTAATAAGTATGAAATACAATGTGTGTGGATGTGTCTGTGAAAAGGTAGGCGCAATAGCTGGACCCATTATCATCTATTAGCTCTGATATGTGGGACTATCGTATTTCCTCATGACGTTGTTAATGAAGTCTGTTGAAAGAAAAAATATTTCTCTTCTTTTGAAGAGGAAAAAGAACAATGAATGCTTCCGTATGCAACAAACTAATGAAAGTTTTTTTTTTAATAATTGTATTTACATGTTCACCACTCCATCAGATATGTGTACTAAAATCGCCATCACTTTTGTAAGTTTCCACGAAGCAAGTGTATTTTACATCTCAAGTATTAAGGACTAACACTAGAACATCACAATTGCCTGTAGCGTCATTTTCATTGAACGCTAAATAGGTAAATATGAGAGAATTATGCCTTGTTTCATCCTGGCCTACGATGCTTAAATGTTTAATATGTCTCTTGAATATTTCATATTCAAATTTTACACAGAGGATATGATTGAACTACATATCCCATATACCCCTTTAATAAACAAGTGACTATGTCATCTTTATTCGTTTCGGTCACATGGACCAATCAGCAGAGTATCACAATAAATATGTCTGACTTCCCTTTCCCTTCACCTCCCCGAGACGGCTTGGTAGACCGTCTGGAGTACCGACGGAGAGGCAAGTGGGGAACATGGATTCATATAGAAAACACAGCAGTTTTTAATCTGTGTCCTCAATCTTTTGAGTACTGACTCTGTGCTAGCACGTTGGGGCACTCGATGGTGACTGCGAAAGTGATCAGATGATCACGGTGGGCAGCCGGGTGCTTTTTACAAAGGAGGTTTCTAATACATGGCTTTGTAACACTATATGCTGGGCTTCGTGATTAATCAAAAGATATTGCATGTAATGTACGGGAAGCTTAAAACACGAGGACACTGAACAATAATTTGCATTTATAAACACGGGGCGGTTACTACAAAAAATAGCTTCCTCACGTAGAAAATCGAAGAGACATAACTGTCGCCACGTCAATCCAGGTATATCCTGGTCTTTGTTATCAGAGAGAGAGATTGATATAGCTGAGATGTGATCAAGCTCCGTTCGCGGAGCGAAATGCGTCAGGGAGGGCACTAGCTCTTTTCACTTTGCTGAATAAAATGGATTGCTGGCACAGGAGTGTGTGATGTGGCTTTTTGGTGTTTGGTGAACTTCGAATACAAGCACCTATTTGTGGAGTGAGGTCCACGCCTGCTGAAACCGCTACTTTCGGCGGTCAGGAGTTTCTGTTCATATATATATATATATATATATATATATATATATATATATATATATATATATATATATATATATATATATATATATATATAAATTGTGGGGCAGATTTTGCAATAATGGCGTATTTCTAAGATCTCAAGTTTCTCGTCTAGAAAGATCGCAAGATGCACCATGTGTTTTTCAGAGTCTGGGAACAAGATATTTGTGAGTCAACTATATCCCAATACATTGGACTAATAGATTCACTTATAAGTTTTTATTGATTGTTTAGAGGGACTATTTTCTTTGAGTAACGTTTTTTAATCTACTATTGAAGGCAGGTTTTCATGGCAGTGCTCATGTTTTTAACTTTCTTTCAATTTTGATAGAGCGGTGCTCCCTTTCCCTGAGCCGCAGCCAGTGTCAGGGTTTGATTAACCGCGCCTACCTGACTGTTGATAAACTACAACTCCCATGAGCCTTTTAGCTGTTCTCACGATATTTAAGAAGGGTGGGGTTGAGAGACTTTGTGCGTGATTCTGGAGTGTTTGTTTCTTCTGTTACCATCTCCGCATCTATCGTTTTCTGGAGTTCTGTTCCGGTGGATCCCTGTTGTGATTCGAAGAGTTGCCCGAATTCCCCGCGCTGGATTCTGGTTCTGTTTTCTGTTAGCACGCGGCTCTTGCTGAGCTGTTTTCCTATTTGTATCTGACTTCCAGGTTCTCTCCCGCTAGCGCTGATCTGCCGTTGGACTAACGAGTCTGAGCCTTCCTGGCAGAGCTCGGCAAGGGAGGTTACCCGATGAGATTGTGTGAGTAACGCTGTGGTGGGATATTGATTATTTAAGAATATTGTCATTGCGGAAGATAGTGGTAGGAAGCTACATCTTACCGTGATTTAGACGTCAACACTTGGATGAATCATTGGGTGGAGGAATCTTATGATTTACACTTGATTATTGCACTTTGCTTTGAAGGACTGGAATCCTTCCTCATTTTTTAGTTGCTCTGCTCTCCTACTTACTTTCAAGGACCTAAACAAAAGGGACAGTATTTCCAGTGTGCAGGCATTTAACTATGGGTCTGTTTTTTTTCCTTTTGCTATAAACCTTATTGATTACTTCACCATTGTCTGATAGGCTGGGAGAGTAACATGTCTCTTATGTTGTTTAGGGTCCTGGGAACACTTTAAATTCCTTCACAACCTCTGCAGAAGCAGGAGTGAATTGGAGAACCTGAACCAGGTAATTAGAGGGGAACCTGTAGTGAGAATGAAATGAGAGTAGCATATACCTGTGTAAATTCTAAAACAGATGTGCTTTCTCTTTCAGCTTCCCCTTCCCTGCTGTTCCCTTCCGTCCCTCCCCTTTTTTTCCCCTCGCCTGATCGCTCGAACACCCTGTGTATTTTATATCTCAGTGTGTTGGTGAAGTCTGGAGGTGGAGCCTATTTTGCTATGGCTGGACCCTGCGGAGTGAATCCTTACAGAATCACGCACCCACGTATATTACTCCGCCTGGTCCAGTTGTAGCAAGTATGGCTACCATGGAAGACGTGTTACATGCCTTAGTACTAGTACAACAGGAATTGGCTTCCTCTAAAGCGGAGACAGCAGCCCTAAAAAGACAGGGTAGAACAGCTTTCCAAAAATCCCTTCAATGTTTCATCAGGAACGTCCCAGATACAAGTCACGGTTGTACCCCCATCCATTCAGCCAACCCCGAACGTTATGCAGGAGATCCCCGTAAGATACAGGTATTTCTCACACAAGTGTTGTTGCACTTCTCATGCAGACCAGCCTCTTTCCCGAACAACCATTCCCGTGTAGCGTTTGCCATATCTTATCTGGTGGGGGACGCGGCGAATTGGGCAGTGCCATTAGTGAAAAACAATTGCCATTTTGTCGGATTGGTCGGCTTTCAGAGCTGAATTCGAGAAAGTGTTTGACCGCCGAGCAACTACCTTTAGCACTGACAAAGATTTACTGGAGTTAAGGCAAGGAAAGGGCGAGCATTGTCACAAGTTTCCCTGCCACTTTTGAGTTGCTCTGCTCTCCTACTTATTTTCAAGGACCTAAACAAAAGGGACAGTATTTCCAGTGTGCATGCATTTAACTATGGGTGTGTTTTTTTTTTCCTTTTGCTATAAACCTTATTGATTACTTCGCCATTGTCTGATAGGCTGGGAGAGTAACGTGTCTCTTATGTTGTTTAGAGTCCTGGGAACACTTTGAGTTCCTTCACAACCTCTGAAGAAGCAGGAGTGAATTGGAGAACTTGAGCCAGGTGATTAGAGGGGAACCTGTAGTGAAAATAAAATGAGAGTAGCATATACCTGGGTGTATTCTAAAACGGATGTGCTTTCTCTTTCAGCTTCCCCTTCCCTGCTGTTCCCTTCCGTCCCTCCCCTTTTTTTCCCTCGCCTGATCGCCAGAACACCCTGTGAATTTTATATCTCAGTGTGTTGGTGAGATCTGGAGGTGGAGCCTATTTTGCTACGACTGGACCCTGCGGAGTGCATCCCGACAGCCAGGTGAGGTGAGGCTTGATCCTCCTACAATATATATAAGCAGGAGATGCCATACATTGTATACAATGATAAAATGAATGTACGCTGTTTTTTAATATAAAGACAATCATGTTTGACCAATGTGTCAGCAATAGATGTTGAGTTTATGACACTAAGCCTGTCCAAAATCTCCTTGATGTGCATGTAACCAACAGATTGTTTTATTTGCCTCTTTTTACTCCACAGTGGCAGCCTAACCACTTTCAGGAGGAATTGACCAGACACTTAGGAGTCCAGGTGAAATTAGTCCTTGTCTTCTTTTCTTTTATTGTTATCACTTCACATACAAATCGAATGCAGTAGCTTTCACATTTCTAGGTCCTGACGAAGGCAGAGGATAACAGTGTCCTATTTCACTGCCTAAACATGTTGACCTTCCAACACCCTTGGCAGTTGTTTGTTTACACTGCCCTACTGTTTTTAATCTTCGGCAAGTTGGATGATCTAAAAAAAGTTTTTTTCACCCATGGTCCCAATTTTAAGTCACTCACTATTTTACACTTTTCACGCACTGCAATTTCCTTTTCTTTCCCCATCATTGAGTACCATCATGTTCCATCTACGAGGTGATTCCTTGTCTGATAATTGGATATAGGTCATTTCAATCTTGACCTTGAGTTACATCTTTTATCAGTCATTTTTGGAAGAACCAAAGGAAGCCCAAATAATGACTAGGGCAGTATCGGACTATGACTAATGGGTATTCATATTTGAACTGCTACACAATCTGTTGGTTTATGTCTCTCATAGGAAGTCGATGGCTCTTTTGGTAGACCCATGGACACTTTTTGAATGCTTTACTTGTGTTTTAGGGGCTGTGTCCATGCAAGGTCTCTAAATATGCCCTAGGACCCCACTTTATCGGTTTGTTTGTTCTATTCATTCTGACATTTCAGGCCTGCACAGATCTTTCCAGTCTCTGGCCTCAACACTGATGGCAGCCATCTAGAATGACCAGCCTCTTATCCTGGCTCCTGTCCCTTCCCCCTCAACCCTCTGTGGGAGGGCAGGTTTGATATACTAGCGAGGAGGCTATAGAAGTGGTTTTAAAGGAAGTGGTTTATTGAGAACAGAAGGGGTCGGTATTTGATGGCTAGTTGGTTCCTTGGTTTCCTCCTCTTCAGATGACTCTGTTGTTGAGCTGGAAGGAGATGACACCGGCAAAGGGGTGGTCTTGCTTTCCTTCTCCTTGTCTCCACGGTGGTCTTCCCGGAGGCTTATAGGAGGATAATGAAATAAAGAAAGGAACCGTAAGTACTCTGTCTATTAACTAAGTTTCCTGTCTTCCGGCACCACACCGTTGTGCTCACTATGAGGCTTAAGTTGTGAGGGAGGGGGGTGTACGGTGGAACTAAGAGTCCTGGGAACCCAAGAATAGTAGCGTTTAGGGGGTTCAAGAAGACAAAGAAGGAGAAACAGGGATTGGGGATAGAATATCGTGTCAGGCACAATTAGGGTTATCTTGCCAGGTAGTGAAGGAGTTCAGCATGAAGTCAGGCGGTCGATAACAATCGTAGGGGGACATGCACTACAGATGCATGACATCAATGCCCTTGCCTCCCGCTTCTAGTCCCACCCAACACTTCCTCCCACTTCCCTCCCTACTAACAATAACCCGCAGAACAGGGGTACTCACAGGCTATGCCGCAACTCTCCTCCGAGTTGCGGCTGCTCCACAGCCTCCTCCTGACACCACCAGTCTTCACACCAGCTCTCATCTCCGTCCTGGTTCCCTGGTATGTCGGCGTCCAGCCTATCGGGTCCCGCGTCTTCTCTCCGCTCTCCCGAGTCTTCAGGCGTTCGGGCGTTCGAAGTATCGGGTCCCGCGTCTTCTTGGGGTCTCCTCTCCTCTTCCGTGCCACCGAAGAGATCCTCCCCTTGACCGCTGCCCCTTTTTATTGGTTCTAGGCTGTCGCTTCCTGTTGCTGTCAGATCCACTTCCGGGTCACACCACCAGCCGCGTTCCTGTGTAAAAATAGCAGAGCATGGCAGAAGTCTTGTATGTCTGTTCCACGTTTGCTCCCGTGTTCGGGTTTCTCCACCCAGCGCTTCACTGGTAAGCCCCGGTTCCTTCTCACACCCTCCCAATGCCCTTCACCTGACCAGAGTACACGCAAACCTGAGCACACAGGCACCCAGACATCCACATGAAGCACACATCAACGCCACTCCAAGAAACACAAACACACTGCACCCACCACGCCATGAACAACACCCACTCCAAGCACACAAAACACAATACCAACAACACCATGCCAGGACACTCAGAGACATACACACCAAAAACATACATCCACATCTATGACCTCAGCACCCTCTCCCTCCAAACCCCCAACCATCACCATAATCCTCCGACAACTTCGAAAAGCCTTACCCTGTGTGCCCTGGACTTCTAGCCTGCCACAGCTGCCCCCTCTTAGACTTAAGAGGACTGGCTTTCCACCAATCTCTTCCACTTCCACTTCCAGCCACCCCCCCTGAGAAGGGTGGTATCATCAAACCTTCGGAGGGAGTCCCCTCCCAAGAGGGGAGGAAGGGAGAGAGCCACCCTCCCCAATCCCACAACTAAATCAGTCAAAGAGAGCAATAAAAGACCCACCACCCCTCGTTCTGACAAAAAGGTGGCTAACATAGCCACCTCCATGCCCATTCCCCATACTAACCTTCGGGGTTATAAGATCCAAAATTGTTGAAGCCCAGCCTCCCCATACAGGGCTCAGCCCTCCAACTTCCCAATTCAGACCTGACATCCCAGGTACAGTCCACCCAGCACCCCAGCCAGCCCTCCTCCTCTGAGGTCCAGCCCTACCACTACCCCAGCCAGACCTAACCCTCCCAGGTCCAGCCCTCCCAAGGATTGAACCAGCCTCCCTCTGTCCACATATATCCCACCTGAGCAGTGCCTGGAGTGCCCATTAAATGCTCCTATCCTCAGGAGGTTTCCCTGGCAGTGAACTGTGTGGCAAGTTGTATGGCAAACAATTGCTATCTGATCTTTGGACTGGCCATTGGCCTTGTTATTTGGATTATTTTTACCAATTTGTAGCATTGATAAAAGTTTTTTTTTCGTTATAACTTTTGTGGCTGGCTGTGCTAATGATGCAGTATGATGTATGTGTATATGACGACCGGTTACAGTATAGTAGTACCACTTTCACTGTGGCATATGATGTATTTGCAGTTGCAGGTATCTCCAGAGCTTGTGGCAGGTAAGGTGTTTGTTGAATCAAAGGGTCATGAGGCCTATCTGTAATGGGCTACTATTGCCTATACATTGCCTCCGATGGGCTCCACTAGGTGTACGCATGGCATCTTTGATTTCACTACATCAACAGCAACAATTTTGCTTTACTGTCTGACTTTTGGGGTGGACATTGTGCTTAATATGTGCATCATAAAAAAAAATCAAAACACACCTGGGTGGGTGTGCTATTGTCTTTGAAATTAATGACTTCACAGGCACATGAGTGCATTTTCATGTGTGACCTTCCCCGCCAATGCATCATTATTGCCATGAGAAATGCAGTTCCAGAAAAATATGTTATTGACTTGTCCTTCAACATTTAACACATGTGCATGTCAGTTGGTGAGGGCATTGGTAATCCCAATCTCAAAGACATCCAACAGGTTTATAAACATGAGGACATTGCTGCAGGTGCTATGTGCAGTGTGTCCTTGTGACCTTGCCATCCTGGAATCCATCTACTTGTAGGCCACAAGAGCTGGGAGTAGGGAGAGTGTGTTGTTCAAATGTGTGATACAATGATTTGTGGATATTAAACTTTTCAGCCTTTCCTTCATTCATGCGTATTTGCTGTCCTGCCTAAGTCTGCATTACATATTCATTGCTGCGATATGTCATACATTCATGTCCCATTCCAGTGGATCCACTCCACTATATGCCATCCCACTACATACAACTCCTGTACACCAGTCCATTATACAGCACTCCACTGTGTGCTGTTACCCTGCACCTGCCACTGGAGTCAAGCTGGCCTGGCTGATGAGGGGTGAAACCCTGAATCCGGTCCTAGGATGCTTCTTTACAGTCATGGCTGGGTTAAAACTGTAATGAAATGGGGAGCAAAAAAACTATCGATTTAGGCCCTGATCTCAGTACTGGGGTGAAAGTATGATATTGTTCTGCATTCAGACTTGGGTCCCGTGCTCTTCATGCCACTGGAGTCAAGCTAGTATGGATGATGAGGGTGAAACCCTGAAACCCCGGTCCTAGGATGATTGTTTCAAGTCCAGGGAGGACCTCGCCCCGCAGTTTGGGATGGACTGTTCCCATAGCGACAGGGTCAAGCCTGATTTTCACATAGCCAGGTTCAAACTGGAATAGCATGGGGAGCAAAAAAATATGTATTTAGGGCAGATCTCTGAACTGGGGTGAATGTATGGCATTGTTCTGCATTCTGTCGATCAATTGTGGTTCTTGCATTTGTCACCCTGAGTGGGACGGTAATGCCCAGACATGGGTCCCATGCTCTCCATGCCCCTGGAGTCGCTAACCTGTCTGATGAGGGATGAAACCAGTCCTAGGATGTTTGTTTCCAGTCCAGGGTGAACCTGGCCTGACAGTTCTGGCGGGACTGTTCCTATAGGGAGCAGGGTCAAGTCGGATTTGCATTTATCTGGGTTAAAACTGGAATGGCATGGGGAGCAAACAAACAATGGATTTTGGCTCAGATTGCTGAACTGGAATGACTGTATGACATTGTTCTGCATTCTGTCCATCAATTGTTCTTTTTCCATTTTTCACCCCAAGTGGGACAGGTATACTGAGACGTGGGTCTCGTGCTCTCCATGCCAGTGGAGTCAAGCTAGCATGGCTGATTAGGGGTGAAACCCTAAAACCAGTCCTAGGATGCTTGTTTCCATTCCAGGGAGGACCTGGCCTGGCAGTTCGGGCTGAACTGTTCCCATAGGGAGCAGGGTCAAGACTGATTTGCATATGGCTGGGTTCAAACCGGAATGGCATGGGGAGCAAAAAAAACGATGGGAGGGGCGTGGCCAAGATGGCGTCGGAGTAAGACGTGCTTCCGAGTCGCTCCGGCGCCCGACCTGCTAAGCATTGTACAGCATCGCCTACGGGACCTCAGTCCGCTCCCAGACGAGCGCAGCAACCGGCGGTGCTGAGCGGGGTGGTCCGGTGCCATCGGCGAATCCCGGGGTGGTCGTACGGCGCCATTAGGAGCTCTTCAGCATCGGGCCTGCTAAGCCCCGGCCTTGCGTGTGACCGAGGCCGCCCCGGAGCACAGTGGCTCGGCCCGACTGGGCGTGGCTTCCCGGAACGGCGGGCTTCCTCTACCTTCCCGGCCCTCCGGCTCCCTCCACTATAGCGGGACGTCGGTTTGGTGGTGCACCACTTGCTTTGGACGACCGGAGGATTCAACGACCGGCTGCCTCGTGGAACCTGGACTGCCGCTCCTCGGCCTCACTGCTGGAAGGCCTCACGTCGCCATTTCCTCGAGCGGCCATTACTTGTGACGCAGGTGCTCTTCCCTGCTCAACAGCTTCGCCGCCATGTCGACCTTGCCTCGCAAAGGGAGGACAGTGAAAGAGACAGCCTCCAAAGTATCGCAACCACCAAACTCCCCAGGAGCGAGTGGCTCGGCGAGACAATCGGACGAGGAGGCGCCGGCCACCAAGGCCTTCATGTCGGATCAAGGAGGACATTTCCGACCTACGGGCCCAGCTGGCGTCGGACCTACGCGAGGTACGAAGAGATGTGGACGATATTGGAGAACGGGTGGCTGTGTTGGAGGACCATGACCTGAGTATGGCAAATGATGTCCACCAGCTCCAACAAGATGTCCTCCGCCTCACTGACCAGAACTTGAATTTACAAGCGTATGCCGAGGACCTGGAGAACCGCTCCAGGAGAAACAACATCCGTATCAGAGCGGTCCCTTGGGACGGTGAGGCTGGTGACTTGAGGGGATATGTGCAGGCTTCCTCTACCTTCCCGGCCCTCCGGCTCCCTCCACTATAGCGGGACGTCGGTTTGGTGGTGTACCACTTGCTTTGGATGACCGGAGGATTCAACGACCGGCTGCCTCGTGGAACCTGGACTGCTGCTCCTCGGCCTCACTGCTGGAAGGCCTCACGTCGCCATTTCCTCGAGCGGCCATTACTTGTGACGCAGGTGCTCTTCCCTGCTCAACAGCTTCGCCGCCATGTCGACCTTGCCTCGCAAAGGGAGGACAGTGAAAGAGACAGCCTCCAAAGCATCGCAACCACCAAACTCCCCAGGAGCGAGTGGCTCGGCGAGACAATCGGACGAGGAGGCGCCGGCCACCAAGGCCTTCATGTCGGAACTCTTCGCCTCGATCAAGGAGGACATTTCCGACCTACGGGCCCAGCTGGCGTCGGACCTACGCGAGGTACGAAGAGATGTGGACGGTATTGGAGAACGGGTGGCTGTGTTGGAGGACCATGACCTGAGTATGGCAAATGATGTCCACCAGCTCCAACAAGATGTCCTCCGCCTCACTGACCAGAACTTGAATTTACAAGCGCATGCCGAGGACTAGGGGTGGGCGGCCAGCTACGCTCCGTCTGCGGAGTGTGCGTAGTGCCGCCTACTCCGCATTTTGCGGAGCTGGCGGAGCCAGGCGGCACTCCGCAGACGGAGCGTAGCTGGCCGCCACCCGCCTCCCTCCCGCCCTCCCTAAATACTTTAAAATACAATAATCAAATAATTTAAAAAGCACTTACCTTGCCGCCGCTGCCCGCCGCGTCCCCGGGGCTCACTTACTTCCGTCTTCCGTCTTCCGTACTAATGCGCATGCGCGGGCGGCCGCGCATGCGCATTTTCACGAGAAAATGCGCATGCGCGGCCGCCCGCGCATGCGCATTAGTACCGAAGACGGAAGATCGCGAGCCCCGGGGACGCGGCGGGCAGCGGCGGCAAGGTAAGTGCTTTTAAATTATTTGATTATTGTATTTTAAAGTATTTAGGGAGGGCGGGAGGGAGGCGGGTGGCGGGGCTGGCGGCCAGTGGTGTTTGCGGAGTGGGGCTACGCGGAGTGCGGAGGTGGGCGTAGTTTCTCGCCCACTTCGCGTAGCTCCGCGAAGCCCCACTCCGCGAACTCCGCCCAGGGTTACCGAGGACCTAGAGAACCGCTCCAGGAGAAACAACATCCGTATCAGAGCGGTCCCTTGGGACGGTGAGGCTGGTGACTTGAGGGGATATGTGCAGGCCCTCTTCCTCCAGGTGCTTGACGAGGAGAACATTCTGGAGATTAAATTGGACAGGGTACATAGAGTTGGCCTGCCCAGGCGAGGAGGCCCTCCTCCGGACATCCTAGCATGTGTCCATGATTTTCAGATTAAGGAACGCATCCTCCGGAAAGCCAGGGCCCTTCCCTCCTTGAGCTTCCGAGACCATCGACCTCAGCTGTTCCAAGATTTGGCAGCGTCCACGCTTCAGAAACGGAGGGAATTCCGGCCTGTAACTACCTATCTGAGGGAACAGGGCATCTCCTACTCCTGGGGTCACCCCTTCCGGATTATATTCCGGTGGCAGAACAGATTGGTGCAAATCCGCTCCTTGAAGTCCGCGAGGGAGCTGTTGGGCCTGGAGGAGGACCCACCTTCGCAAGCGGCGCGGTCCTCGCCTTCGCGGCGACGGCGTCGCTCCTCATCGTGGCACCGGGTTGGGGCTTCCCCGGAGCGGCTACGACCGGACCACTCTATCAGCCTGCAGGAGAGGGGATCAGCAGTGGCGTCGGTGGCCTCGGCCACCCTTGCGGGCTCTCAGCATTCCTCTGGAGCGGCGTGACCCCGGCCTTCTTTGATGGTTGGGCGCCGGGGCGCCTCTGTTCCGACGGCCCTGGGGTACTATGGTACTTTTGGAGAAGACACCCCGGGCATCGACCCTGGGGGCCCCTGATCTGGTGCCCCCACCCCGATACCAGTCTGATGTGGACCGTGTGACCTGTGGCCCATTGGAACTGCTGCTTGTACATTCCAGGTTGCGGGCCTTGTGCTCTGTTTCTTTGACTTTTGGGTTGTTGTGGGGGGTGGGTTAGTCTGTGCTTTACAGGCACTGGTGCTGGCAGAACAGTTTTGGTTGGGGTTGGGGTTTGGGGGAGTAGTAGTGGCGACTCTGTGTGCTGGCTGTATGGTGTGTGTGACTCCGTTGAAGTTTACTCCTGCGCTTTGTGTTTTTCTCTGTGAGGGGGGTCCTTGGGCCCTGGTGTTTTTTGGAACGGTAGCTATTCTGGAAATCTCGGAGAGTGGCGGGGTGACCCCCTGGGTGTGTCTGTGGCTCGACCCTTCCCTCTGGGTCCTTTTGACTGCATGTTTTGGACGGGTTGGGGCCCGGTGTGTGTCGGGGTTCGGATTGAACTGTGTGGCTGCCCGGACGTATGCATGGCGTGGAGTTTTAGTTCCCCGTTATGACTATTAGCATTGGAACTTGGAATGTGAAAGGCCTCAACTCCCCACAGAAGAGGCAGAAGCTCTGGAAGTACGTTGTGGACCATCACTTGGATGTGGTCGCCCTTCAGGAGACCAACCTGGCTAGGAAGGACGAGCTGAGGCTCCGCCATAGACAGTTCCCTCTTATCTACAGGGCGTCTGCGGCCACGAAGCATAAGGGGGTGGCCCTTCTCTTCCGAGCTTCCCTCCATTTTCAGCCCCTGGGAGTGAATGTTGACAGAGAGGGCCGCTGGCTAATGGTGAAGGGGATGTTGCACGGCCGCCTCTGTACCTTTGTTGTGGTGTATGCCCCGAATGCGGGTCAGAATGGTTTTCTGCAGGGCTTGCTGGACAGGATGGGAGACTTTGTGGAGGGACACTTGCTCTTGCTGGGTGACTTTAACATGGTCTGGGACAGGGACTTGGATACTTCTGGAACACGCAGGGCGGACACTGGCGTCTTCTTCGCAGAAACCAAACGGCAGTTGGGTGAGATGGGGCTGGTAGACAGTTGGCGCTTTGTCCATCCGCAAACTAGGGACTATACTTTTTTCTCTAACATTCATCGCTCGTACTCCCGCATTGACTATGTCTTGGTTGGCCAGGCTCTCCGGGGGGATATACAATTGTCTAATATTTTTCCACTCTCCCTATCCGATCACAGCCTGGTAGTTCTGGGCTTGCACTGGGCTCCCGGGGGGGACGGTTGGCGCAAGTGGTATTTCCCAGCGGCCCTAGTGAGGGACGACCAGTCCTGTAAGGCCTTACGCAAAGCTATCGGTGATTTCTTTCACCTCAATCCTCCTTCGGACACCTCGGTGTACACCACGTGGGACGCGTGTAAGGCCTCATTAAGGGGCACTTGCCTCGCTCTCAACGCACACCTGAACAAACTGCGGCGCGAGGAGAGGGAGGCTCTTGAATCGGAACTTGCCACTTTAGAACAGGCCCACAAGGCGAACCCCTCCAGGGTGACTTTGCGGCGTCTGACGGCGGTGCGCGGGAAACTGAGGGCCCATTATAACAACAGGGCGGAATTTACTCTTCTACGTCTCCGGCGTACCTCCTACTCCCAGGGCAATAAGATTGGGCGCCATCTGGCCCGGCAACTTCGGGACAAGCGCGAACGGGATTACATAGGAGGAGTGCGTGATCACGCGGGCTCTGTTCAACACAGGGACGCGGACAAGGCGGCCATCTTTGGTCGCTTCTATGCAGCGCTTTACTCAAGTGACGCTCTTGACCCGGAGGCTCAATCCACATTCCTGGAGGGGCTCCCTCTCCCAAAAGTCTCTAGTGAGTGGAATGACCTACTGTCCTCCCCCATCACTCGAGAGGAAGTACTGGACGCCATCAAGGCCCTGAAGTTGCACAAGGCCCCTGGGCCTGATGGCTACACGGCCCTCTTCTACAAGACGTTCGCCTCTGACGTTTGCGATTACTTAGTCTCCCTCTTCAATGCAATGGCGACTGATGGTAGGACCACAGATTCCATGGCCGAAGCGCTGATTACTATAATCCCCAAGCCGGGGAAGGACCCTACTTCCTGTACGTCCTACCGCCCGATAGCGCTCCTCAATCTGGACGCTAAATTGTACTCCTCCATCTTGGCGGGCAGACTTCAGGATCTCCTGCCTGCCTTGATTCATCCCGACCAATCTGGCTTCATCAAGGGTCGGCAGACTCATGATAATCTGCGCCGCGTGGTACACCTCATTGAAAAGGCGGAACGGTTCCACATCCCAGCGGTGCTGGTAGGGCTTGATGCGGAGAAGGCCTTCGACCGCGTGGACTGGGGGTTCTTGCACCAAACTCTGTTGGCCTTCGGATTCTCGCCCCACTTCATTCGCATGATTGAGGCAAATTACCGTAGCCCTACCTCTCGTGTGTTGGTCAATGGCCACAAATCCGGGAGTTTTTGCCATTCCCGGGGGACGCGCCAGGGATGTCCCCTCTCGCCCCTCCTCTTCGCCCTCAGCATAGAGCCATTGGCGTTGGCGGTGCGGGTGAACGAGCGCATTCTGGGGCTCCCCTTTACGGGCGAACAGCATAAGATCTCGCTCTTCGCCGACGACGTCCTCTTGTCCATTCGTGACCCAGCACAGTCGCTACCCCATGTCCATTCAGTACTCTCCACTTACGAGGCAGTGGCGGGTTTCAAGGTTAACTTTGATAAGTCCTATATCTTGAATCTGACCTTGTCCCCAGGGGAGATGCATCAGACCCAGATGCTCACTTCGCTTGCTTGGGCGTCCTCATCCTTGCTTTACCTGGGGGTGCGACTGACTTCCACCATAGGTGCCCTGTTCCAGGCTGTTAGACCTGGCACCTTGGCGTGAGTTTCCCTTCCACTTTTTGCTGTTGTGCCTCAGATGTTTTGCTGAGACCCCCAATTCTAACACAGGCCAACTTCCCCCGATATTGACATCGATTCGGGCTGACCTGGAGCGGTGGAAGCCTAAATTCATCTCCTGGCTCGGCAGGATCCATGCACTCAAGATGGTTCTTCTTCCCAGGCTTTTGTACCTTTTTCAGGCTCTGCCTATCCCGGTGGGGCTGGACTACTTTCGCCGGCTGAAGACCGTGATGCTGAGGTATGTCTGGCAGGGTGGCCGTGCGCGACTTCCATTTGCGGTCCTTCGGCGCCCGCGCTTGGAGGGGGGGGTGGGTTTCCCGGACATGCAATTGTATTACAAAGCTGCCCAATTGAGAGTTCTGGTGGAGTGGTCCCAACGACTTTCGTAGAAGCACTGGCTCCACATGGATCGGAGTGCCATGGGCCGCTCCATCTGGGACCTGGCCTGGAAGCCTAAGGTGGACCGGCCCAGAAACGCATATATTAGCACCCCCCACGAGCACGGTATTGAAGGTCTGGGATACGGTGAGTGGCGACGACCGCTGGACCACATTCCCGTCCCCATTCACGCGATTCATTTTAACCCGGCCTTCCCCCCGGCTTTGACGGAGGGTCCCTTTGAAGCTTGGAGGGAGGGTGGCTGTAGGGCCCTCACCCACCTGTTCCATGGCACCGAACCCCTCACTTTCCACAACTGTATGAGGGACTACGGAGTTCTGCCAACGGAGCGATTCAGGCATCTCCAGCTCCTGCACTGGGCGATGTCACCCTCAGTGGTTGATGCCGCCACCAGGCCCCTGACGACATTTGAATCCTTCCTCCTACGCACCTCCACCATAAAAGGAGCGATCTCTTTCCTGTATAAGTTATTACTAGATACTACTGTGTCTCCGAGACCGCGATATCAGGACCACTGGGAATCCACGTTAGGGAGGGACATCGCTGACTGTGAGTGGCGGGGCCTTTGGCGGGACGTGACACCGCATAACCACTCCACTGACCTTAGGGAGGCCCATATGAAACTCATCTTTGATTGGTACCTCTATCCGTCTAAATTGCGCCGCATATTCCCGACGGCTTCAGATAGGTGCTGGCGAGGCTGTGGGATGCTGGGAGACTTTAGCCATATATGGTGGGAATGCCCCTCCATTAAGCCGTTTTGGGCAGAGATTCTCTCCCACATAAAGGATATTTTGGGTTACCCTGTCCCTGATTCCATGGCTTTCGTTCTACTAGGCCTTAGGGACCCACTGCTTGAACATCAGACTAGAGCGGATAAGCGTATCATGTGGCTGTGTTTCGGTGCGGCTAAGATGACCTTGGCTGCTGCCTGGAAGACCCAGTCTGCTCCTGCTATCTCCTTGTGGCATGCCCGATTGTGGCGCCTGTTGAGCATGGAACGTCTCTCTGACATGGGTAATTTCAAGAACTTCGTGCATAATTGGGGCCCACTTGTGAGATTTCTGTCCCGAGGCCTTCCTTCAGCAGTGTGTCCGCCTGCACTGCGGACCCTTCATCTTTTCCAGATTTGATTGCGAGAGTGACTGAGATGGATAGCGTGCTTGATGTCGCCACCACTGGGAGGGTGGTGAATGTTGGGGAGGGACGAGGGGGGGGTAGTTGGGGAAGTTATTTCTTGTTTTCATCTTTGCGACTGCCTTTGCTTTTGGGGATAGACGATAGCATCATGATTGGGGCTGGAACGGCTCCCCCTGCACGGGGACACTGCCTCTACTGTTGGACCGCCTGGCATAATTTGTACGCTATGCTGGGCAGGCCTTCCTGCCCGCGCCTCTGTTGCCTTGCCGACCCCTGGCATTAGAGTGTGGACTTTGGAGTTCTGCTACCCCTTCCTTTGCGGACTTTTTCCTCCCCACTCATTGCTCCCCCTGTGTGGGGATTTGTGGCGGCCTGTCGCCTGTTCTCCTTTTCTTTCTCCCTTTGGTCCTCTTGTTCTATACCTGTCCCCTTTTTCCGTTTCACTTGCAAACTACAAAATAAAAATTTTACAAAAAAAAAAAAAAAAAACGATGGATTTAGGCCCCGATCTCTGTACTGGGCTGATGGTATGACATTGTTGTGCATTCTGTCCATCATTTGTTCTTTTTGCATTTTTTACCCCGAGTGGGAGGGGTATGCCCAGGCGTGGGCCCTGTGGTCTCCATGCCAGTAGAGTCAATCTAGCCTGGCTAATTAGGAATGAAACCCTTAAACCGGTCCGAGGATGTTTGTTTCCAGTCAGGGGTGGACCTGGCCTTGGCAGTTCTGGCTGGACTGTTCCCATAGGGAGCAAGGTAAAGACTGATTTGCATATGGCTGGGTTCAAACTGGAATGGCATAGGGAGCAAAAAACACATTAGATTTTGGCACAGATAGCTGATAGATTTTAGTTGTTTCTTCTGTTCTGAGATGGTAAATGTGGGTATGGAGTATTGTGAGTATTTTGACTTTTTCACTTGTGTTAGAGGAGTGTGTAGCGCTGGTTGACAGGAAAAGTTGTACACAGTGAATTAGTGGGCACATGAGTTATGTGCCTATAAGTGACACATGGGTATGATGTGTAGTGATGTGCTGGTGATGGAGCAAGGATTCGCACGTAACACGACTTGCTCTCTTCATGAACCTCGCCTGAATCATAACTGTACTAATTCCGATTGTTTGTCATTTTATTTGTATTTCCCCAACACACGGGTGTCCCTAGGAGGCTTGCCTATGTGTTTTTCATCATAATCAAGCTTGCACATTAATAAAATGGCCGCTTTGCAGAAATCCAGTCTGCGCATGCGTCGGTCATACCCATGTGATGTGACGCACTCGCAATCTGGAGGGAAAAGTTCGCTCATGCGCAGTGGTGTTAAAATGGCCGCTTGTTACTAATCATGCTTCATGCTATCTTAAGCCGCTTTTGTATATGCATCTTTTCTGCACTAACTCTTAATGCTATAAGTATTATGAAATAAGGGATTAAGAGTAGTTGGTCATGGTGTACAGTGTATTCATTTTATTCTGTGTTATTAATTTGTTTTCGCTTACTTTTCATGTACCGCGTAAATGAGGGCCTTGACTCAGGGATGGGAATCATGTTCCGAAGCTGACGTATCACACATCACGTGACTTAAAGATCTGGGACGTGCAGCAATGGAACCTGGCCAGTTGGCTATTGAAAAGGGGACTGTCCTTTCCAGACACACCTTCGCCCTTGAAGAGATGCTATTTTTGCTCTGAAATGTGCAACAATGTTGCAAACCTTTTCTTCACTATTGTACTTTCCCACAGGTAGGCCTGGGAACCAGGTGTTAGGGGGAGGGTAATGTCACGTGAAGTATAGGTGGTACCTATGATCTAACCACCTCCCTTGACCAATCAGAAGATGGGATTTTGTCATTTTGCAACATTTATGGGTGGTCTTGGGGACTTAAAACTGTATAAATAGCCTAGCTTAGCTTAGAGAAATTGTCCGACTTGTCCGAGTAGCAGACCTGTCACTGACCCTACGAACTCTATAGGTGCCTGATACAGAGTGCTGCGGAGCATTCTGCCTGAAACTTTCCACAAACTCCAAGGGGTGGAAATTAGTCCTAAAGTGCTAAAGCGAAGCACTTTGCTGGGAGATTCGAAAACCCATTCGGGGTTATTGGCGGATTCCGTGCAGAAGAGGGGGTAACGCTGGCGTTGCAACCGAAGCTGTGAGGGGTTGGTCGTGCCTTGGTGA
Organism: Lissotriton vulgaris; assembly: GCF_964263255.1. Lineage (NCBI taxonomy): Eukaryota > Metazoa > Chordata > Amphibia > Caudata > Salamandridae > Lissotriton > Lissotriton vulgaris. Next base: position 19,781 of record NW_028244993.1, read on the forward strand.
ACCCAGTCCTGACCCAGACCTGAGGGGTATCCTGTCCTGACTGTCCATGAGCTGTACCTGCTCACCTCCTGGTATTTCCTGAATCCTTGAGGGTCCTTGTCCCGTTCTTTCCCAACTGACCCGTGACCAGGGTTAGTCCTCATTCTCACCTAGGTAACTATTGACATAGGTGTCTGTCTATACTATACCCTCAACTTTTCCTCCTCTGATTAAAGCAATCTTGCCTGTGATATTCTCCATATCTCCTTTGAATGTAATTGTATGCAATTGATTATTCGTAAATGTTCTACTTTTACCCTTCCTATAGGACATTGTTAAACCCGACTGTTTATCTAGCCTGTTCCACTTATTTCCCCTTCCCTTAGTATGGTTGCCGTGAAGTTAGTAAAGATAGCATAAGGTTTAGGAATTAGTATAAAGGTATTAGGTCACATATTAGGTCCTCCTTACGTCCTTGCCCTAGATTAAACTGTATTAGATACAGGGCTCATTATGATTCTTGCCCTATAGTGTTCCCTTTTATTCTATGATACTCACCCTAATCCATGGTTATATCCTGGTACTGATACTTATCATTGATGTATTACTTTGCATTTGCCTACTTGTAATGGCATTTTCGTCCTAAACTTTTACTATATAAAACCCTTAAAACCATCAAGGTGTCTGTGGTCATTCTACATTAAGGTTTTGCTCAAAAGTATTTCATGTGTAAAGAAGTCTCTCCCTTTTAGGAAAACCCTTATCACCTATCCACTGCTAGCTCCTGATCCGTCAGGAGTAATGTGCCTGTGGTAAGTCAGGTACATGAATAGTAAGTGGTGTAAGAATCACCCAACCGATTACTCATAGGAGCGTGCGTGAAATCGCCTGGTTCACCCCAGTAAAACGTTAACATTGGAAATAATCACGCCAGGGCCCAGTGTGTGGAAAAGTTTGGTGAGCCGGGTGACCCGCGCGCTCTATCAGTAATTTCTGGTAGCAGAAGAATGGTTAGGACTAGTAAGATAGGTAGATAAGATAGTTAGAAAATAAACCGTGAAAAATAAATGTGCTGCAAAAAATTTTTTTATTGATTGTGTTACTTAATATTTTATTGCAAAAGAAATCGATTTCAAAATTGTTTTATATGATTTATATATGTATTGCTGCTAAATATTATATGTTTTATTAACCAATTGTGTGTGATTGTTGAATGTTGTCTGAAATCCCCATGGAATTGTATAACGGATGGTGAGTAGAATCCATCGCGTTCTGAGGTCATTTGTAGGGAGGAAAGGTTAGTGCATGGTTCGAGTGGAACTGGAAGCACTAATTAGGTCTTTTTCGGAGAACTGTATGAATGACAGTGACGGGACTACTGATAGAAACCTTGGTCTGATATCACCTAGTAAGGGTCACATTAAGGGAGTAATAGAGTCATCGGAGCTTGTATGATAGCAAAGGGAAGCGCTGACGAACCCCAGGCTTAGTATATATCCCGGAAAGAAGTGGATGAGTCTGGGTAATAGCAGGTTTTCTAATGCTTGCGTGAGGGTAGGCAAGAGAAGTCTATCCGAAGTGTATGAAAAGTAGACAGAAGTGGTTTACTTGCAGTAAAAAAAGAATTTTCTGTCTTTTTAGAACACTCCTACACAATGGCGAATGTTACACGTTGTTGACTAAAGTTAGCATTAGCGCCTTGAAGAAAATTCAAGGTTTCCGTTACCTTGTAAAGGAGGGAGTCAGTCGAAGGGCTGCTCCGACGTCACTCCGTGCCGCGCTGGGATTGGTTAAACCAGCGGGTGTGTAGTGAAGCCGAAATTGTAAGGGAGGGGTGAGTGCCTGAGCGTGAGAACGCGTCTCGCGAAAAGGCCGCACACCCATTGGTCAAGAACTTTTGCAACCTCTGTACTGATTGGTTGTTGCGAAATTGGAGTCGCGCTCGCATTGGAAGCTCAAACGAGGTAGTCAAAATTTTCTGCACCGAGCTTATAGATTGTTACGAGCGGTGTATGTGGTACCCTGATTTTCTGCCTGATCCAAGAAATCTAGGGTGTCATAAGGAGTTGATGAGTAAAGGCAGACCTCACAACATGTACGGAGGAAAGAGAAAAATGTCATTTGTCAGCAAAATAAAGAATTTCTTCAAATCTGACAAACCCGTACGAACTAGGGAAGGCGTGATCATTCCTCCGCCAAATACTCCAGCCTCTTTCATGATGTTAGAAAAGGGGTATCATACCTGTGTATGGTTAGAGAACTGGGTAAAGTACACTGCGGAGGATGGAGTTTTAGCCTTTCCCATTGATGGTACTTTTAACGGGAGAATCCTATTTAACCTGAGGACCCGAATGAATGAATTACATCCCAGACCTAGATTAACTCAGTATGAAGCTTTAGAGGAATGGGAGATTGAGGCTCTAGAGCGAGACAGACCCCGGATGGACAAGGGAGTGACCCGATGGTATCCAAAAATGGTAAAGGAAACCAAGGAGCAGAAATTGAAACAGTGGAGACAAAATATGATGGTAGAAGGGTTATTCCCCATGTTCGGAGCTAATGAAATGGTGGGAGGGAAGAAATGTACTGAGAAAACCCGACACATGATGCCCCTGGGTGAATCGAAAGATGAGTTTTTAGAAGACTTATTCATGAAAAATCCCCCGCCTTATAATGAAGAAACCAGATCTCAAAGCTTAACTACTCCAGTGAGACCTTCAGGAAGAAGAAGTACTAGTGAAGCCGATTCCACAGGGATAGAACAGAGAAGAGCAGGAGGAGAGGGATTTGGTAGACCCGACCCCGTGATCCCGAATTACAACCCTTTTGGTGAGGGACTAGTTTTGTCAACTCCATCAGCTCCGAATATCTATCCTTCCCTAGTACCCCAAATAATACAGGATCCCCCTATGAATCGAGTATTACACGAGCAGGAAAGGGATGCCCTGAGAGGACAGCGGAATGATCTCATACATGCTATAGCTCAGATTAATCCAAATCCTGAAGCCCTGACGATTCCAGTAACCATTGGTCCAGTTTTTCCTCTATATGGGGACAGAATGAATACTCCGAAAACTCCAGTCATAACCCCGATGATGCCCCAGCCCAGAAGGGAACCACTCATTATTGATGACCAAGCAAGTGAATGTGAGTCCATGGCTTCCTTGATGGATCTACCTAATAGGGAACAAGGACCTAGTATGTCTCGAACTGGACCTCAGACTGGGAACAAAGATGTACTAATAGAGTCTTCATCGGGAACTCAAAGTGCGACAGTGGTAACTCCCGAGGAAATAGAAAGATGGACCCGAGAATTAGAAAAGGGAACCCCTCATCCGAAGCCACTAGATATTTATAAGCTAAGAATAGAGCTAGAGGAACTGAGCGCAGGGAATGTGAGTCTAGACCGATTGAATGTCCGGGAGGAAGATGAGTTGTTGTTCATGTGCAAACACCTTACTCGGAACGCAAAATCATACTATGACAAATTAATGGACACGGCAGTATGTATGGGAATAGATATCAGCAGATCTAAGGTACTACAGAAATCCTACAGGGTAGAATTTTCGGACAAAGATCTAGAAAACCTGAATACCGCAGGGAAGAAAACGCAGATTAAGGAACTGATAAACTTAGCACAGAAATGGGGAGATCTAGACAAGTGGAAAGCCAGGTGGGCAAAGAAAAAGGAGGACAGCAAGGAGAGACCACGGACTGCTGAGTACGTCTTACAAGAAGCTGACAAACCAGAAAAATTGTGTCCCATGAGAGAAGTCCCAGGGGGAAAGTATGTCCATGTCCCTTGGTCCAGACAAGATATAGTATCATTTACCAATGACTTTCCAAAATTACGGGAGAAACCAGTCGATTGGTACCGACAGGTCGAACGCTTCATAAAAGTTCAGAAATGTCTTCTGAAAGACCTGGATGGTTTTTTCGACATTGTGGTCCCTGTAGATTTGTGGACTGACTGCAAAATTGAAATTGATTGGCCTAGCGAAGAATATGCGAGAGACGAGATAACAGGAGCTCCCGCACCTGAAGTAATGAGGAAGTATGAGCAAGTCATACAGTACCTCAAGAAGAAGGTGCCCGCAAAAGAAACTGATTGGACCCGCATAGATAGAACTGCCCAAGAGCGTGAAGAGTCAGTCCGCTCCTATTATGAAAGGTTACTGCAGGTCTTCAAAACTTATAGTGGAATCGATAATGTGGACCTGAAGGATATGACACATTTCTGTTATCGATTTGTGTTAGGATTGAGACCTGAAATATCCCAGTGGATTAGAGATAACAAAATCAGTTGGCCATTGATGATGTTCTCAAATATGCCAAATACTGTGAAGATGAGATCGAGAACAAAAAGAAAGCCCTAAAGGAAAAGGTGATGTGGGCTCAGGTAAAATTAGCTGAACAACAAGAAAAACAGTTAAGTAAGATGACTAACAGTAATAATACTACAAATCCGAATACTGGGGGTGGAGGCAGGCCCCGGGTAAAAATGAGTAGAGAAGATGCTATGGAAAAATTCCCCTGTCACGGATGTGGTCAGATGGGGCATTGGAGAGATAAATGTCCGCACTTGCAGGCTGGTAATGCCCCCGTAAATGGTTTAAATCCACAGGTGCAGAAAGAGGGGATCCGAAAGACCCAACAGCAGGTAAATCAACCCCCAGTGCCACGCGCTCCTAGACAGAATTATAGGAATCAGGGTCAAGAAAATGAAAGGGTCGAAGTGTGGGAAAGAGAGAATGAAAGAAATGCACCCATTCCTCAGTACCTGTTCAGAATCAGAATCATAAACTTTTATTCGATTATCCAAAAATTTACATAATCATAAAAAGTACAGTTAAAAAAGAACCGTCATTTTTGTACTGGGGTTTTACGTTTTAAAATTTACACTTTATAGAACAATTTTCGATCGAATTCTTGTTACTGTTTTTAAAAAAGTCACTATCATTTTGGCTTCATGCGGGTTTGCCGGTGACTGTAGATAGGCAAGCGCTGGATAAGTGTTTCTAAGGCCACTTAGTCGCAGAAGGGGAAGGATCCATTTTTTCCTGGCCACACTATAGTATTTACAGAATAGTGCGACATGGACCGTTGACTGCTTAGAGACCCCATCGTAAGGACAACAGTTCAGGATCCGTGACCAGTTGTTCTGTTCTGGAAATGAGACCAGGCGAAAGAAGAGATCAAACCGGAGTCTAGTCAATAAGAACTTTTCATGATTTGTAAGAAAGAACGTGAGGTAAGGCTGTATCAGCTTCACTGATTGCAATTTAGAGATTTTTTCATTTTGTGTTTTCACTATCTCTGCTTGGTTCCGAAGTTCTCTCAGGTGGCCTAGACACAGTTCTTTCAGTTGTTTCTTGGATATATCTTCAATCGAAGATGGCTCAGTAAAGTATTGCTCACGGTTAAGATCTTGGAAAAATTTAAAAACGTAATTGAGCCAGGGAATTTTTCTCCAGTGAGTTAGGCTAAGACAGTCTGTGATGAGGGCGCGTGATACGTGGCTTTCTGGGTTGCACCATATGCGATGCCATAAGATGAGAGGTTGACAGCGTATGGTGTCTGTGACGTATTCCATCCCTAGCTCTCGATGAGATGCTAATATCGGGGAGCTTTGGGGGAGAGCCAGTACGTATTTAATAAAGGCGTTCTCCGTAGCCTGTAGTTGCTTGATGCACCCATAACCCCAGATACCTGCTCCGTAACTCGCCACGCTGTGGCATTTTGCGTAGTATAAAGTTATGAGTTCTGACGGAGCAGGTTTGCCTAATTTTCTGGAGAAAGCACAAAGTGCAGATGTTGCTCGTCGAAAGTTCAGGTTTCTGGCTTCTATGGCTTTTCGCCAGGTCATTGAATCATCAACAAGTATGCCCAGATATGGGTATACTGACGTTTTTTCCAGCTTAGTGTTGTTTATGTATATGGATTTTTTGTTCCCTGATTTGGGTCCTATGGACATTGTAAATGTTTTCCTTGTATTTACTTTTAGTCCCAGTGAGTCCATAAACATCACGTATTTGACCAGCTGTCGTTGTAGTTGGTTGGCTGTTCGGGCCAAGATGACCGAGTCGTCGGCGTAGAGTAGGATGGGTATGGGGCGGCGAGCTATTTGCGGGAGGTCCTGGCTCCCTGCCAACATTGCTTCTTCAATCCCGTTGGTGTATAGGTTGAATAGGAAGGGAGCCAGTACGCACCCCTGCCTAACTCCTCGCGTGATTTTGAAGGGGCGCGATATGTCGCCGCTAGTGCCGTAACGCACTCGGCCTTCTGCGTTGGTGTATAGGCCCCTGAGAAAGGCCAGTATCTCTGGATCTACTCCGAGATTCGACATGATTTCCCACAATTTGGCGTGCTGAACACAGTCAAAAGCCGCGCTCAGGTCTACATAGACTAGATAGATCTTCCCTTCTTTTGCGTGGGCATATTTTCCAGCCAAGAGCGTCAGGTTTAGGGCTTGCTCCACCGTGCCGAGTCCCTTCTGGAAGCCGTATTGCAGATCGGTGAAGATGTTGTTTACCTTGGCCCAAGATTGTAAGCGGTCCAAAAGTAGTCGACCTGCAATTTTGCCCGTAGAATCCAGAAGGGAGATCGGCCGGTAGCACGCTGGGTCGTTTCGGTCCCCTTTCTTAAATATTGGCAAAAGGATGGATGAGGACCAAGAGGGAAGGAGACCGACTTGAGCGACTGCGGTCATTACCCGGGTTATTATTAATGACCAGTAGTCGCTATTGTGCAAGAACAAGTCCATAGGTACCCCGTCCGGGCCGGGAGCCTTGCCAGTTTTTGACGCTCGAATTGCTTTTCTGACCTCGGTGACTGTAAAGCGTAAGTTGATTGGGAGAAGATGGGTTTCTGCCTCGGCCACATGCTCTGTGTGAGGTGTGTCAGATGCCGGGCTGAAAATTTTTGTGAAGTGAAGAACCCATTCATTCTCTGACACTGCGACATCGAGGTGGTTTGGATCGGTGTCATTTTCCAAGAAGGGTGATCTGATGGTCTGCCAAAAGGTGGTGCTGTCCTTTTTTAATGCGCTCTCGTGCAATTGGCACCAAAGGTCTCTCTTGATCTGACGCCTGCGTTCTTTCCTTATTTCATTATACAGTTTCCTCCGGGATGAGATTAGTTGGGCGTCTCTTGGCTTCTGCCGAAGAGCTTCTTTTAATGCTGAGAGGGCTTTTGTACAGTCCGAGTTAAACCATCTATTGGTTTGAGTTGTAGGTTTGTTTGCCCTGTATTTAACTAGTTCGTCTCTTATGGCCCCTTGTATGTTGTGGAAGGAGGCGATAATGAGTTCAGGGGAAGCTTCTGCGGACAGACAGTCACTTTGCCAGAGGGACGTTTTTTCAAGTATCCTTTGCGTAGTCGTCTCAGGGTCGACTTTGGCCCATTTAATTGCAAAACCGTTCCTTTTCTTTAATGTTATTGCTTGCTGATCGAGGGAGGTCATTCTCGTTGTGGGAGGACCTGCTTTCTCCATTGTAATCTCCACGCTTAAAGGATAGTGGTCGCTGATCGGGCACGACCCCACTTTGTAATTTGCTAATGTATTCTTACACGTATTTGAGGCTAGGATGAAGTCGATGGTGGATGTGCAACCTCTCCCATGGAAGGTGGGTTGGAATTCCTGTACCGGGTCCACTAGCTCATTTACGAAATCTAAGTCCAGGGTAAATAGAATTTCGTTCATCTTACTTCCACTTTGTGAGTGTGCAAAGTGAGGGACCGGATTGCCGAATACGGATAGTAGGCCACAGGTTCCGGTTTTGTGGTTTGGGCATAGTGGCTGATTGAAGTCTCCTCCCCAGATGATTTTTATTATTGCACTTGGATTCGAATTTTGCAGTGTGGTTATATGGGCCACCATTTCATCCAGGTTTATGCAACAGTCCTGGGTGCCTGTGTTATTGTAGTAGTTAATGAGTATGTAGATATTCCTTGATGCAGTGGTGAGATGTGTAATTTGGATAACCTGGAAGGCAGATGTTTCTTTTATTAGTTTTACCGTGGCTGCTAGAATGTTGGAAAAATAGATCATAAGACCACCCTTGGGTCTTCCCATTGTGCTTGGCGTTGCTTTGGTGAAAAATGTCTTGTATCCCGGTAGATGGAGGGGGGATACACGCCAGGTCTCTTGTAAGCACAGGATTTGGTGGCTTCGTGCTGTTTCCAGCCATTGAGGACATGTTATTTTGCTGGCTAAGCCTGCGACATTCCAAAAAGCTATACCTGCGGCGGTGGCCTCATTAGTTGACGAGATGGCAGGAGTGGTTTTACCACTGGTTGTGATTGCAGTGGTTACGGGTCGCTCAGTTAGTGCTCTTACGCTCGTGGCCGAGATCTCTGAGGGACGGGGGGTTAAGAGATAGTTTTGTTGAGTCATAGAGGACTCTGCTAGCTCAAGCTGTTCAGGTGGAGTTTTCTGGTACTTGTTTGTGGCTAGGGGATGTGAAACGCCAGCTAAGTGATGGGGGGCAGCTGTGGATGGGTTTAGATCAACCGTGGATGGTCAATCGATCATGTCGAGACACTCATACCGGTTGTGGGTTGGGAAGCCCTGCCAGCCTTCGTGTGCGGGATATGGTCTATCCTGCCAATATGGAACTTGGGTATCAACATATCTTTCTCTTAGTCCTCCCCTATCTGGGTACTCACAAGGGAAGTCCCGCCGATTCCACGGTGTTTGACGCCATGGGTTCTGGTTTCGTCGGGCTTTGGCTAGATGGTGCCATTCCCAAGGAGGGGGGTTAGATTGTTGTTTCATTGGGGGGTAAAACAGAGAAAGGTGGCAGGCGTCTACTCCGCCTTTTTTCTCGAGTTGTGGCCAGGCGCATATATAATCAACCGTTGCGGGATCTTTGCAAGTTACTATGATGCAATCACCGCGTATTGATTTCTTGGTTTTGCCTATCCAGGCTACCCTACGTGCTGATATGATTCCTCCTGATAGGTGGGATTCAAGAGGTCTATTTATGCTAAGCCACTGCATGGCCTTGTTTTTAAGTGACCATGCAGTTTCTGGGGTGTCATCTACTAACTCGGGTACTCCTGTTAAAACTATTGTATAGGGAGTTGCTTCAGGTGGCAGATGGGCAGGGCGTCTAACTGCAGGATGTTTTTTCGGGGTGGTTACCGATGTGATCTTTGGTGTTTTTTGGGGGGGTAGGGAGTTTGTGGGCTGAGGGACGGGTTTCACCTGGGGGGTTCTGCTGGAATCTAAGTTTTGTGCTGGACATATGCTTTGTGACTCAGCCTTACTTTTTGTAGCTATCTGTTGCCCTTTACTTTGTTGTGCTGACTTCTGTGGTATTGGTTTCTCCTGCTGGGGGTGGTGTGCATTTGTAATTGGTTTGGGCGTGATTATCGGCGGATTGGGGTTCGTTTGTACTGTGTGTGTTGTGTTTGTATGATTGGCTACTTTCTGGTTTTGTTTCTGGTTTTGCTTTCTTGATGGGTGTGTGGTGTTACGCTGACCTTTTACATCTATCCTGGTGTTTGTGTCTAAGAGAGTAGCTGATATTATCGTTAATTGAGCCTCAAGGTTTCTTATGCTCAGCTGGATGGGTTTCAGATATTGGTAGAGTAAGTCCTTGGTGGTGGTTAAAACTTGGGTTGTAATGCTGCAGGTCCTACATTGCTCGGTTTGGTTATTGATGTTGGATATTGGCTTGTGCGGGAGAGTGCAGTCAGGAATATGTAGTATACTATTGGTGCATGGGGAATTTGTGTTGTGTGCGGATGAGTTTTGTGTTTTTTCGCTGCGTGGTAATCGGGTTTCTGATGTTGCTCTTTCCCGTGCGTCGTGCTGGGGTGGATTGTCGTGCATTTGGATATCTCCTTGTGAGTGACAGCCAGCTAGATCAGGAGTTGCTTCCAAATCTTCTGATGATAGTGATGAGGATTCCAACTCGGAGTGAGTAACTGACAGGTCAACTACAGAAGGAACAGTATTGAATTCCGTGGTTAGAGGGAGCACTGGGAGTGAACTGTTTTGGGAGGTCAGATTGATTGGAGAAGCAGCATTCGCTATGGCGCCGAGTGATGAGCGCTTGGCATTTGCGCTCATGAGGTCCAATGAAACCCTCTTTTCCATGAGGGCTATGCTTTGATTTATTGTTTCATGGACCCGCGATATAGACAGGTCGATGGGGCCTGTTACCTGAGCTACCTCCTGCGCGTGTTTGGACTTCGATTTGGATTTCGAGGTACTTCTGGTTTTGGGAGGCATGTTGTTTGTTACCGGATTGTCAATGTAAGAGAGATGGCCCGGTCCGGTCTCTATCGGGCACTAACGGGCAACAACGGGCCCGCCCTTGGCCCGGGCTTCGCCCGGGCTGCGTCCCGCGCGCGTCCCGCGCAGCTGGTGTCACGAGAAGTTATCGCGGTTCGTTGGGGGCGGGGCACTGGAAGGGGGCGCGGCTCACGCAGGAAGAGGACCAGCTGTAGATGGTGAATGCTGGTCCTCGCAGTCCTGGGGCCAGCGCCTCGTCCTCCTCTGCGGCTCCCTCTCCCAGTCGCGCTGTGGGGCTTCTGCTGGTATGAAGTGCTACTCCAGTAGCGGAAAACGGCAGCTGGTGGGAAACAGTAAGTCCTTGGTCAATGAGCTGACTCTGCGAGTGGCACCCGCGCAGCGGGTGTCACGAGAAGTTATCGCGGTTCGTTGGGGGCGGGGCACTGGAAGGGGGCGCGGCTCACGCAGGAAGAGGACCAGCTGTAGATGGTGAATGCTGGTCCTCGCAGTCCTGGGGCCAGCGCCTCGTCCTCCTCTGCGGCTCCCTCTCCCAGTCGCGCTGTGGGGCTTCTGCTGGTATGAAGTGCTACTCCAGTAGCGGAAAACGGCAGCTGGTGGGAAACAGTAAGTCCTTGGTCAATGAGCTGACTCTGCGAGTGGCACCCGCGCAGCGGGTGTCACGAGAAGTTATCGCGGTTCGTTGGGGGCGGGGCACTGGAAGGGGGCGCGGCTCACGCAGGAAGAGGACCAGCTGTAGATGGTGAATGCTGGTCCTCGCAGTCCTGGGGCCAGCGCCTCGTCCTCCTCTGCGGCTCCCTCTCCCAGTCGCGCTGTGGGGCTTCTGCTGGTATGAAGTGCTACTCCAGTAGCGGAAAACGGCAGCTGTATCGCAGCTGAGCCTTCCCGTGCGTAGTTGTACCAGGAGTTGCTCCTTCACACTGCCCAGTACCTGTTAAATGATACTTTCCTCTGCGATGATCAATACTGACGGGGCCTGAGAGGGGAGGACAAGGAGTGCGTGCTTGGCGCTTCCTTACCGGTAGACCAGACTGGACCATACATTGAAGGAAAGGTTGAAGGGACAGATGTCACCTTTCTGTTGGACACTGGTGCTACCCGTTCCACTGTGAGAACAGTGGACGTTCCTAACCTACCCCTCTCGGGAGATGCTATCCAAGTAGTGGGAGTTTCAAATCAGATAATCAGTACTCCGGTAACTGAGCCTATGGAAATTTCCATAGGGAATTTCAAGGAAATGCACAGATTTGTGGTCTGTGATTCTAGTCCCGTGAACCTATTAGGACGAGATTTGCTGTGCAAAATGCGTTGCACCATCTTTTGCTCACCAAATGGTGTTGAAATTCAGACCCCAGATGAAGATGGCCTGTATAAATTGATGTTACTAAGGCCCGACACAGATATTAAGCCCATGTCCATTGAAAGTCTACCTGAAGAACTACAATCGAGCGTAATACCTGAAGTTTGGGATTTTACTGGAAAAGATGTAGGCTTAATGGCAAATGTAGACCCAGTAAAAATAGCTATAAAAGCAAATGCTGTATACCCAAATACCAAACAGTATAAAATGAGTGCAGAAGTGAAAGAAGGAGTCGCAAAGGAATTAAGCAGATTGCTCAAAACAAACATCATTCAGGAAGTGATGAGCAGTCCCTGTAATTCGCCCATACTTGGAATTAAGAAGCCTAGTGGAAAGTACAGGGTAGTACAGGACCTGCGCAAGGTAAACCAAATTGTAGTACCTTGCTGTCCCATAGTACCAAACCCTGCAGTAATACTGTATCAAATTCCTTGGGATGCGGAATGGTTCACTGTCATTGACCTGTGCCATGCATTCTTTTCCATCCCATTGCATCCAGAAAGCAAATTCCTTTTCAGTTTTGAATTCAACAGCCAGGTCTATGTCTGGAATCGTGTCCCCCAGGGGTACACCGAAAGTCCATCGATTTTCAACCAGATTCTAAAGAAATGCCTTGAATCTCTAGTTCTTCCAAAAGAGTCTGTCCTGGTGCAGTACATAGATGACCTCCTGGTAGCATCTAGAAGTCAAGACGACTGTGTCACTGATACCATTGCCTTGCTGAATCACCTAGGAAAGGGAGGACATAAGGTTTCACCAGACAAGCTACAGTTCTGCAAGACCTCAGTAAAATATCTGGGGCACCAGATAGAGAAAGGGATCCGAAAGGTCACTTCAGAAAGGATCAGAATCATTCGAGAAATGTCACTACCAGTAACCCAGAAAGAAGTAAGAATGTTCCTAGGAGTTGTTGGGTACTGCAGACAGTGGATCGTGGGTTTCGCGGCTATAGCTAAACCCTTGATTAACATGACAAAGAAAGGAGCAGAAGACCCAGTTTGTTGGAATGATGAATGCATGACTGCGTGGGTAAAATTGCGAAATTGTCTGTGCACAGCTCCAGCCTTAGGAATGCCTGACTACACTAAGAACTTTGAACTGTTCTGTGACACGAGAGACAATTGTGCGCTCTCGGTCTTAACCCAGGAACATGGTCTGATTAGACGTCCTGTGGCCTACTTTTCGGCCACACTAGATCCAGTGGCTGCTGGATTACCGGGATGCCTAAAAGCAGTAGCTGCTACCTGTACAAGTCTAGAGCAGAGTGAGAACATTGTGATGGGACATCCTGTCATTGTATTTGTTCCACATTCAGTTGTGATCTTGCTCACCCGAACCAAGACACAGTATCTCACCCCTAGTCGGCTGACTAAGTATGAGAGGATTCTCATTGGTGCAGAAAATGTAATAATTTCCCGATGCAACATTCTGAACCCTGCCACTCTATTGCCCCTTCCCATTGATGTAGAGGCAGGAGATGAAATTGAGCATAACTGCATAGACCTAACTGAATTTAGCACAAAACCCCGTCCTGATATCAAAGAAGTGGCCTTGGTTGATGAAGACCTCAAAATGTTTGTGGATGGTTCATGCTTGAGACATGAGAATGGAGGTTTGAGTGCTGCCTATGCTGTAGTCACTTTGGAAAAGACCCTGGAAGCTTCCTATCTTTTCGAGGTTAAATCTGCCCAAGTAGCGGAACTCATTGCTCTAACCAGAGCTTGTAAAATTGGGAAAAACAAAAGGATAACTGTTTATACTGACAGTCAGTACTGTTACGGGGTTGTTCATGACTTCGGCCAGCTCTGGTTGCAAAGAGAATTCATGACTTCCTCAGGTTCTCCCATCCGCAATGGAAAACCAATACAAAACTTACTAGAAGCCATCCAATTGCCCAAAGAATTGGCTGTGGTCAAGTGTGCGGCTCACCGATCAGGAAATGATGAGGTGACAGCCGGAAACAGATATGCTGACCAAATTGCCCAGTACTGCGCCCGACACAAAATGTCCCTCCAAATAAAATTATGGGGAGGTGAAAGCAGCTGCCAACTGATGTTGTTTGAAAGGTTGGGAACATGGGACGAATTGAGAGAACTACAGCAGACAACAGACAGGAAAGAAAGGGACATGTGGAGGCAGGATGGATGTCAACCCAGGAAAGGGGATGGTGTTGTGGTCAACAAGACTGGTATGCCTGTACTACCTGAACGACTGGTTACCGCAATGGCACGGATAATACATGAACCATTACACATTGGGAGGGATGCCATGTGCCGTATGTTTGAAAAGGTGTTCTACAGTTCAAGATTCAGGAGCACAGCAGACAAACTTTGCCAGAGGTGTTTAGTGTGTCAACAGTTCAATGCAGGAAAGAAGACAGTAGTGGAACAAAGTACCATTGGGAGAGCAGAAGGTCCCTTCATTAGGATGCAGGCAGACTTCATAAAACTGCCCCTGTGCAAGGGATATCAATATGTCCTAGTCATAGTTTGCTTGTTTTCCCGGTGGGTGGAGGCGTATCCCGCAAAGAAGAATGATGCCCTGACTGTAGCTAAATTATTACTTAGGGAACTGATCCCCCGCTTTGGAATTCCTGAGACAATTGAAACAGACCAAGGTGGACATTTTTCAAACGAAGTCCTAAAAGAACTCTGCAAAGCATTCAAAATGGAGCAAAGGCTGCACTGTGCCTATCATCCAGAGGCTTCTGGAATAGTCGAGCAGATAAACGGCACTCTCAAGTCCAGGCTGGCAAAAATGTGTGACTCCACAAAAATGAATTGGATAGAGGCTTTGCCCATGGTGCTGATGAGCTTGAGAAGTATTCCAAACAGAAAGACAGGCCTAAGCCCCCATGAAGTGCTGATGGGAAGAATGATGCGACAGGCATGGGTACCTGGACACAAACTGCTAAGTATTTCTGATGATATGGTGCTAGAATACTGCAGGCAGCTGGGTGACCAAGTGCGTTCTATCTCTCACCAGATTGGAGAGACTGCTGTCGAATGGCCTACAACTCCAGCACACAATCTGAGACCAGGTGATTGGGTAGTGTTAAAGAAACATACCCGGAAGAGTTGCCTTGGACCGAAGTGGGGCAAGCCTCGACAAGTGATCCTTGTCACCACAACTGCTGTGAAGTGTGCTGGTGTACCAAAGTGGATCCATGCAAGTCACACGAAGAAGGTGACTGGAGAAAACGCGACTGAAGCCGAAGGTAGTCCAGCTGAGGAGACTCCAGAAGAGGGTCCGGATCCCGCTGACATCGAACTACCAGGCACAAGTCAAGAAGTTGAATGGTTTCCTGCTGATGACCAGGTTCTTGATCCTATAAGAACCAGAAAATACTCTTACCTAGGTAGTGAGTGGGATAGTGCAGGTGAGTCAGAACAAGAAGGAGAAGGTCAGATCATCAAAGCCATCATCGAATCTGATCAGGGAATAGGCCAAGTAGGGACAGATCAAGTCATCGACACTCGTTCTCAGACAGAGGAGGCTGGAAAGGGACAGATAGTAGTCAAAGCGGAAGTTCATGCGGAAGAAAATCAAGAGATCGAAGAGCATGAACTAGGCCAGTTAGAAATAGATGAACGTGTTCAGGAAGAAGAGTCCAGTGAATCACTCACAAACGAAGATCAAATACAGTCTAAACCTGAACTAGGTCAGAGTAAGGACCAGGCAGAAGAAATAGATGAAAGACCTGGAACTAGTCAGACAGGAAGGGAAAAAGACACTGCTGAAGCAATAGTGCGACAAAGAAGAAAAAGCAAAAGAGTTCACGAGGAAGAGCAAGTTTCCTCGACTACAAATAGGATCGAAAAGAAGGATGAACCCCGATATGTAAAAAGACTAAGAATAAGAATAAAAACAGTCGAAGAAAAACTGAAAGACCGAAAAAGGGCTGAAAGTGAAAGAAAAGAAGCCCGAGGAAAATCCATCCGAAAGGGCAGCAGAGTAAAGAAACAGAACAAACTGTATCGGAGCCCTGAATGGACTTATCTGGTGTTGGAAGAAATTGATGAGCCCGAAGCCTGTGGCAAAAGCGACGAAGGGTCCATTGCTGATCGGAGTTCTGACGAAGACCCTCCTTGAGGTGAAGCGAAGTAAAAAAAACCTCTGCTGAGAAGAAACGAAGAGGGGTTGAAAAAAGCCCCTGTAAGATAAAATGTCTGATTCAAATGTCTCTGGAAGATCCAGATTTAGCTGTTGCAAAACATGCTGTAAAATATGCATCTGTAATATAGTACTAATAATAGTGATATGGATAGGATTAACAGTGTTTATACCTTTTATGATAAGCAAAGACCCTAACATATATCCTACAGACTTGACGACACAAGACGCAGAAGTTGTACATACTGAAGAAACACCACGAAGAGTAGAAAGACGTGACAATTCAATGAGGCTGAGACATACACGACCTGACTTAGAAACAGCAGATGAGGGAGAACTACATTATCACGAAATGAAGAACAGGACACACTTAAATGTTTTCGCTAATCTTTTAGTGCACTATGTAGAAGCTATGGAAATAGAAGATTGCTATGTCTGCATGATGCTACCTACTTCAGTGGCTGAAGGCGTGACATACCACCATTTACCCCTGACCTATGGAATTTCCTGTAGTATATTAGCAAGCTTGTTCTATAGAAGCACTTTACAGTACTATTACTCAAACACTGATGTTATCTTTTCAGAACTTCCTATTAGAGGGAATCTGAACCTTGTACATACACTTGGTGGAGTGACTCGCTACATGGGAGAATACTTCCTGACGATAGGTGACATAGATCTGAATGAAGCTCGTAGAGACAACTTGACGTGTTCCTTACATGCGCAAGAGAAAATGTTCTTAAAAATGGCAGAGAAGAGAAGGGAAAAGTTTCAGAAAAAGGCAAATGACGAAAAGAACAGGACCCCTAGATGGGCAGAAAACATGGATAACACCTCACAAAGCGAAGTTACTCCTGCTCTGTTGCTGGATTTTGAACGAAAAGGGAAACTCTGTCTTCATAGAGAAAAGACTAGTTATTATAACAATGTATCCATTGGTTCCAGCGAGTGTGAACATAATTACAAGGTAATTGGAGGTTGGGGTTTCAAAAATGGGTCAGAACCTGTGTTTCCAGGAATGTATTATATATGTGGAAACAAGGCTTATTTCAAATTACCGGATCACTGGTATGGAAGCTGCTACTTTGGCATTGTCTTTCCGAAAATATACCATGTGAACAATGCAGCTGGAAGCAATGAGATTACTAATGGCTTAGTGCGTAGCAAACGTGAAAGTGTAGGAGAAATTGTAGGTGATATTTTTAGTGCACTGATACCTGGAATGGGGGTAGTTCTGAATACTCATAGAATCTGCAAATTATCTACAGTAGTGGATCGGTTATCTACTGACACTGCTGCTGGATTTCTGATGATCAATACCGAAATGGTTGCGATCAGATCAATGGTTTTACAGAATCGCCTTGCTCTTGATACCTTATTGGCAAAAGAGGGCGGAGTCTGCAGGATGCTGAGGGCACAACATTGTTGCACTTACATTCCGGATAAAAGTGTCGAAATAAAGAAATATATAAGAAACATTACTAGTTTGGAAAAAGAACTCAAACCATTAGAGGTTGACAGTGCCTGGAAGAGACTGACTGATGGTCTCTCCTCTGTAGGTAGTTGGTTCTCTAATTTAGGTAAAAGTCTTATATGGAAAATACTGATGCCAATAGCTGGAATAGGTTTGATTGTTCTGATCATATTCATCTGTTGCAGATGTCAAAAATGTAGAAAATATATAGTGAATAAGAGAGGAAAGCGAAAGGCTGAAGAATTAGAATTAGAAGAGTTAAGAAACCAGATATATAAGAAAATAAAGAACAATCATACACACAGAGAGGCGGAGAGAAAGCTCAACAATAAGTTCGTTGAGATTGAGATGGATGAAGTGGATGAATGAAGTTGGCATCTGTTTTCATGTGTAGTGATGATAGTAAATATCATCAAAGAGGGGATTGATGGAGCAAGGATTCGCACGTAACGCGACTTGCTCTCTTCATGAACCTCGCCTGAATCATAACTGTACTAATTCCGATTGTTTGTCATTTTATTTGTATTTCCCCAACACACGGGTGTCCCTAGGAGGCTTGCCTATGTGTTTTTCATCATAATCAAGCTTGCACATTAATAAAATGGCCGCTTTGCAGAAATCCAGTCTGCGCATGCGTCGGTCATACCCATGTGATGTGACGCACTCGCAATCTGGAGGGAAAAGTTCGCTCATGCGCAGTGGTGTTAAAATGGCCGCTTGTTACTAATCATGCTTCATGCTATCTTAAGCCGCTTTTGTATATGCATCTTTTCTGCACTAACTCTTAATGCTATAAGTATTATGAAATAAGGGATTAAGAGTAGTTGGTCATGGTGTACAGTGTATTCATTTTATTCTGTGTTATTAATTTGTTTTCGCTTACTTTTCATGTACCGCGTAAATGAGGGCCTTGACACAGGGATGGGAATCATGTTCCGAAGCTGACGTATCACACATCACGTGACTTAAAGATCTGGGACGTGCAGCAATGGAACCTGGCCAGTTGGCTATTGAAAAGGGGACTGTCCTTTCCAGACACACCTTCGCCCTTGAAGAGATGCTATTTTTGCTCTGAAATGTGCAACAATGTTGCAAACCTTTTCTTCACTATTGTACTTTCCCACACGTAGGCCTGGGAACCAGGTGTTAGGGGGAGGGTAATGTCACGTGAAGTATAGGTGGTACCTATGATCTAACCACCTCCCTTGACCAATCAGAAGATGGGATTTTGTCATTTTGCAACATTTATGGGTGGTCTTGGGGACTTAAAACTGTATAAATAGCCTAGCTTAGCTTAGAGAAATTGTCCGACTTGTCCGAGTAGCAGACCTGTCACTGACCCTACGAACTCTATAGGTGCCTGATACAGAGTGCTGCGGAGCATTCTGCCTGAAACTTTCCACAAACTCCAAGGGGTGGAAATTAGTCCTAAAGTGCTAAAGCGAAGCACTTTGCTGGGAGATTCGAAAACCCATTCGGGGTTATTGGCGGATTCCGTGCAGAAGAGGGGGTAACGCTGGCGTTGCAACCGAAGCTGTGAGGGGTTGGTCGTGCCTTGGTGAACCCAGTCCTGACCCAGACCTGAGGGGTATCCTGTCCTGACTGTCCATGAGCTGTACCTGCTCACCTCCTGGTATTTCCTGAATCCTTGAGCGTCCTTGTCCCGTTCTTTCCCAACTGACCCGTGACCAGGGTTAGTCCTCATTCTCACCTAGGTAACTATTGACATAGGTGTCTGTCTATACTATACCCTCAACTTTTCCTCCTCTGATTAAAGCAATCTTGCCTGTGATATTCTCCATATCTCCTTTGAATGTAATTGTATGCAATTGATTATTCGTAAATGTTCTACTTTTACCCTTCCTATAGGACATTGTTAAACCCGACTGTTTATCTAGCCTGTTCCACTTATTTCCCCTTCCCTTAGTATGGTTGCCGTGAAGTTAGTAAAGATAGCATAAGGTTTAGGAATTAGTATAAAGGTATTAGGTCACACATTAGGTCCTCCTTACGTCCTTGCCCTAGATTAAACTGTATTAGATACAGGGCTCATTATGATTCTTGCCCTATAGTGTTCCCTTTTATTCTATGATACTCACCCTAATCCATGGTTATATCCTGGTACTGATACTTATCATTGATGTATTACTTTGCATTTGCCTACTTGTAATGGCATTTTCGTCCTAAACTTTTACTATATAAAACCCTTAAAACCATCAAGGTGTCTGTGGTCATTCTACATTAAGGTTTTGCTCAAAAGTATTTCATGTGTAAAGAAGTCTCTCCCTTTTAGGAAAACCCTTATCACCTATCCACTGCTAGCTCCTGATCCGTCAGGAGTAATGTGCCTGTGGTAAGTCAGGTACATGAATAGTAAGTGGTGTAAGAATCACCCAACCGATTACTCATAGGAGCGTGCGTGAAATCGCCTGGTTCACCCCAGTAAAACGTTAACATTGGAAATAATCACGCCAGGGCCCAGTGCGTGGAAAAGTTTGGTGAGCCGGGTGACCCGCGCGCTCTATCACTGGTACTGATTTAGACCTTCCCCTACAGATTACAGTGCATGTGATATGGGTTAGAAGGTTCACTCTTTCTCAGTTTCTTTGATGCCAGCCAAACTTTTTGATGGGTAGCTAATCGGGTTGAGGGGGTGTCCCTGGCAATGGTCTGCCATATTGTGCTGGTGTCATATTGTGCATCTGTGCGTATCATTATGTGGCATGAATGCTGTTTTGTACAAGTTTTGTGAATGTCAGCTGCTGTGAGAGCGGTGTGCTTCCAGATAGGCCAAGCTGGGTCAATGGTGTTTGCTGTGGGTTGTGAGTTGCATGCGGTCAATAGTCATGTGGTATGTTGTTGCTGTTTGTGTTAATGTTGTTTGCTGATGAGAGTGTGAGAGTGCAATGAGTGCAATGAGAGGCCTTTTCTGGGTGAAGCATGGATTATGGAGAGTGATACATGTGCTGTCATGCTTTCTGATTTTGTTGTTCCTGAAGGTGAGGTCAGGTATGTATGTCCCTGATTGTAGTGGTGTGAGCACACTGCTTTGTGTGCATGCATTGCTGTCAGTGGCAGAACCATGACCCCTGATAGGTGTGAGGCCCCCTCATGTCCAGAAATGGTTGCTGTGGGATGTAATGGAATATAAATAGGTCATAGTTTGAGGAGGATGAAGGGTGTGATGTTTGTGTTTTGGCCCTTTCCACAGACTAGTGCAAGTGTGTGTTCTCTTGTCATTACTAGAGAGATGAGTGTTGCAGATGTGAAATGTGTTTATTTTGTGAAGGGAACATCAGGCAATGGGTGAGTCTTGTGCATTTGCCATGTAAGTGTGTACAATTGTTCTCAGGCACCCAATCAGAGATCAATATTCTGTCAGGATTATTGCAGCTAATGCATGGGAGGAAGAATGACACCTTGGCCTTTTTGTGACCAGTGAAGTGTTTGAGACCCATCTGCCTCTAAATGTGCATTTTTGACTACCTCTGCACCACTGCTCTTACGTGACCGGCACAGCAAGGCAACATGGCAGCAGTCTGTACAGTAAATGGACCCCCTGCTGCAGAGGTGATGATGGGCCTTCGTGCAAGGCAGGAGTGTGTGACATGCAAATAGCTTCTTGTGTCCAGCAAAGCATCCGATGTTAACAGGTAAGTTGTCCCTGAGTGGTTACTGGCTCAAGTTGGGGTCAGGCAGACCTGCACAGTGCAGCATGGGCCAGCTTTGGGATGGGGGACTTGAACTTGACTGCGGGATATGCATGCAGTGAGAGGTGTTTGACTTACCTCGGGTGAAGTCTGCGATAGCATCGTATTTGGTAGTAGTGGATCAGATAGAGCAGTGGCAGGACTTGTAAGACAGGATCCATGATGTCCAAGGACATGGAGAGGTGCATGGAGTTAAATTTCTTCTCTCTGTTCCTCTTTTCCCGCCAACTCAGACAAGCTGGTTTAGCCACCGTGGTCGGATGATGTGATTGGCACATCATGATGGGGGGTGCGGTCTAAGCGCACTTTCGCACGTCTGTCTGTCTCCATTGGCCCCTTCCAACACTGGAGCGCTCAGATTTTCCTGTCGGATTCTGAAAGACCATAGCGGGCGGGAATATGCCTATCTTTGCCCATTGCAATATGGCTGTCGGAATGAGCGCTTTCAGACAACCAAATTGCATATTTCCGGCACCGACAGGACCGCGCAGGTGTCTCCAACTGCCATCATAATCAAGCCCTTAGTATGAATTCTCCCCAGCATGGCTTTAATTGCTGTGTACCGTTAGAGGGCTTTCAATGCTGATTTGGATGGTGAGAACAGTGCAATGGTATATTTGTGAAGAATCCTTTGCATTAGGCCTACATGTGTGGCTATATCTTTATAAGGACAGAGTTCAATGGATCAGACTGTATGTAGATGGATTTTATATCTTCTGAAGCATGTTTTGAAATTGAATTCACAGATGTATCTACTTGCTGTGTACCCCCAGAGGGTTTCCATTGTTTGATTATCAGTGGAAGTGAGTTAGGAATTATGCAGAATACCCCACCTTTAGTTTAATTCTGATTCAAAGACAACTGCAAGGTAATATTGTGTTTCTCTTGATATTTGTCCATTAAGGTGCTCCCCTTTGTTATGCTGAAGACCCTTATTTAAGTTGTTGAGTGGGTCAAAATGTCGACGAAATATTGTATTGAATCTTTGTAGTGTCATGAAACTGAAGTTGAATGTTCAGTCAGTTGTGCTAAATTATCACAACAGTTGTTCAACACTGTCTTTGAAATGTTGTCTTTTTAAGGAACGGTAGCACGACTTTTGAAGTTTCGTCACTTCTCACTTTCACTGCACTGTTTTTTAGAGGTACTATATTGTTTATTGCATTTTGGGGATATTCATGCAGTAATTAAATAATCTGTGTGAATAGATGCAACAAGGAGGGGCCCTGCAAGCCAACTGACTGAGTCGTGCCTTATCAAAAACAAACATTCTTAAGAATGAGATTGTTGGCACAAAATTCTCTATTAAGTTGAACAGAATGTAGGGGCATATTATCAAGGGGGTTTATCTCCGCTTTTTTGGCTTTAAAAGCCAAGAAAGCAGAGATAAAATTATCTCCCTATTACCTAGCTGTCACTAACACCAGTTAGCGACAGCTAGTAGGAGATAGCGACAATCTTGGGCCCCACTTTGCATGTCAGTGATATTTATCACTAATGACATGCAAAGTGGGCGTGCCAAGATGTTAGCGAATGAAAACAGTCGCTAACATCGCTATCTCCTATTACCAACTTTTCAAGATATTCGTGCTAAGCGCGAATATCTCCATAAGCTAACACCTGCCCTGAGCAGTTCTTAGCCATGTTATCCAATGGGAGGTGGATAACATGGCTAAGAGCATTAGCTCGGTAATGCATGAATATCGCTCACTTTTCAGCGATATTCATGCATTGCAGCGATTTTTATCGCATTTGATAAACCTTGGTAATACCAAGGTTTATTTGCGGTAAAAATCGCCGCAGCTCAGCGGTAAATTTTTGTCTTTAACCAAGCAATAGCGATAATTATCGTTATTGCTTGGTAATATGCCCCGTAGCACCCACATTTCATTTTGTTTTCAGCGGTGGGGATAACTCCAGAATCTCCTGAGCCTATCCTTTTTTCTTTAATTTACTGGGTCTTTCCCCATCCCCTGGTTTACACTTTAAACCTATGGGCCTCCTGTGCCAATCTCTGCCCTATCATCCTTATGTCATGACTTTGCTTCAATCCCCATTGCCCTGCATCTCTTCTGCCTGCTCTTAACATGCTGTGTGCTTGAGCAATGAAGATAATGAACAGGAGTTGTCCAGAGAAAAGTAAATGGTGAAACATAGTATACTTACCCTTGGGATGATATCTCATCCCAAGAACAACAAACCTAAATGTGTCTATAAGCCCCTTACTCGGTAACCACAACCTGACAGTAGCCTCCTAAGAATGTTACAAGTTCTATAACAACTCCTAAACCTAGGGCTCCAACTTCCAGCAGCGGATGTGTTGAATGTCACCATTAATTCTGCACATCCGTTTATTGTTTCAGCATGACTGATGGATGGGGCATAAATCAGCTTGTTATACAAATGAAAAAGATTATTTCCTTCTTTATTAAAGATCCTTTTAAATGGTGCGAAATCTTTGCTAAATGCCCATTGTGCAGATTTAGTATGAAGGCACTCGTGTCGATTAACCTGTTAAGGTGAAGTAGAAAACTTCTAAAATGTCTGTCTCCGGTCTCACCACTGGATATTTTTTGACATAATCTTAGGAAGGATTACCATTTCTTCATACTCTCAATCTTGTTGCAGGAGTTTCATTACATGCACAGGCATATAAATCAAATAAATCATACGCTCTTATATAGCGCCTTATCACCGGTCAAGGTCTCAAGGCGCTTGCTTTGGGAACCCGTCCTGGTCTTTCCCTGCGAGATTACCCCTACTGGGCATCCCCAAGGTGAAGACCAGGCATCCCATCACGGTGGGGCCGTAGTGGAGATTAACCAAGCTATTGCCCCGAGTTGCAGAGTGTGAACCCACGATCCGAGTAGGCACCGAGGCGAGAATTATCGAGTCCGTGGACATTATGAGCTCAAGACCCTGCCGCGTCGGGAATTAAACCCTGGTCCCGGGTCTGACCTCTGCATCAGGGTCTGCCTCCTCTAAACGGTGAGCCACACTTCTCCACACATATGGGAGAAAAACCAAGGCACATAAATGATCAATATATCATCTAGTGCCGGCTGCTAATGGACGGGAATGGGCGTGGGGGGCCGGGTAAGCAGGTGGGGGACGGGGGGTGGAAGAATGGGGGTGGGATGAAGAAAACAAAAATAACTACTTACCTGGGCCGGCCGCCCCCGCCTTCTCCCTCCGTACTCTTTTTTCTGTCTCCGCCAGCAACAGGAAGCACACGGGCTCTCAGGCTCCCCATGGCCAGTAGCGTTGGGACTGGTCTGAGTGCCATGGATCAGCACTCAGAGAGGTGATGGGAGGCTTTGCATGTTCCTCACTAGGCTGAGTAAATCAAGCCTGGTAGGGAAGAAGCAAAGTGTGCTGGACTAATTAGCCGGCTTGAGAGGATATAAAGATATATAAAGATGTTTTAATTTTTTCTCTGTGATCAGGTCCGCCTTCTTGTCTGACCTTGAATATCCTCCCATCAGTGGTATATGAAACCTCCCTCCTCCAGGAGTTCTGTAGTATTGTGGGTGTCTTTGCCAAGACAAGATTGAAGAGGACGGTAACCTCAATGTCTAAAAGTGCCACCCCTCATCTAAGAAAAGGTTCTTAACTGTTCATCATACATCTCTGATGTAGACTCCTATAATTTCCATGATATGTGTGTTGCTGGGGCGCCGTCCATTGTCTTTGCTCACGGGATCCTTCTATTTATTGTCTGGGTGCACAACAGTGGAGTAACCCAGCTGTTTAGTACACCCACTTCTGCTGGTTCCAGAATTATAAGGTCAGTCCAAGAACTCCCAACCCACTATTTCATAGACATTTACTTTTCAGCACCCCTTTCCGCACGAATATCTGGAATACCTCATTAACCTACCAGAGGTCCAGTTGGCCAAAACAAAAGCCATGTTTGTATGATGGAACGGACAGAAAAACAGGTAGAATGATAAGTCATTTTCACTTATTTGTCCTGCCAATGGGAGGGCTGACAGGGATGTGCAAGAAACAGGAAGTCAAACAAAGAATATGTCTCTTCGGTGCCTGGCAGGGCCTCATCAGTAGTACTGAAATGAGGAGGAGGCAAATGTGGGGGTGGTGTGCATCATTAACAGTTCTCACCAAGTAGAACCCAGGAAAAGTAAAAAGTCATATCAAACTTCACGTTTAAACTAATCAAGCAACATTCTGGATAGGTAATGTTACTCAGTGTGTCATGAATCTGTTGAAAACATTGTACTGAACTGTAGGTATTGTCAAGACAATTATCGATTGCAAACATCTATGCAGGTTCTCTCAACAGAATTCCTCATTGACCACTGCTGGCATTCATGTCACTGAAAAGCTATCTATCCAAAATTTATTGTGAGAATACATGTTCTTTCTAATTTGAAGAACAAAAACAAGTTAGATGGCGGTTCCTCATTACAAGAGCTATCTACTGTAGTTTCAACAAAGTTCTTAGATTTCATATCTAAAACAGCCTAATGAAATCTAATAAAGCATGGGATGACCTTTTGGCCTTTTCTGACAATGCATAATATAGCTCTTTCTCTTTTGAAAAGAGAAGTGTTGTGCATCTATTTTCTGCCAACAACCGCCACATTCAAACACACAAAAGAAATGTTTATTCGTGCTGGTTCATATGATTTTTTCAGGGATTTAGGCTTGGCAGTGGAGCATGTAGTCTGTCCTAACTTTGTTCCAATTATCCAGTACTTCACTACATTCAAGACTATTTCTTGGTCATCAGACATCAGTACTGTAGCAGCACCAGAAACTCCCGGGCATAGGTATAGTAAGATAAGATTTAAGGATTGCACTTGCCAGTTGTTCAGTCCAGAATTCAGATATCCCTCTAATAAAATCTGTTGACTACACGTGTATCATGTGCGTAGCCAGGTCGAGAGGCAATGGGTGATAAAAGTATGCAAACATCTGTGTGTTCGGATAGTGGAGTTCCTGGCACCTGGTGACATCGATAAGAACTGGGGAGCTACTGTATTGTCAGTCAGTCATCAAAGCTTTAGTCGACAGATTGTCATAAAAGCAGTATACAATACATATAATATCCATTAAAAACAGATAAATTTAGTATTATCTCCGAGATGTAAAACAATCCATTTAAAAAGATTATAAAACAACAGTGTTAAAATTGGTGCTCAGCTCATAAAAACCCAACTTTTGGTGCAAATAAAGAGGTATACCGGACACTATAATTCATTTAGGTGCCATAATCATATGTGAACTTATCTATATACATATCTATAAAAAGTTTGGAGGTACAATACACAGTATGCATTAGTCATGATCCCACAATCGCTTTGGATCTTATAATCCATGCCCAACCTAAAAATGGGGCTACCGCAATGAGAAGTGGTAACCATGTTTCAGTATGAATTAATCTCAAAGCCACAGCAAATTTAGGGGTAGCCAAAGTTTGGCAAATCAGAGCCAACCATATTTGCCTTGGAACTATATAGGGGGGGCACACAAATAACAGGTGGGCCAAGGACTCTGAACTTTCATTGCAACTGGGGAAAAGAGTAACTTCAGGTCCCACCCACCTTGCAGCAAATGATTTAACTGGTAAGGTGCGCACTCTCAGCTAAAACAAAAGCATCCTATCATGTGGCTTTGTGATAACGTTCCAATTAGCCTCTTGTTTTTGTATTGGTTTAGCCATAAGGAATTGACCTGTCATTGTCGAGGGGTCACTATTCCTAAAAGTGTTGGCATCCACCCAGCCCCAGTAAGTTTCCTTCATTCGCTCTCTCAACGGGAATCGGGTATTCTCAGGGTTCTCCCATAGGGCCACCAAGATAATGTTTGCTAATAAAGATCTTACTTGTTTTTCAACCAAGCAATTTTCTTAAAGCCGACAGCTCTTATTAGATCTTTAAGGCCCGCAGCATAAGGTGACAATTCAGGAGTTGTCCAGATTCTCCGCCAGTGCAGCCGGGGGCGTAGTCTAGCACTGTCTTCCAAAGCCTTTCTACTTAGTTTATAGAGTAATGGCTGCACCGGAGTACTTTGTGGAAGATTAACAATTTTCCGGAGGAAGCTAATTTCCGCTACAGACAGTTAGGAAAGATTTTTAAAGCCCCATAGCTCTGCCCCTTATAACACTGCACTGACAACTTTCATATTGTAAATGGTCAGAGCCAGACTGACTGGTTTTGTAAAGGATGCATTAAACTCGGCTAAAATGGTAAACGCTAGCTGGCGCTGTTTCAACGTGGCCATGTCCAAATGCTTACCCCAGTTCATGTTGTCCTGAATAATGACACCTAAATATGTGAAGTCTTTCACCTTCTCCAGAGGACTCTTATTCAGCAGCATTACTCCTCCTGAGGTTTTTTGTGGATTAAATGTTTTATATTTTGTTTTTGAGACATTTATCTCAAGACCCCGCATAAAACAACATTCCTCAAAGAGTATCAATGCACGCTGTAAGCCGCTCAGAGTTTTTGCTATTAGGAGAGTGTCATCGGCGAACATAAGAACTGGGATTCTTATGCCCGCCAATTTAGGAGCGTCCGTTGGTGTATCTTCCAAGAATTTTTCAACCCCATTTATAAAAATAGAAAATAAAGTTGGAGCCATAACGCAACCTTGTCTTACCCCTTCTATCCACTCCGAATGAGGAGGTAACCTGACCCTGGCTTCCCCATCTGGTTTTTGCATAGGTGTCTTCATGAAGTCTGGCTATAAGGGACAAAATATCATGGGGCATCTTCAGATCATACAGTACTTTCCACAATCTTTTCCTGGAAATTAGGTCGAATGCAGCCCTTAAATCTACAAAGGCAGCATACAAGCTGCCTTTTTCCAAGACCACCATTTTCCAGTAAAGAAGAGTGAAGCGAAAAGTGTGGTCAATGGTACTTATGCCCGAGCGAAAGCCTGCTTGAAGAGGTGATAGAATGTCCTGCTGACTAAGCTAATCCTGGATTTTGTCTAGTACAAGGCGACCCATGACCCTTTGAGATGAATCAATTTAACTTATGGGTCTGTAATTCCCATGATGAAACTTATCCCCCTTTTTAAATATTGGAAAAATCCCAGCCCCTTTCCAGGACTCTGGGACTGACGCGCCTTTAGCGATTTTATTCATTAGAATTAAAATATAACAGCTCCACATAGTTTTATCGGAGAGGTAAATATCGGCTGGAATTCCATCGGGGCCTGGCGCTTTGCCTCCCTGCAGGGTGCCCAATGCAATGTCGACATCCGCTTTATTAAATGCAGAGCCATCATAATAAACATATGAAAGGACAAATAATTCCTCATCATCTTTAGTGCACTCATATTGTGATTGAAAGTGTGTTACCCATTGGTCTTGGGTTACATGATTAATCGGTTCTGCATGGCAGCCATCTCTACCCCATTTTACTACATCCCAAAATACTTTCTCATTTTTATTTTTACAGGCCCTTTTAAGTTCCTGCCATCTATTATCATCCCAGGATTTCTTGGCCACTTCCTGTGCTTTCTTATATTTCTGCCTAGCAGAACGATTATCAGGCAAATCACCAGCCTAAATTGCTTTTCCCAGAAAACTCCGGCTCTCCTTACATTCCAAATTGAACCATTTACTTCCTTTCTTATGAATAATACCCTTGTTTTTAGCAGTCTTAAAGAAATAAGTGCGAAGATGTCTAAAAAACTCCTCAAAAATCCAATAACCTCCTCAGAACATGCCCTGCTAAGCAAGAGTTGTTCCAGATCTAATATTGCATTATTTACATCTGCTGACATCATAACTAGGACTTCAGGCTTTACTAACAGATTAGCCCATTTAAGACGCCTCATATTATTTGTGGGGATTAAATCTAAGGTTATCAGATCCCCTTCAGAATGAGATGCAATTTTTTTTCTACTCTTATTTCAAAGTCCACATATAATGGGTTGTGAACACTCTCATTACGATCAACTACCCTCATACCCCTTAGGGCATGGCAAAACTGACAATTAATTAAAACAGTCAATACGGCTTTGGCTAGAGCCATCAAAGTACACGCACCATCTCTGTCAGACTGTGTTCTGCCGTTTCTAGCCCTCAAACCTTTCTCCATACAGAGAAAATTCATCTGTATTATGGCATCTGTCCATTTTTTTACTGGGATTAGATCTAATTTCGGGATCCTCCTGAGGGCTGTCCTTTTCCGCTTGCTATCGCAGGTACATAGTAATTCAGATAGCCTATGCAGTGAATTGGATCCCTTGCCCAGGTTTCCTGGAGCAGGTACACATCGGGTTTAGCGACAAACGACTGTCACTCAGGAGAACTAATCTTGGAACTTAAACCAGCTATATTCAATGACATCCTGGGCACAATAGAGGCATCGTATTCGGCAGACCATTAAGTATTTCAATAGCTCCCTTATCAGTCGCAATACTAGCCTCAGGTGGAGTAAAATTCAGAGGATTACCATAATTAATTAACTCAGGGGCATCCGTAGATAGCAATATACTATTATCTGGCGGCATAATACTCAGTATATCTGTCTCCTCTCTAAATTGATTGATGATATTACTACGGTCTGTGCCAGAGTATATTGTTTCCTGAGGTACTTTTGGAAGTCAATCATTGGAATCAAAAGATTTGTAGTACCATCCAGTGGTGCATCACCTAGCCCCCCAGAGCAATCAGAACCAGAAACAAGTGGAGAATGTCTCAATTGTATTAGAGAGTGATCCTGGGAAGATGAACGAAACTCGCAGATTCTCAACCAAAACATGATCTCTTAGTAGTAGCTCAATTTAATCAAGGGAATTCCCCAGAGAAGAGAGTCTTCGGGCTCCAGATATATCCTCTCTAATACCAGACCAGCATCCCCTAACATGTCGGAACCAATGGATTGCCTTGTTTGTGATGGACTCTTCTCTTTCTCTTGTTTGCCCACTAACGTATCTGGGAACTTTAACCATATAAATCTTGGGGACCTGATGTAGATCTCGTTCCGGGGGTGTATTACGAGCATGCTGCCTACGAGTATTTATAGGGAACCCTACACCCACTGTTGTGTACCTAATTTGATTCTGTGCTATGTCTGGTTTTAAAATACATGCATAGGTGGGTCCACCCAAAGATGTAAAAAATGTTTAAGACTATTTCCTTCTCCGCTGACTTGATGATATGGGGCAACAATCTTAGGCCGGGCACCCATAGAAGTTAAAGTAGTATAACTTCCCTGCCTAAATATCTGATTAGGATGCTCGGGCTGAGTTACCCTATGATGAGAGCTTTCTGTGTGGGGAGCGATCCTTTGCGATAGAGAATCGACCTTTGAGGACAAAATGTTATCAACTTCAGTTGCATTAGTGTTACTTCCGCTTTTAACTCACCAATAAGAGTGGGAAGCCCTGTAAGTCAACTATATTACATAGGTTAGATGGTAGAGGAGTACTACACGAGGACATCACGGGATTGGGATTGTTCAAGGCCTCATCTGCCCTTTCTTGCTCCTGCAATTCTGTAAGGGGTGAGAACCTATTTGTACAGACAACCCTTATTTCCCCTACCTCTGAGGAACCAACCTTACTTTACCATATAGTGCAACTTTTTGCTGCTAGGCCCTCCTTTTGGGGCTCTATAGTGTCTCCCTTATTCGTTTTGTGGAACATTGCAGGGGTTATTTTCAGTTGGGCTATGATTGTTTTAGCTAAATGGAGGGGGAGCCTGCAGCTATATCACTACTAGGAACTTGAGTTGATGTTTTACTAGATAAAATGTCCTCGCATTCACTTATCAACAGACCTATCCTATCCAGGGTACAATCTTTAGCTTGCTGCTTCGTCTTTAGAGATTTCCTCACCCTTTTTCCCTTACAGTCTCTGCCACTCTGCCCCCCTCCCGTAGCCCCACTAATACCATCGATAGTTTTCCCTTTCCCCATACTTAGACGGGGGGGACCCAGGGAGAGCCAGGCACGAGCTGGTCTTTCCCTGGGTACGTTCGCGCGAGGGAGCTGGAACAGGTGGGGGTGATTAGGGGGAGGTAATAAAGGGAAGTCAGGCTGGCGGTTGGGTACTGCGTAGTGGGAGGCAGGGGAAGGGAGGTTCTTTTTGCCGGCTCGTGTTCTTGTTTACCTTAGTGGGCCATGGAGGAGGCGGCCGAGGTACGGAGGGCGGTGCAGCTGCTGTGCACTGCAGGACGAGAGGACCTTCTGCGGCCCGGTGTGACGACGGGGGCGTGGGTGGGGCTGGCCCGCCCCCCCCCCTCGTAAGGCTGCTGGGGGCGTGTCGCGGGCGGTGACTGCCTGCTTGTCACCCGACCCGGACGTGGACGAGGATGGAGAGGCTGCCACTCCGGCGGTCTTGCCGCTGCTGGCCCAGGTTCCCACAGACACGGGGCCCCCGCCGGTTGACCCGGGCGCCCACCAGCAGGTATGCCTTTTACCATTGTAGAGTGCTGGATTGCGTGGGGCGCCCGGGGGGAAGCGGGGGCGCTCTTTGGGCCGGCAGGCCCTGCGTTCGACCGGGCCTCCTCCTGTCAATACCAGGAAGCCTTCTTTGGTTTCTGGGGATAAAGCGTGGGTGGAGCCTTGATTCGAAGTGCTCCGCCCGGGCCCATATTGCTGCTACTGTTCCCGGGGGCCCCTCCCCTGCTGTGTATGGTTTGCAAGACGGGGCTTCGCCCTATTTATGGGTAAATGGGCAGTGCTACCTGCTGTCTCCTGCCACCCCTGTGTTGGGTCAAGCCCCCCCCCCCAACTCCCCAGTGATTTGGCTCAGGGCTGCCCAGAGCTTGGCCCCCCCCCTGCGGCGATGCCCGTTTTTTCCCTCTCTGGGCCCCCCCCCGGCCACTGACTCTGTTAATTTTGGTGAGGTGTCCCCCCCTCCACCCCCCCTGGCCTCCAGGTCCATGGCTCCTGGTTTTGTCCCTCCTCCCCCCGTTTCCCAGCAGTCCCTGGCCTCTGGTGGGTTGGGTATGGATCTTGGGGGGGCGCCCTCTGTCCCCAGCCAGGTGCTGTTCCCGGCCCCTCGGGTCCAGCCGGGTGCTTCTCAGGGTGGTTTGGCGACCGGGTCGGGTGGTGTCTCTGGGTTGGCGCCGGTTGCTGGGTCTTCATGGGATGTTTCCCTTGCCTCTGTGGGGGGGGGTCTTTCTGCTGATTCTTCACAGTCTGGCTTGAGCGGCCGCAGTTTTTTCAAGTTGTTCCTCCGGCTGGGCGGCTGTTGCCTGGTTCTTCAGGCTTGGGAACTGTCCCAATGGCTGTTTCCAGTGGTGGGATCACAGGAGAGTTATCTGGAGCGGATCTCTCTTCTGCAGTTTTGCGCGCGCGGAGCTTTCATGACGTTGACTGGCAGTTTTATGATGGGGGAATTGGTGATGGGGCGCTGCCAAGTGGCAGTGCAAAAGTTTTATTTTCTGGGGAAGCTTTCTATTTGGATGTACAAGATGATGACTTGGAAGAAGGGGAGTTGAGGGATAAGGAGGTTGGGCTTTTGGCAGCACGGGCCCAGAGGGGTGGGCTGGGGCAACCCCCTGTTTCTCGTATTTTGCAGGAGTCATGTGCGGACCACGCAGCGGTACGTGAGACAGCGAGGAGTAGGCTAGCTAAAATGGATCAGGTTGATGTTCAGCAGAAGTCGGCACAGTTGCCAAGAGGTAAAGATGGTTGGTGGGCCGTGTGGAAACTAAGGGAGAGTCTCCCTGTTAAGAGTACCAGATCAATCGGTACGGGTGATGGGGTTATTGGTGAGCGAGTCGCTCTGGCACCGAGGCTTGAGCGGCCTGTGAGTTTGAATGTTTCTGATGTGCAACCTACAGGGGATGTTTCTACAGTTGGGGATGGGGTGGCTGCTGAAAAACCTGTCACGCAGCGGTACGTGAGGCAGCGAGGACTAGACCTTCTAAAGGGGATCATGTTGATTTTCAGAAGCAGTCGGCACAGTTGCCAAGAGGTAAGGATGGATGGTGGGCTGTGTGGAAACCAAGGGAGAGTCTCCCTGTTCAGAGTACAAGATCAATTGGTACGGGGAATGGGATTGTTGGTGAGCGAGTCGCTCTGACACCGAGGCTTGAGCGGCCAGTGGTTTTGAATGTTTCTAATATGCAAACTACAGGGGAAGTTTTCTACAGTTGGGGATGGTGTGGCTGTTCCAAAACCGGTTACGGAGGATAGTATCCTGCCAAAAAGATTGCCATGAGTGTGCGCAGTGTGGGGGGCGGCATGCTCTCACACAGTGTTTTCCCGGACAGCGTGTTGGAGACCAGGGGAGGGGTTTCAGGGGGTAGGGGACAACCTCCGCACTTTGTACATGAGGGCTCCTACTCCTATTAAGCAGGACATTCTGTATTTGGGGTTGGTGGACTATCCTGACTTTGAGGCTGCTACGACTTTGTCCTGGGGTTTCAGGGTTGGGTTCCGGATTGGATATCAGGGTCCCCGGGTGGGTCGGTGGTCTGACAATCTGTGGTCTGCGAAGGAGTGCCCTCAGGTTGTGCAGAAGAAGTTGGATGCTGAGCTTGCAGCGGGTCGGATTGCTGGTCTGTTTCTGAGTTGTCCTCTCCCTGATTGGATCGTCTCTCCGCTGGGGGTGGTCCCAAAAAAGGCGGTGGGGGAGTTTCGCCTCATCCATCATCTGTCTTGGCCTGAGGGTGCATCCGTCATCGATTTCATTGACCCAGCTGACTCAACCGTGCCATATTCTTCAGTGGATGACGCCTTACGGCTCGTTCGCAGGGCAGGTGTTGGGGCTTTGCTGGCAAAGAGTGACATTCAGTCGGCTTTCCGGCTCCTTCCCATCCATCAGTGGGATTTTGGTCTCTTGGGCATGCATTTTGGGAGATGTTTTTATGTCGATAAAGTATTACCCATGGGCTGCTCGGTGTCATGTTCCCTCTTTGAGACCCTCAGTCCATTTCTGCAGTGGCGCTTCACTTTTGTCAGCGGCCACCTCCTGGTCTGCCATTACCTTGATGACTTTCTTTTCATTGGTGGGGGTCAGTCCGGGCAGTGTCAGGCGGCTTTGGCAATCTTTCAGGCTATGACCAGGGATTTGGGCGTTCCTCTGGCGCCGGATAAGACCGAAGGTCCCTGTACATCACTGACTTTCTTAGGGATGGAAATTGATACTACGACTATGATGGCGTGCTGCCTGCTGCTACCGTGCGGGAGATGACTGATTTAATACGCTTGGTGTTCGGAGACCGCAAAGTGGAGCTGCGGAAAGTCCAGGAGCTTTTGGGGTACCTCAATTTTGCTTGTCGGGTTGTTCAGGCGGGTAGGACGTTTGTCGATGTCTGGGCCTCTCGATGTCCGGCGCCAGCCTTCCTCATCATCGTGTGCGCATTACAACTGCTGTCCGTGCTGATTTGAATATCTGGTTGCGTTTCCTGCAAGATTTCAATGGCGTGTCCTTGTTTTTTGCGGATGAGGACATGGTGTGGCAGGTGCAGCTTTTCACGGATGCATCAGGAGCTCACGGCTTCGGCATCTTTTGGGAAGGTCGTTGGTGCGCGGCTGGCTGGCCAGTGCGCTGGAAAGAACAGGGTCGCAGCATTGCGTTTTTGGAACTCTTCCCGTTGTTGGTTGCTCTGGGTATCTGGGGGGAGGAATTTCAGAATCGCTCCGTATTGTTTCACGTGGACAATATGGCAGTAGTTGACCTTGTTACTCAACAAAGGGCCCGCGATTTGCGGGTACTAAAGCTCCTGCGCGCCTTCATGTTGCAGTGTTTACAACTGAATATTGTCTTTAAGGCTCGGCATGTTCCTGGAGCCACTAATTGTATCGCTGATTCTTTATCTCGCTTTCAGTGGTCCGAATTCCGCAAATTGGCTCCCGGGGCGGACCTGGAACCAACGGCGATCCCACAGTACGTATGGGACTTGGGGGATTGAGGGTCCACCATTTGGTCGATCATTCAGTAGCTGCCTCTACACGGCGGAGTTATTTGAAGGCCTGGCATGAGTTTTTTGCAGTTTGGTGAGGAGATGGCAGGTCCGGTCAGGGCTGGGTTATCTGATGAACAATTCTTATTGCAGTTTGTTTTACATTTAGCGAACAAAGGCCTCTCTCACACGACCATTTCGGGCAAGTTGGCCGGGGTGTCTTTTTATGGTCAGCTTTGGTGGGGGAGGGATCCGGTTGGGGGGTGTTGGTTCGTAAAGTTCTGAAAGGGTTGGGTAGGGTTCGGGCTGGTGGTCAGAAGCTACGGCAGCCGGTGACCTTTGATTTGCTTCAGTTGCTTTTATCGCACTTGGAGGTGTGCTGCTATGATGCTTTGGAGTGCCACAAATTTCGTTTGTGCTTTGTGTAGTTATTCTTTGGGGCATTTCGGGCCTCTGAACTGCTGGGTTTGAGGGGTAGAGTGGGAATGACCAGCAGCGAGGTGGTGGTGGAACATGACAGGGTATGCCTGTGGCTGAGGATGTCCAAAACTGATCAGATGGGGAGGGGTAGGTGGGTGTTTCTGGGTAGGAGCGGTGTGTCTGCATGCTGCCCTGTGGGGGAATGGGAGGTTTTTTGTGTCTTCTCATTTTATCCCGGGGGGCATTTTTTTTTTGTCATGCTGATGGCAGTCCCATCCTTGTTTCTCAGTTGTTAGCTGTCCTCCGCAAGGTTTTGTTGGGCCTGGGGAGGGATCCTTCTCAGTTCGGCACCCATTCCTTCAGGATTGGCGCGGCGACCGTGGCCGCCAGGTTGGGGTGGGATTGGTCTCAAATTCGTCGTATTGGGCGTTGGCGTTCTAGATGTTGTGAGAAGTATGTGAGAAAGTAGTCCGCCTTTGCTTTGCCTAACATTTCTTTTTCTCCTAGGTCCTTGGCCCTCAGTCGCTGGATACAAAAGGAGGGTGTGGATCCTGGGGCACTCTTTTGTTAAACGGGCTGCTGTAGCCGCTGCGCGTCAGCTTTGTGGGAGAACTCTTGGTTTAAGCAGTCTGACACATGAAGTCTCCTAGCATGGCACAGGGGGCATGCGCTGGGGCGGTCTTTTTCCCGCCTTGGCTTCTATGGTTTCAAAGGGTTGGGGGGGCCCTTCGGATCTACTGGTGCTGCATCTTGGGGAAAACGACTTAGTTTCTCTATCAGGTTTGACTTTGCTAAATTTAATGAAACAAGATCTCGAAGTCATCAAGACCACATGGGTGAGCACCATGGTGATATGGACTGAGTTCGTGCCTCGATTGCACTGGACTGGGGCAAGGAGCTATTCCGCCATGGAGAAGGCAAGACGCAAAGTGAATAGAACAATGCGATTTTTTTTTTTTTGTAACCATTTATGTATATACAGTTTGGCTCATCATCATTTGAAAGTTTCAGAGAAGCATTTATTCTGTGAGGACGGGGTCCATCTGTCTACATTAGGCATTTCTTTTTACCTTCTGGAGCTCAGAGATTTAATTGCCACAGTTCTTCAGGTGCAGTGGTGGTGTGCTCCTTCCCTTCCTTCTTTGGGTGGGGCAGGAAAACGCTAAAGGTTTTCCTGGGTGGCGGTTTTTGCTAGTGGGGTGGGCAGCCTGGAGCGGGTTGGCCATCCTGAAGGGTAGCTCGTTGGGTAATCCTGGGGGTATTAGTCAAGAGTTAGTTTCGGGTTCTGTTAGGTAGGGAGTTTAGGCATAATGTGTAGATTGGAATTTTATGATATAAATAAATAATGAATGTGTTCAAGAAATATATTATGCACCTGTCTTAAAATAAAGTGGCCTTTCTTGCTCCTTGAAGAAGTGTGGACAGTGATTTCTTGCGAGAGGGGGGACCCAGGCGCGAGCTGGTCTTTCCCTGGGTACGTTCGCGCGAGGGAGCTGGAACAGGTGGGGGTGATTAGGGGGAGGTAATAAAGGGAAGTCAGGCTGGCGGTTGGGTACTGCGTAGCGGGAGGCAGGGGAAGGGAGGTTCTTTTTGCCCCACCCACCCTCCCTTTATTCCTTTAGTTAGGTTTTACTTGGCGGTGCTCTAGGCGCTGCTCTGGTCTTCGGGCCTTGCCACTTTTAGGACAGGTGTCTTTGTTCTTTTAGGAGGCGGTTTTTGCTAGTGGGGTGGGCAGCCTGGAGCGGGTTGGCCATCCTGAAGGGTAGCTCGTTGGGTAATCCTGGGGGTATTAGTCAAGAGTTAGTTTCGGGTTCTGTTAGGTAGGGAGTTTAGGCATAATGTGTAGATTGGAATTTTATGATATAAATAAATAATGAATGTGTTCAAGAAATGTATTATGCACCTGTCTTAAAATAAAGTGGCCTTTCTTGCTCCTTGAAGAAGTGTGGACAGTGATTTCTTGCGCGAACCACCCGTATAAAAAAAATAATGTCTTAGTTCCGCAGTCAGATGCCGACCGATGACAAGTGAAACAGCACAGTATTACTTCCTTCGGGGAAAATGTTCCAGTCCAGCTTCAAGTTTAAATTAGGATAGACAGTCAACTCACCCAGCCCAGGGGTTATGTTGGCAGGCAGTATTCACACTATCTTTCTCAATATCAGCATGCAAAGCCAAAATACCTGGCCCAGCTCAGCCTCTTCCGGGCGAAGACGGGCCCGCCCTTGGCCAGGGCTTGGCCGGGCGAGCCCGCGCGCGTCCTGCGCCACGGGGCCCCACCGAGGCTTTATGCGTCGACTGGCGCTCAAGTGCTGCGGGGCTCCTGCCGGAGAAGCACTATGCCCCCCTGGGAGTTGTGGTCTGGGGCAGTCTGCGCTCGAAGAGAAATGTGGCAATGATCGGCGGTGGGTGCAAATGCAGCTTTGGAGAGGTGGCAGCAGGAAAAAGACGCAAAGGGCTTCCCGCACTGCGGGGGCCCCACAGAGACTTTATGTGCCAACTGGAGCTCAAGTGCTACGCGGCTCCTGCCGCAAAAGCGCTATGCCCCCCTAGGAGTTGTGGTCCGTGGCAGTCTGAGCTCGAAGAGAAATGTGGCAATGATCGGCGGTGGCTGCAAATGCAGCTTTGCAGAGGTGGCAGCAGGAAAAAGAAGCAAAGGACGTCATATTGTGGATCTATAAGCCTATTAGATAAGGAATTAAAGACCATTGCCAGTTTGAGGAGATTTACTGGTGGAAAAGTATGCATGTTTAAGCACTGTGAGCTTGGTTAGTAAATTTGTATGATGATGGGTGATTCTCTCCTAGGAGTCTTAAACAATATTATTGACAAATTGTAAATGTTTATGCATATCAGTCTATGTAATTTAGGGCCTTATTGCGAGTCTGCCAGACTCACAGGGCACGGTAGTGCTGGTCTTACAATTGCCTTATTATTATGACGAGGGCCGTTGGGCTGCCATGGGACCACCGCAACCGCCAGGGATCCCAGGTCCTTGGGGGTGGTGAGGAAGTGTCGAGGCCACAATTTGCTTGGCGGGGCCACTGCAGACCTGACAAGCATATTACGAGCTTCCTCACCTCCACACTTTTCACAGCTGTGCGAGCAACATGAAAAGTGTTGCGTTAAGGAAACCCTACAGGGTTCCCTGGTGCCTGACGCCATGTGGATGCACACAGGGAGGCACAACATATGCCCCCTGTGTACATGCACACCAGTACCTGCACAGCATGAGTTGCAGCGTCCAATCCATGCAGGTACTGCCTTTGAAGTTCCCATTGCAGTGCCTATTTTATTGGCCCGGCCATGGAAACGCCAAAGAACAGCCCGCCAGACAGGAGAAAACTCCGAATCTGCTGGGAGGGTCAAAAATGGGTTTGGTGTTAAAATGTTGTTTGATTTCTTATGACTGCCAGCTGTGTTTTTCCTCTCATGCTAACATTGTCCACAGGATTTGCCCAACTCTGATGCTAGGATGCTTTGTGCATATGGATGCAAGATGTGAAATTGGTAGGTTTCGTGCTCAGATGGAACTGTTTATGTTTATTTTGGTCATGAAGGCTATTCCTAGGTATCATGAGAACAACGGAGGCACCTGTTTGTATTCTTGTTTAGAATGTACTCATGTAATGGATGCTAGAAACATCTGTCTAGTACGGTGTGAGTTTGAGTCTTGCCTTATGTCAGAGCGGTTGTCACCTCTTCTCATTTGAGGAGATTCCCTTTTCAGATAACTGTGATTAATAGACGAGTGATACGCTTTGGTTTTCAATAAATGCTTTACAGGCTTAAGATTGAAGAAAGTGTTATGATGATGATAATGCTTTACAAGCTCAACTAAAACGTGAGCCAGAATTTTCTTCCACAGGGGCTATGAACAAAGTAGGAACTTGGGCAATAAGGGATATGTCTTGCAAGCAGTATGAGTTCAATATTGACTTTAGAGTCAATGCACTCTTTGGCTGGCATGCTGAGCAGTGCATGGATTAGATCTTAGGTTTTTAGTAGCCACCTCCGCCAAGCGACCGATTACAATTAGCACAGTATTTGAGGGGGGGCACCTGGAATTGAAAGTACCACGCTCTACCTCTATACCATTATTGTGCAATTTGGAGACAGTGATGATTAATGGTGAATAACATGCAAGCATGTGAAGTATTTCGGGGTTCCCAAGGCCTACACGCTCCAGAGATTACCAATTTACACACAAGAACTGTTGGCACGGAAACTGTAAAAGGCAAAGAACAAGTTTATTAAGACCCCATGGGGTGGTGGTACACTCAAACAGCACCCTTCGGTAATGCAAGAGGTATCACACCGAACATCGGTGTGACCCCGTTTATATACAATTTTGGGGCAATAAAAGTTTAGGCGGCACAAGTTAAGACACAGTTTTAGAGACATATATGGGCATGTTTTGGAATACTGCCAGCTCATTGGAGAGTTTCAAACCTGCTGGTCAGTTATCGACACATTCCTGAAGAGTTGCGGGTCAGTGAGAACTGCGCATG
The DNA here is from genome assembly GCF_964263255.1 of Lissotriton vulgaris. Lineage (NCBI taxonomy): Eukaryota > Metazoa > Chordata > Amphibia > Caudata > Salamandridae > Lissotriton > Lissotriton vulgaris. The sequence continues at coordinate 59,452 of NW_028244993.1, forward strand.
TGCGGCTTGACCAGTACTAAAAATAGCCTGTTGCTGGGCAGATGAGAGTGGTCACTGGAACGGACAAAGGACTAAAGGGCACGTCGGCCACGAGGCCGCTCATGGTCTAAGATGGCCGCTACAACATTCAAAATGGCGTTTATCGTATATAGCCAAGTTAAGAAGGACAACGTGTAGATTCAACTAATCGCTAATCGAACGGGCCAATTACGACAGACGACCCTTTTAGCGTTTAGCTGAATCTACCTCATAATGGACATAGTCTGGATGTTCGTCCTCAATATCTATTAACATAATTTGTGTCACCTCTTTGTGCAGCATTATTTTGTCATGGGCAAGAGCTCGCCTCGATGGTAAGCAGACTGATAAGCACGTTGAACATAAGACAGGACCACATTGAATACACAAGCATATAAAGAACATTGCTCCCACAAGTATACAGAGAATTGTCAATAGTTTCCAGCCCCAAGTTGCAATCATGGACCAGAACCATCCAGAAAGTGTCCAAGTTCCATTGTCCGGGTGTATTTCGGCAGCAATTTTATGCAGCTTGGAAATCGCATCATACACAGATGGAGAATTATCAGGGACATAGACACAACAGCTGCTTCCGATGATTCTACATGCCCCCCCACGGTCAGCTAAAACAACATCCAGCACCATCCTGTTTTGGAGGATGACAATTCTAGAAATCTGCAGTTCTTCGGTAATATTCCCCAGGGCAACGGCAGTGTCATTCGCAACAGCCTCACAACGCGAGTCAGTCGTCTAATTTTCCGGCTGTTCAAGGCAGCCCCCACAAAGGAGAATAGCCCCAAATTGAAATCCACATACTGTTGTAATGCAGTGTCCGTTTGATCAATGTCCTCTAAAGCAACAGTTCGCTTAACTCTGTTTAAAACAAAATCGTGATACAGAGTGTAGTCGTTGTGATACATTGGAGGGGCAATAAACACAGGAGGTAGCACAAACGATACATAGCACGTGCCCAACCACCCTACTGGAAGCTGATGGTACCCCTTCGTTCCACAGATGAAGTAGGTGTTTCGAGATGCAACGAATGAGATGCCATTCGGGCTATCAAATGTAAGAGTAATATTACATTCGCTTTTCCCCACTGCAATCGCGCCTTTGTTTCTGATGCATAAATCGGCTTTTGTGGCAATGACATTTATGACATGAGCACTAGATACATTCACATTTCGCTGATTGCTATATATTCGTGGAGCAGATACATTATCAGGCCTGTACTCTTCCCATTCAAAACGTGTACCCTCAGCCCGGGGAAACCCATCCTTGTCATGAGAACATACTTTATTCAGACGGAAAAGCACCCCCCCTTTTGTTGGCCATCTCAAAGTAAAGAGGAGGGTGTACCAGGCCGCGCCAGGATACTCAAGAGTAGTTGTGCGCGTAACAAATACCCATATAACATAACATATAACAACATAACATTATGCGAAAACGGGAGTGGAATAAGTGGGGTGCCCCCTCTCTTCTGGTGCCCAGGCAACATTCCACACACCCAACAGTTAGAGGTATTGGTCATATTATGCGTGTGGTGAAGAATCTGAATGAAGCTGTTATTTAAGTACGTTTGGCGATGGCGTTCTTCATGGAATGGCAATGTAAAATGGAAATGTTCAGACGGTGCCGGGGTAGTCGGCAGCAAGTGTTCTCGTACAGGCACCACGAGTTCGACTACCCAGGCCATAACAGCAATTACCACAATGGTCAAGACAAAGAGAAAGGCACCCAATATTTTCTTATCACGAGATGCCGTTGGTGCCATTGTTCAAGAGAGTTTATACAAAGTATCAAATTGCACAAATTGTTCACAGAGCTTTCACAAATTGTCTCAGATACACATGCGTGTATACCCTAAAAAAGGAAAAATGCGGTGCTGAACTCCGAGGTAGCCGTTGTTTTCTTCTCCGGGCCAAGACGGGTGTCTCTACTCTGGCAGAACTGATCCCCCCCCCCTTGGAATTCCCGGTTTCCGTTTCACAAACCTGGAGCGGTTACCAACCAGTCAAAAAAAAGGGAACAAAAATCTTCTTTATCGCGGTCGTAGATTGTAGCGCTCTCTCCCAATAGCAGATTGGTCCGGGAAGACTCCCTCCACTTCGGCCGACGTCACAGCTGGACTCTTTTCTTTCTCCAAGATCTCTTTGTAATCAGTCAGCACAGCAGGAGTCACCAGGTCCGGAGAGACACGGCGACAATGGGTCGAATGCACCCACCGCTTTCTGTTTGTCACTCGTACTGCGGTGCGGGTCGCCAAGAGGACCTGCTCGGGGCCCTTCCACCTGGGCTCCAAACTGCTTGCTCTTTCAAACGAACGGACCATCACATGGTCCCCAGGACGAAGATCGTGGCCTTCTCCAGTGGAGTTATCAGGGAGCGCTTCTCGAACCTGTTGATGAATAGAGAGTAAATCATTTGTTAATCGTGCCAAATAATCATTCATCATAACACAAGGCACATCATGTATTAATCGCGGCTTGGGCACCCCCCAGATATTCATGGGGCGGCCAAACACCACCTCATAAGGCGTAAGGCCTGTTCGTGAGTGGGGTACTGATCTAAGAGAGAGCAGTGCTAGCGGCAATGCATCTGGCCACTTCAACGATGTAGACGCCACGATTTTGGCCAGCTTAAGCTTCAAGGTGGCATTGTACCGCTCGACCAAACCTGCTGACTGAGGGTGGAATACAGCGTGGAACTTTTGCTGAATCCCTAACCCCTTCAGTACATATTCCACAATCTTCCCAACAAAATGGGGCCCATTATCGCTCCACAAAAATTTGCAAACTCCAAAGCGAGGAAAGAATTCCTTAAGCAACACCTTAGCTGTTGTCAAAGCCGTATTGTCTTTCGTGGGGTAGGCCTCAACCCATTTGCTAAAAGCACACACCACCACTAAAACATACTTCAGGTTATTGCAGCGATCGAGTTGGATGTAATCCATTTGAAGCACTTCAAACGGTGCAGAAGGTGGAACGAACCCTCCTTTCGGAGTATGGGTCCCCTTTCCAGGATTGTGTTGCAAGCATACCAGGCAGGTCTGCACTACTCTCTTTGCAGTATTTGCAATCTCAGAATGTTCCCAAACTCGTTGTAAAAGCCGAGTAATTGCAAGAGCTCCAACATGGGCCAGTCCATGTGTCATCTGGACCATCGCCTGCAAGTAAGCCGCAGGCAATTTCCACTTCTCCATGTCTTTGCTTCTCCAACAACCCTCGTCATCTAGTACCCCATCTACTGCCCAAGCCGCAAGTTCAGATTCTGTAGCTGATTTTTGAATGTCCCGTATCTCTGCTCTGGCATCACTCCACCTTTCAGCCTGTGATTGTACCACATACATAGGGGAGCTAGTTCGGGACATTGCCGTCTGCCTTGCTATGTTGTCTGCAAAAGCATTTCCTTGACCCACTTTATCCGTAATCTTTTTATGGGCACTGCACTTCACTATTGCTACTTTCTTGGGGCAAAGCAACGCGTTTAGGAGATCACGCACTAACTCTCCATGCATAATGTGCTCCCCGTGTGATGTCAGAAACCCACGCTCCCTCCAGAGGAGCCCGAAGTCATGGGCCACTCCGAAGGCGTACCGGCTGTCCGTGTATATGTTCACACATAGGCCAGCACTCAATTCGCAGGCTCTTGTCAAGGCTATCAGCTCTGCTGCCTGAGCCGATTTTTGTGGTATTCTAGCTGTTTCAACCACCGTCTTAAGAGTCGTGATCGCATATGCTGCAGAGGTCGTACCATCTGGCAGCCTCAAACACGATCCATCAACCCACAGTTCCCCATCCACATCAGGAAGTGGCACATCCTGTAAGTCAACACGACCCTTTGTCTGTTCCTCAGTCAGGAAAACACAGTCATGATGTTTTTCTTCCTGACTTTCCTCGGCCGGATAGGGCAATAAAGTCGCGGGGTTCAAAGTAGCGCATCTTTTCAATGTTATGTGGGGCGCTAAAAGCGTCAGCTCATATCCTGTAAGTCGTGCACTCGTAAGATATTGGGTCTTTGTTTGGTTTAACAGGGCATCTACTGCATGAGGAACTAACACCAACAATTTGTGTGATAACACTATGCCCTCACTCTGTCGTATGGCTACTGCTGTTGCCGCTACCGCTCGAAAACACCCAGGCAACCCTCGTGCTACAGGATCTAAAATAGCAGAGAAGTATGCACATGGTCTCTGCTTATCCCCGTGTAACTGCACTAACACTGACAATGCGCACCCATCATTCTCGTGCACGTATAATGTGAAAAGTTTCGTGTAATCTGGTGTTCCTAGCACAGGCGCAGAACAGAGAGCCTGTCTCAACTGCTCAAAGGCTTTCTGACATTCGTCTGTCCACTCAAGAGGCATCGGTATAGTTTTGGACAACAATGCTAGCAAAGGTTTTATGATATGTGAAAAACCCATGATCCATTGTCTACAAAAAGATGTCAACCCTATGAAGGCACGCACATCTCTCTGCGTGCGGGGGACTGGTGTGTCTAAAATTGCCTGAATTCGATCAGATGTTAATGCCCGCCCCTCCTTAGACAACAGATGACCGAGGTAGGTCACCTGGGGTCTACAGTATTGAAGCTTTTTCTTGGAAACCTTATGATTGTTTTGTGCCAAAAAGGAAAGCAACGCAAGCGTACTCTGTTCACATTGTACATAGGAGTCGGCGGCGAGCAGAAGGTCATCCACATACTGGATGAGTGCCACGCCAGACTGTAATGTAAAGGAATCTAGTTGGCGTTTCAGAGCCTGGCTGTAGATGCTAGGGCTTTCAGTATAACCTTGGGGAACACGACAAAATCTATACGATTTATTATTGAGCGTAAAACCAAACAGATATCTGCTATCTGGGTGAACAGGGATAGAAAAGAACGCATTCTTTAAATCAATAACGCTAAAAGTGGTGGCTGTCGGTGGAACCAAAGTAAGCAAAGTCGTGATATCAGACACCACTGGGTATTGGGGAACGACAATTTTATTTACTTCACGCAAATCAATAATAAATCGATAGATCTTGCCATCTGAATCTCTTTTAAGAATCGGTAGAATAGGGCTGTTACAAACATTATAAGGGACCTCCTCTACCACCCCCACGGAAATCAAATCCTGAACAATATGCGTCAGTGCAATTTCACCTTCCTTCGAGATCTTATACTGTGGCACTCGTGGTAGGGGGGCCCCTTCCTTAACAGTAATGTGTATTGGTGGAATACGCATCTCTCCCACATCCGTATCTGATGTCGCCCACAACGTGTGCGGCAGAGAGGCCAGAGCGGGAATATCAAAAATGACATAAAATCTGTCAGGGTCAGGGCAATCATTAGGGTCAGGGTAGTTGTCATTCAGAATAACCCGCACTCCCTCTGGAGCGCAGCGTATTGTTGCTCGAAAATATTTAAGCAAATCAATGCCCAAGATATTATCTGGGGTATGGGGTGATAACAAAAATTGGCCAAAGCTAAAGTATTTGTCAATGCACAGTGCAAGGGGCTTGGACAATGGGCTGGGGGAGGGTGTGCCATCAAACCCCACACACGTAATCATTTCGCCAGACAGGGGAGCCCTCGGAACCAATTTTTTCGACAGAGCGCTACGAGTAGCTCCTGTGTCAACTAAAAACTGATCAGTAGAACCCAAAATACCCGCTGTTACATATGGACCTTGCTGATCTACTGGCACTTCAACTGATTCCTTACCCCATCCTACGCAATCCTATGCATGCACATAATCCTGATGTTCCACATTCTCTCCTTCCGAAATCTGATATTGATTCCGTCTATCAAACGTATTTCGTTCGTCCTGGCCACGGCCCCTCTCCTCAACCTGTCTACGATCACCTCCGCCACCTCTCGTTCCAGTATAACCTCCTCTTGACCTACCACTACCTCGACCACGCTGACTACGCTGTTCGCGAAGTACCGGACAATCTTCGGCCCAATGCCCAAACTCCTTACAATAAGCACACTGATCCTCCGCAATGTCCATACGACCATACGATGCATTTCCCCCACCGCGTCTACCTCTATCATTCCCTCTACCCTGTGTTCCCCGAACCTGTGCCAACATCACCTTCGTTTTCAATTCCTTCGTCTTTTTCTCTACACTTTCTTTAGCTTCCACCTCCTGCCGCTCATAATACTGAGCCATAGTTAACAAGGACGCAGGGGTCGCCGTGGCCCAAGAACTTTCACTCGATTTCAATCGCTTAGCGATCTCCGGTAGGAGATTAGCTACATACTTATCTACAAACAGATGCCGACCCGTATCGTCTGTTAAAGATTGACCACTGTAATCATGAAAGGCCTCCTCGAAGCGGGTAAAGAAATCAGAGTCCGTTTCATCGGGTTTCTGCTTGCACGACGTTAACATGGTCCAATCAATCTTTTTGGCGGGAACAAGCGTTTTCAATTTATGCAAAATAGCTGCCGGAAGATCTAAAATTAGTGGACAAGGCTTACATGCCGGTTCCCTATCTAAATCTGCTGCGTTAATTTCTTTCCAGGTTCCCCCCAAGATCGTTTCATCATTAGTCTTACGAATTTGCCTCCACATATCAGGTGGTAAAATTAGCCCAAAAAACAAATCTATATCTACAAGAGTCATCACACAAGACGATATAGCCCCTTCCACCCCCTCATAAAATGCCGCTGGGTTCTTTCGAAGATCAGGTAAAGAATTTTTCAGTGCCATGACATCTGCCCTATTCCATGGCGTATATACCCAATTATACACAAAATACCCTTTCGCATCCTTCGACAACTTATCATCATCCGTACCTTCCCCCTTTGGTGGAACATACAAAGGCGCGGCTTCACGCATAGGCATAACATGCAACGCAGAACTCTTATCTGAACCACGGAGAGAACACTCCTTAGCCCGCCCATTATTCTCCAATTCAGACTCCTTTTGCCTCCGCTTCCGTTCCTCCCGCAATTGGGTTGTCTCATCCCGCAGCTTGATCAATTGCTTGAACAGGTCGTCAACATCTGAAAGATCAAAATCCCCTTTAGCTAAATTTTCACGATACACCGACAACACTTTTGGCTCTAACGTATCAGAAAGATCTCGATATGCGCTTACAACCTCATCAGCCAAGGAGGACAAAAAATACATCACTTCAAGATCCGTCCACCCTCCTTTCTCTGAGATCAATTGATCCTGAGTAACACTATGCTTATTCACTTTGCGAGCCCAACTACGTAAATGAGCGGACCTCTCCGCAGTAAACCTGAGAGCCGATACCCCCTTCTTGCCCGACTTATCCCGTCCGTCATCATCAAAGTCCACAGCTGGCGCCGTCGGCGTAACATACGGAGGCGGTGACCGATCTAACAAAGAGAAATCATCAACTTCATTATTAAGGACAGGATAAAGTGGTCGGCGAATAGGAAACTGACCAGCAGTTTGCAAATTACGTTCCCGTTCCTCCCTTTCGTTCTTCTCCTGAGCCTCCTTTTCCTCAAGCTGTAAAGCCTTATCCCAAGCAGCCTTGCGCTGCTCTTTGTCCGCCAAGGCAACCTCACGCTTCATTCGCTCACGCGCCGCTTTCTCCCACATTCGCACACAATCAAACATGTTTTGTCTAGACCTGCGTTGAAACATACATTGCTCCACAAATTGGATTTTACTCAAATCGTATGACCCGTGTAGGGGCCATTGCAATTCGGAATCGGCCTTAGTATACTTATGCCACAATTTACTGTACATAATGGGTGGAAGGCCAAACTTAATATACATATCCCTATTTGGTGTTCCCTCTGGGGGAGCCGGCTGTGATTCCGCTAGCCTAATTGAGGTACCATCTCCTAAACAACACATTCCCCGAAGTGTGCTAAAAACAGGCATGTTCAAAAAAAAAAAAAAAAGTATCACGAAGGCGTGACACCGAACAAAATGGCACTTACAGTTCTCCACACGATCGTGCCGCTCAAAGGAAAAAAAAAACCAAAGTTAGAGAAACATCTCTACATGCCTGCCTATGTGAAGTGCACCACACATATAAGTTCAAAGATCACAAATTCACAATGTTAGCTAACTCAAATCAAAGTTCATAGAATTCGGCAAGCGTCCTTGCCGATCACAAAGCACAAATTTTCAGTAAGCGTCCGAAGACTACCTTACCGAACACAAGTCATAGAACTTCGGTAAGCGTCCAAAGACTACCTTACCGACCACAAAGCTTACCAAGTTCCCAAAGGTCCAGGTTCCAACTGCCAAGGTCTTGTAAGCCAAATCAGCCAAACGGCACTCTCTCGGCGATGCAGACACTTCGGAAACTCAGTCGGAGACCGGCGCCACCTGGAAGGTCAGATCGGAAGGAAAGGAAAAGACACCGTGGCAGCCAAGACTCGGGTCACTCGTGGCAGTGCGCGTCCATGGCGAATTTCCAAGCCTTCGTCACGACCTCTCCTTCGGGCATCCGAGTCGCCGATGAGTCCCTTCGTGGTCGCCAATTGAAGTATTTCGGGGTTCCCAAGGCCTACACGCTCCAGAGATTACCCATTTACACACAAGAACTGTTGGCACGGAAACTGTAAAAGGCAAAGAACAAGTTTATTAAGACCCCATGGGGTGGTGGTACACTCAAACAGCACCCTTCGGTAATGCAAGAGGTATCACACCGAACATCGGTGTGACCCCGTTTATATACAATTTTGGGGCAATAAAAGTTTAGGCGGCACAAGTTAAGACACAGTTTTAGAGACATATATGGGCATGTTTTGGAATACTGCCAGCTCATTGGAGAGTTTCAAACCTGCTGGTCAGTTATCGACACATTCCTGAAGAGTTGCGGGTCAGTGAGAACTGCGCATGTGCGGCTTGACCAGTACTAAAAATAGCCTGTTGCTGGGCAGATGAGAGTGGTCACTGGAACGGACAAAGGACTAAAGGGCACGTCGGCCACGAGGCCGCTCATGGTCTAAGATGGCCGCTACAACATTCAAAATGGCGTTTATCGTATATAGCCAAGTTAAGAAGGACAACGTGTAGATTCAACTAATCGCTAATCGAACGGGCCAATTACGACACATGGACTCATCAAGTCTGTATGAGCAAGTCCGCCACCATTATGGGACATTTTATTGGCACTCTGCTCATCATACTGTTGGCAAGCATTTCGATTAGATCGTATCTGGGGAGGAAGCTACAACAATATAAAGAGAAAAATGTAGTGAATATGCAACACCCAAGTTAAGGCTGTTGAATCAGAGTGTTACCTTCTACACTCTACAACTAATAAACACGGTTCCTTATGTTTTTCCCCATTCCTCAAAGTGAAAGATATGGTGGTAAAGAAATGTAAACCACAGAAGAATGTATTCAATATTTGCTTCCATTCTGACATCTTGTCTTTTAGAGAGGTCGAGGATCAGGCATCCATGAAAACGGACTAGCTTCTAAGAAACAATCAAATGCTGCAATTTCTTCTGATATGCTCTACCTAAAATTGTCCACAGAACTAAAGATCTGCAATCATTACCTTAGCTCAATTGCCCAATTGCATATTTATTTATGTCCCAATGGGAAACTAAGAAGTATCTGAAACTATCGCGCACGTTTCAACTTTCCAGGTGAAATCTAGATCCTGGTGTCAGCAAAAGGGTTCACTGACTGTCAAAAATAGTAGGAATGTTTTGAAAACATGGCTTCTTAAGCAGACTCTTCTCCGTCCTCCAAGGTTTTTCCATTCGGTTGTATGATTTTGTTGGTATATCTTAAAACTGTTTTGTAAATTGTGGGCATTATTGTAGAATACAAATACTGCACAACTGTATCAGAAGTAGTACTGCAGTAGTGCACTTTTACGAACTCTTAAATGCCTTTGTGAATCTGCCCTAAAGCGTCCAACTCCCTGATTGTAAAAGTGCAAAGAGGGCACAGTCCTTTCTATTTGTTCAAATTACATATGAATGTTACCTGAAATTTCCCATTTTTGACGTTTTGGGGCCAATTTACAAACATATGTAGGAGCACTAAGATAGTACAATAGTAGTAGCACTTCACATACTCCTAAATCACTTTGAGAATCAGCCTCATTGTATTGTAAGTGTCAAACTGCAGAACTCAAATTAATTAGAATTTTTTAGATAATTTGTATCAATTTCTTTGAGGATTGGCAGAAGTAAGTGTCATTAACTCTCCAGCAGTATGTGTGCTTTGGAAGTGTGAAATTAAAATGCATCTGCTTGATTTTGCACTTCAAAACTGTAAGTTGTGGCAGTCACCATTTTCTTCTCATGCTAACATTACCAACAGGGTGTGCCCATCTCTGAGGCTAAGATTCTTTGAGCACTGGCAACCAAGACGTGAAGTTTGTAAGCTAGCTTTCTCAACCAAAACTATTTACACTTATGAAACTGGTGAATGTCATTTCGAGTTCTCATGTATGCAGCTGAGGTGCCTGCTTGTATTGTTGTTGAGAAGTAACCAGGACAGGGCCAGAGTGGCCGTAGCGGACACCGGGCATAACCTCAGTGGGCAGTAGGTTGGGGCGGTTTTCTGGCAGCTGCGGCTGGTTTTGTCACCCGGGGCCGGTTTTGCAGCAGTGCTTCAGTATCCACATCCTTCAACAAAAGCGGGAGCGGCGCTTCTTGCTAGCAATCCCAGCTCCCAGGACCAGTAAAGCAACACTCAGCCAGAGTTGGTTGCTGTTCCCAGTCCAGCCCTGGAAGTAACTATAGTAATAATTCATACTAGAAACGTATGTATCGTATTGTATAGATTGGAGTGTTGAGAACCCTTTTATTGGTTTGTCTCCACCACCGATTAGAGGTCATCCCTTTTTTGGATGGGTCTGTGATTCAAAGACTTTTGATTCATTTTGTTTTGCAATAAACCCTTTACAGACTCAGCTGAAACATGAGCAAGAGTATTTTTACACAGATGCTCTGTTCACAGGAGTCACTTGGGCGATGCAGGACATGTTAAATATATACTCTAGAGTCAATGTACTTTTTGGCTGGCATGCTGAACTATGAATTTGACTTCATCTTAGAGTTTTGGTAGCAGACTTCTATAACGATCTGATAACGTTTGGAATAGTAAATAGTAAATAGATAAATCTGCATTCTGATTTACCCATACCTGCCATTACCATGCCATTAGGAACCAGTACCTGCTATTGGGCAACAACATGCAGGTGTGGACTTACCACACCTGTTGACACATGCCATCTTCCATTAACGGGCCATTTGCTGGTACATGTTCTGCTCAATTTTGACAAGTGTATACCATAGAGTGCCACCGTCTACAACACTAAGAAGAAAATTCAGGGAACATACTACGCCCAAAGGAGGAGTGTTGAGTCAACAGTGTTTACTTAAATTCATATTCCATGCACTGTTTTTCATAAACAGATTCCTTAATCAGTTTACCATTTTTGTGTTCTGTGAAATACAGTTTTTTTTCTCACACTACACAAATTCCATCTTTATAGGAATGTTATATTTCTCTGTTTAGCTAAGGTATACAGTTACATTGAGCCCGATTATGAGTTTGGCGGAATTGTACTACCATCGCATTTTTGGCAGTCTTTCCACCAGCTGTTATGGTGGTCCGTCTGCCCTAATACGATCATGGTGGGAACTTGGCTACAAGACCGCAGTTGGACCGCTGCCACCATCGAGTGTCCTGCTACTGCATCAACAGCAAGAAAGCAAGAGGCAGGTCTTGGAGGGCGTCCTGCCAAGCTTCCAACTATCCAGATTATGATCAGCCTTTCCATCAAGCTTTTCATGGCGGGGTCTTGGCTTGGTGAAAAGGTACAAAAAGAGGTGAAAACTCACCTTTGTTTGGGAATCTGTCACCAGAATCGAAGGTAGGCTTCACCGTCACTTATCCCATGTAGAGCATGGTGAGAGTTTGTGATATTTAACATGCAACAAAACACACAGTACACATGGCCTACATATACATTACAACCCATACACAACATATATATGAATTTTGTATTATTCACACTTAGTACTTACCTATCTTTACAGCAGAGAAACAACACTGCATCTGGACTCCACTGACAAGAGACTGCCAGTCCATCGGGAACATTGAGATCTGCTCGCCGGTATACCAACAGCAGCAAAGTACTCTAGCTGCAGCGGGCAAAAGACTGCTGACACCACAGTCTTCTTGAAGCCGCCACCAGGGTGATCTGGCGGTAAGAGCACCAAACTCTTAATCAGGCCCATTCTGAGACTCAGCCATGTAGAGGAGTTCAGGATCATACCTGCTTAATGGTGCACTAATAACAAGCAAATGCTACATTTTTTCAGGAATTTTCTTTCTAAAATTGCCCACAGAACTGAAAATTGTCAGTCATAAAATCAATGTAAATGTCAAATTTTCTTTTCATTTTTTGTTTTTATCCACATGAGAAACAAATAAATGTTATGGACTTCTTGTCATGATTTGGCATTCTCAGTGCCACCTGGATTCGGCTATCAGCAAAAGTGGATCTTTCAAAGGCTGTCATACCAGCATAATTGTTTGAAAACATGACTTATAAAGCAAACTTCTCATGTCTACAGTGTTTTCCTTGGAATGCTAATAAAGTTGTTGATGTCCAAGACAACAGTTTGTAAATTATGTGCATCATTGTAGAAGACAAATAATGCACACTCACAGATCATTTGTATATGATGCATGGTATTTAGTAGAAGAACCTGTCTAAAATATCCTTTGTATAGGTGACATGTGACGGCCTGGTCACAAGTAATAAAAAAATTACGTAGCCAATCAACTGTCCTAATTAATTATAGTTGTGTTCTGATGTTACAGTGCCTACTGCCACAGTCGTCTATAGTTAAAGGTGATAAGCAGGACACAGAGCATAAATAAAGCTAAATCGAAACATGGCTGTTCCTTCTCTGCTTTTCTGGTTGATCCTAATTTTAAGACTTTCGGTATTCACAGAAGGCATTTAGGAGTCCTAAAGTTAGGAGTCCTAACTTTACTACTACTAAATTGAGAAAAATCCAAATTTTAAGACTTTCGGTATTCACAGAAGGCATTTAGGAGTCCTAAAGTTTGGAGTCCTAACTTTACTACGACTAAATTGAGAAAAATCCTAATTTTAAGACTTTCTGTATCCACAGAAGGCATTTAGGAGTCTTAAAGTTTGGACTCCTAACTTCTGTGAATACCGAAATGAGTAAGTGCCTTCTGTGAATACCAAAATGGTAGTAAGATTAGGATTTTGTCTTAAGTTAGTTCTGTGAATCGGGCCCTCTGTAATTAATGTGAATGTTTTTTGCAACTTGTAACTCGCTGTTTCCCTTATGTCAATTGCTCTGATAACTCTGGGTCTAGCCAGCACTATATAAAACTCAAGTAAATAAATTACGCAAATACTCTAAATGAAAAAGCTTCAAATTTATGCAAGTGCAAAAGAATAACACTTTTTGCGGAAAAACTGTAACTCCGCCGTGGTGTCGGTAGATTTAAAAGAATTTAAAAAAAATGTGAAAATATAAACGAAAAGCTGAAATGTGAGCCGTAAAATGGGAGCCAAGTAACAATGTGCATGAACACATGAACTATAAGATTAATAAATTATGTGCGAGAAATGCTGGAAAGTGAGCCATGAACGTGAGCCGAATTGACAACATGAGTAAACAAATGAGCTATAAGACTATAAGGTGCGTACTTCCAAGTGCGTATGAAAGTGAAAAGCACATAAAATAATAACATGCACTACTGCAATAAACATAACCTAAAGTACTCATATGTGACAAGTCGCCTCGCGTTTTGAATAACAATGAAGGTGTAAGGTGTAACTAGGGCAGCAAGACCTGTATATGTGCTATGTATAAGAGAGGCCGATGAAAGTTGGCTGAAATAGGTCCAAGTAACAGATAGTAAACTAACAATCTCAATCTTGGAACAATACTGCCGTGTATAGCAATAATCATAGTATAATAAAACAATGTTGCACAGAGATGCTAGAGTAAACAAAATTAAGCTGATTACTTATATTGTATACAACTTAAACAGGAATATGCAGCAGGTATGTAAACAAGTGCCAACTATGGACGATGCAAACATAAAGAAATCTCCCAGTTTAAAAAAAAGCTTACAAATATATTACAGCTATACAAAGGAAGGATGTTTGATGTGTAATGTATATCTCAATGACGCAACAAGTAAGAAAAATGAAATAATTAAAAGGCTACAGGTGGAATCAAAAGAAAGTTAATGCTGAAACTGACATTAAGGGTGTGACAAGTTGTGTGAACAGTAAAGAAGGTGAAGTGAAAGATTGCAAAGAAAATGAATAAACAGGCCACAAGCAAGTTGCATAAAGGGTGAAAAAGGCTGAAAATACAGGAAAAGTGAGGTTCAAAAAAGTGAGAAAAGTGTAAAAACCTGTGCAAAGACAGATTGAATGAAGGTTGAGGTAAAGATGATATGAGCAACCCAAATATATATGAAAAAAGGTAGAACCGCTGACACAGTGAGAATCGATAAAGAGAGTTACAGATATCACAGAAATTCTATTCTGTTGTTTAAGCCGTGAGGCTTAAAGGAGTTGAGGAATTTGATCCAATGATTTTTTCTAGAAAATAGAAGTAGATTGTTGTTATTATGTCTTCCTTCCATTTTCTCCACTATTTCCAATACCAAGAATTTGAGATGGCTCATGTTATGATGATGTTCTAAAAAGTGTGCAGCCACTACTGATTTCATGTTCTTGGTCCTGATACTGCTCTTGTGCTCATGAATTCTGATCTTAATTTTTCTTTCCGTTTTGCCTACTTAGACTAGGCCACAAGGGCATTTCAAAAGATACACCACATTGGCAGTGTTACAGTTTGAAGTCACTCTTAAGTTGATTTGCGTCCCTTTCATGGGATGTGTCATCCAAGATCCTTTGATAACATTATTGCAATTGCTGCAATTGTAACAGGGTGTAGATCCTTTGTAGGTGATGGTTGTGATATCCTTCGGTGATTAGGCAAGCAATTCCTTTAGATTTTTAAATCTGCTGAAAGCAAAAATGGGTTTCTCAGAAAAGAGTGAAATCCGGTTCCATAGCTAATATAGGCCAATGTTTATTGATAGTTTTCTTGAAACGATGGCTCTTTGTGGAAAATTTGGACACTACCACCATTCGGTTTTGAACCGGTTTTGCGTCTTAGTGAATAAAACAAGCCATATTTTGGCTGCACTACGAGATTTAGCTTGCTCTAATATGTTTTGGGGGTACCACGTTGTGCAACTCTTATGAGCATGGTATCAATTTATTCAGCACAATGCTCTGGTTGGGATACAATTTGTTTAACTCGCACCAATTGCTTGTATGGTTAGATGATTTTTGAGGGTTTTTTGGTGAAAGCTGTTAAAATGTAAGAGATTGTTACTGTCTGTATTTTTGTTAGAAAATGTTAGTTTCCTGTTTGTTGGAGGTTCTGCTGTATTGGACATCCAAGAATGTCACAGTGTTTTGATGGACTTCAAATGTGAATTGAATCTTGTCATGAATTTCATTCAAAGCATTTAATGCAGCCATCAACCCATTGTATGGCCCTCTCCATAAAATGAAAATGTAATCTATGTATCTAAAAAACAGCTAAGGCATGTTTTTTCCAGGTGTTAGATCTTAAGATGATTTCTTCCTCAAATGTATGCATGAAAATATTCGCATACGCTGGAGCAGCACATTTGCCCATAGAAGTCCCAGTGAGCTGTAAAAACCACTGGTCTTCCCACTTAAAGTAACTTTGATAAAGAGTGAAGTGAAGTAATTCCATAAGGAACAGTTGCAGGTTGGAATCAAGGTTTGAATGTAACAAAACATTTTCTATGGCTGCAATGCACAGATCATGTGGTATTGAAGTATATAACGATTTGACGTCTACTGTGCATAGCCATATTTCTTCCTCCTCCTCAAAGGTGACTTGATTGATTTTGGAAATGAAATCTGTAGTGTTTCTTATGAAGGTTCGCATATTTAAGACAAAGGGTTTTAAGTATTTATCAAGGAATCTGCCTACAGGTTTGTGGAGACTCCCTCTAGTGGAAAAAAGGGGTCTAAATGGAGGCAGATGTAAACTCTTGTGTACTTTTGGTAACAGGTACATTACAGGTGATTAGGTATTGGTTTGTGTCAAGTATCTGCTTACTTTCTCTGTAATTACGCCCTCATCGACCACTCTCTTCAATAGAACTTTAAGGATGTGAGAGAATTGATCAGTGGGGTTGTACTTGAGCAGTGCATAGGTTTCAGTGTCCATGACATGATTGTGAACTTGTTGTCTATAAAAGCTGGTATCCATAGTCAGGTGTTGGCAGCTCCTGATAATTCGCTGGGGGTACTGTGGCAGCACGGGGGCATTATTTCTCACTGTGCTATTTTTAATTGCATTTTGTATTTCGTTGGCAGTCCCTGCATAATTACTATGTAGGCTCTGGTTCTTTCTACTAATTTGCTGTTTTGCACTGCATTGAGCTCTATTTTAAAAATACAACTGTGTTTTAACTCACATTTCTGTCTGTGGTCTCCCCTGCACCGGTCCACGGCGGCTGTTCGTGCCGATTGTGTGGAGGGCAGGCGCCATCTTTGGTGTGTCCCGAAGCACCGTTCGACCGAAGTCAGTGGTTCAGCTGGTCCTGGGAGCACGCCATAAAACGGCCGACTGCTCAGGGCTCGCGGCGGTAAGATCAGGTGGTGTCAGCTCCTGATAACCCGCTGGGGGTACTGTAGCAGCGCAGGGGCATTATTTCTCACTGTGCTATTTTTTATTGCATTTGGTATTTCGCTGGCAGTCCCTGCATGATTACTATGTAGGCACTGGTTCTTTCCGGTCATTTGCTGTTTTACACTGCATTGAGCTCTATTTTTAAAATACAACTTTATTTTAACTCACATTTCCATCTGTGGTCTCCCCTGCCCCGGTCCACCGAGGCTGTTCGTGCCAATTGTGTGGAGGGCAGGGCGCCATCTTTGGTGTGTCCCGAAGCACGGTTGGACCAAAGTTAGCGGTCCAGCTGGTTGTGGGAGCACGCCATAAAACTGCCGACTGCTCAGGGTTTGCGGCGGTAAGATCAGGTGGTAGCAGCTCCTGATAACCCGCTGGGGGTACTGTGGCAGCGCGGGTCATTATTTCTCACTGTGCTATTTTTAATTGCATTCTGTATTTCACTGGCAGTCCCTGCATGATTACTATGTAGGCGCTGGTTCTTTCCACTCATTTGCTGTTTTGCACTCCATTGAGCTCTATTTTTAAAATACAACTTTATTTTAACTCACATTTCAGTCTGTGGTCTCCCCCTTGCCCCGGCCCACCGCGGCTGTTCGTGACGATTCTGTGGAGGGCAGGGCGCCATCTTTGGTGTGTCCCGAAGCGTGTTTGGACCGAAGTTAGCGGTCCAACTAGTCCTGGGAGCGCGCCATAAAACAGCCGACCGCTCAGGGCTCACGGTGGTAAGATCAGGTGGTGGCAGCTCCTGATAACCCGCTGGGGGTACTGTGGCAGCGCAGGGGCATTATTTCTCACTGTGCTATTTTTAATTGCATTTGGTATTTCGCTGGCAGTCCCTGCATGATTACTATGTAGGCACTGGTTCTTTCCGCTCATTTGCTGTTTTGCACTGCATTGAGCTCTATTTTTAAAATACAACTTTATTTTAACTCACATTTCCGTCTGTGGTCTCCCCTGCCCCAATCCACTACGGCAGTTCATGCCGATTGTGTGGATGGCAGAGCGCTCTCTTTGGTGGTTCCCGAAGCGCGGTTGGACCGAAGTTAGCGGTTCAGCTGGTCCTGGGAGCACGCCATAAAGCGGCCGACTGCTCAGGGTTTGCGGTGGTAAAATCAGGTGGTGGCAGCTCTTGATAACCCGCTGGGGGTGCTGTGGCAGCACGGGGCATTATTTCTCACAGTGCTATTTTTATTTGCATTTTGTATTTCACTGTCAGTCCCTGCATGATTACAATGTAGGCGCTGGTTCTTTCCACTCATTTGCTGTTTTGCACTCCATTGAGCTATATTTTTAAAATACAACTTTATTTTAACTCACATTTTAGTCTGTGGTCTCCCCTGCCCCGGCCCACCGCGGCTGTTGGTGACGATTCTTGGAGGGCAGGCGCCATCTTTGGTGTGTCCCGAAGCGCGGTTCGAGCGAAGTTAGCGGTCCAGCTGGTCCTGGGAGCACTTCCAAAACACAGGAGGAAGTAGAGAGGTGTTGATAGAATCACCCTCCAATCAGATATGCACAAACAAAAGGATTCTATCAATGTGTGTTCGCTAGAGATTTATTTTTATTTTTATATTGTGGTTCTGTGAATAGTAGGATGATTGACTCTCTCTTAGGGTGGTAAAGATGAGAGCACAATGTGCTTGTTAAAATACCCCTCACACACTAAAAAAATCCAATAGTGTCATGCTTCATCATTGGGGTCTTCCCGTCCCTCTACGGGGCGGGGCGTGCTACGACCTGACGAACTACGCGGGAGCACTAGTGGTGTGACAAGGCTATGTGATAGTGCAGGGTGGTAAGTGTCAGTGAAGTGTAGGGACCTAATAATATGTGAGATAAAAGCAAAAGCTAAAAATCCTCTGGCTAGTGGAAAAAAACCAATTTATTCACTTCCCTAGCTGGGGACGTTAAAAAGGGGGTTTTGGGGTAGAGCGATTAGCTACTACCTGGTCAACATGTTTCATAAGCAGTCCCCTACTGCTTACTCATCAGGACCTTCTAGTGGCCCCTACAAAGAAATAGCTCAGTTGCTAAGTATAGTAAGCCTGTCGTCCTAAAAACTAGCAGTAAAAGCCAGGAACAACTGCAGAGAGAGCCTACTCGAAGAGAAAGTAAAAAAAGTGGATATACAGAGACCAATATGTATCACTACATATAACACCAACTCTGACCAAGTCTCTAAAATCATCAACAAGAATTGGAAAATTCTGAACAGTGGTGGCCTCGATATTCCTAAACCCATGTTCTCTCATAAAAGAGCTCAAAGTGTTAGAGACATACTGGTACATACTAGACCCAAGGAGGCTAAGACATCAGGCAACTCCAGCATGGTACAAGGACACTATCCCTGTGGTGGTTGCAAGGTATGCTGTCTTACTAAAAAAAGCAAGAAACTGACTTTCAAAAATGGAACTACATGGGAGCAGAGAAGTTTCAGCAATTGTAACAGTTCGAATGTCGTCTACATGATCACCTGCCCTTGCAGTCTCGAGTATATCGGCATGACAAGCAGGGCTGTAAAAATAAGAATAGGCGAACACAAAAGCACTATCAAGTGCAAAAAGTCAAGCACTAAACTAACCAACCACTTCCTTGAAAGTGGGCACAAACCTGAGGATATAGCGTGGACAGTGATTGAGCAGATTGATCACGAGAGATACCTACTAGAGAAGGAACAAAGATGGGTTTTTCGTGTTCAGTCAAACAAACATGGGCTCAACGATGAAATACCGTGGGGTCAGCTGTAGACCATCTTAATTCCCTGTCGCCCAACACCAAAGAACCATAACCCCCAAACCCACCCCCACTCCAGGGCAACTCACACTATCTGTATCCACCCTATAGAGATTCATGGGGGACAGAATTGTCTGGCTTTCACGAAACTCTAACTGCCAATGACAGAGTCCTATTTGGTGATATCACTTGATACCCGGTATGGAGCCGTTAATGTGACTCAGTGGTCACTAAACTAATAAAAATAATTTCAAGATAAATTGTGAAATATTCAGGCTCAATGCCACCAAGAAGGATCCCTGTGCATCTCAGGACGTTTAACAGCAGTCAATTTGTCTATAACGGTCCCTGGGCGAGCCCTCTCGCATTATCAGCAATAAGGGTCCATTAATATAAAACCACCGGGCAGGACCTCTTGGCTTCGATTCATAATCATTATAAATATTGTTGATTCTGTTAAAATATCGAAGGGGCAACGAAATAGACATGGAAAAAATACTTCCGTTATTTGCACACCCCGTGTTCCATCGGGGGCGGCCATTTTGGGTTAGCGCGCTAGTCTCCAAATGCGTGCCCGGCGCCCAGTGATGCTTAAATACTCACCGGTCTCCAGACGCGAGCACTCTTCAGAGCGGCAGGACGGATAGAAGTAAGGTAGTATCCTTACGCGGCCACTGTAAGTACTAGACCCCGCCAGACGTCTCTAAATACCTGGCCCAAGAGACAGGGATAACATTGCAATGTGTGTGTGTGTGTTCTGACGCTATGGGCGCGGTTTTCTCCCCTTCCAGATTACCGCGTTGACACACCTATCGACTGTCAGCTCATGGGGCACACCAAAACGTCCTCAGCAGTATGTATGGCAATCTATATAACAATCTATGTGTGCGTCATGGGTTTTTAAAGATTATCGGGTATGACATTGAACTAGAAGGCAATATTACCGGTTGTAATATCAAATAACAAAAAACAAATAACGGATTCCTCTTTTTAACCCTGTGTGTGTGCCGATGGGTGCATCGAGTTATGAATGTGCATGTGTGTTACTATGAATCCGCCCTTAATTTTATGGGGCAATAATATGTTCGGAACACAAACGAACGTGCAGGGGATGGCAGATTGAACCATCACTCTGTCCATAAAGCTTTAATTACATTCTTTATGAAATGGGCATAATGTGAATGACCCGTGGGACATGTGGCGCTACTTATATGTTGTGTCTATAGATGAATCACAGTTACAATGGTAAAATTTGTGCTCTCCTTTTTTTCCCCTTTTTTCCTTACAGAGACCTATTTAGGTCATCAATTTTGAGTTTTTACGCTTCCCCTGGGCCAGCTCATGCCCTGAAGCATAAAACTAACAGTTGATTTTTACTGCTAGTTTTTAGGACGACAGGCTTACTATACTTAGCAACTGAGCTATTTCTTTGTAGGGGCCACTAGAAGGTCCTGATGAGTAAGCAGTAGGGGACTGCTTACGAAACATGTTGACCAGGTAGTAGCTAATCGCTCTACCCCAAAACCCCCTTTTTAACGTCCCCAGCTAGGGAAGTGAATAAATTGGTTTTTTTCCACTAGCCAGAGGATTTTTAGCTTTTGCTTTTATCTCACATATTATTAGGTCCCTACACTTCACTGACACTTACCACCCTGCACTATCACATAGCCTTGTCACACCACTAGTGCTCCCGCGTAGTTCGTCAGGTCGTAGCACGCCCCGCCCCGTAGAGGGACGGGAAGACCCCAATGATGAAGCATGACACTATTGGATTTTTTTAGTGTGTGAGGGGTATTTTAACAAGCACATTGTGCTCTCATCTTTACCACCCTAAGAGAGAGTCAATCATCCTACTATTCACAGAACCACAATATAAAAATAAAAATAAATCTCTAGCGAACACACATTGATAGAATCCTTTTGGCGGTCCTGGGAGCACGCCATAAAACGCACATGTGTTCCCGGGCGCACAGAGGGCGCACAGCGGGCGCGTCAAAAGGCAAGCCCATCTGCGCCCCGGAAACGCACAGCGCCAGCAATGCTGGCCGATTTGCGGCCTGGGCCGGAGTTGGTAGGAGATTCTTTAGTCGGGAGGAACATCTAAGGTTAGATAATACGTCCTTTAACGAAGGTAGTCATTGGGCGGTCCTACATAGTCTTTTCAGGACTTGCCCCTCCTGTCACTTTTGCTTTCAAACTATGCAGCCTGCTCTTTCACCACTTGCAGCACAGAGACTAAGATTCTGGCAGCTCTCATCAATGCGCGTTCAATGGTCAAGCATGCACAAAATGTGCATGAGTTGATCACAGATAAACAGCTTGACCTTTTGTTTATTACTGAAACTTGGCTGAACGAATCCTGTGCACCTGTGGTAGAACTAGCTATCCCACGGGGCTTTAAAATTGCCAGAGCTGACCGCAAGTCTGGTAGAGGGGGAGACGTTGCTGTGTTATTCAGGGACATATGGTCATTCACCAATGAGTCTTCCAGGGAGCTTGAGGACGGCGAGGCTTTGGAGTTCTCACTGGTTATGTCTCCCCACTTTACACTAGGCGGTATTTTGGTCTACCTCCCCCCTAGCCCTCCTGGCGCCTTTTTAAAATCTCTTGATGATGTTATCATCTCGCGGGCGCTTCGTTTTCTCAAGTTTCTGATGTTAGGATATTTTAAAATCCACTTGGACAGCCCGGAGGCTCCGGGGACCAGAGATCTGCTGGATGCCTGTAATCTTTCCCATCTGACCCAGTGGTTCAGGGGTGCTACACACAAATGCGGTCATCTGATCGATATAGTCTGCTCCAACTTCGATCTTTCTGGGACAGACTCCTTGCCTGTCACGTGGTCAGATCATTCTCTGATCAGGATTCCATGGGATATTGATAACAACTCCCCGTTCCCCCACTGACATTGTGCCCTCTGCCTCAGAAGATTAACATCCTGGCACTGTCTAAAGTACTGTCATCAGCCGGACCGGCAGCAGCTCAAGATCTGGAAGGAGCAGTAGAGAGTTTCTCCACCTGGATTAGCCAGGGGGTTAACTCTTTACCTAAGCCATCTTCCAAATGTCAACCACGCAGTACACCCTCTAAACCTTGGTTCACATATACCCTTAAAGAATTTAAGTTAGGGTGTAAAAGTTCGAGCGGCGCTGGCGACTCGGGTACTGCCCTTTAGCCAACGCGGCCCTTCGCGTAGCTCAGCGGGATTACTATGCAGCCATAAAGATAGCTAAAGGCAATTTTTACACAGAGGGAATTGCCAGAGCTAATAATAACAGCAAACACATTTTTTCCATTGTTCGCGCAGAACAAACAAGCCTCCCTATCTCATCACAATTGTGTGAAGATCTCTCCACCTTTTTTATTGAAAAGATCCAAAAGATCCAAGATAGCCTTGGGACCGCTTCCCAAGAGCAGAGGTCTTTTCTTCTGCCTTATCTTCCCTGTTCCAGAGCACCTATCGAGCTTTTTTCACAATGTATTCACAAAAAAAGATAGGTGGTAGTGTCACCCTACCAAGAGGGAGAGCGTCCGCACATAAAGTTAATACGTCTCATAGAAAAAAATGGTACACGTGAAATGTATTGCATAAGGGGTATTCGTCTGCTCAAAAGGGTGCTCATATAGCCTGATGCACACCCACCACCAGGAGTTTCAAACAGCACGAAGTGCCAAATATCAAAAAGAAAAGAAGAGCAGGCCAAACAGCACATCCAAAGTTGTCCAATTAATAATGAATCTAGGAAACCTAGATAAGTGTTCTGGAGCTACAAGAATGCTATATTTTGTATTTCAAATTCATTCACAGTTGACAATATGCAAAATCCAAAATGCTAAAGGTCGCTTCAAATTCAGAGATCCAAGCCAGGTTGTATTCTTCCAACTGTTTATTGTGAATCCATAGACATATAAAAAACTTCACTGCTCACACCGCCGACATGTGTTTCGTCTCCTAGAGACTTTTTCAAGGCTGGAAGCATAGAACAAAACTACAATCAATATATATTTATATAATATTAAAAAACATATACTATATACATCTTTAATATATACACTTTAAAAACAAATTTCATAAAGAGACAAAGCTTTTCTTGAAAAACCACAAAAACTACATGAAGACATGAACATATCTAATACACAAGTACAGTTGATTGTATTCATCAAAACCAGAAACCAAATGTTACTAAGGGGTACAAGCCTGCATCACAAATGCTTACACATGATCGTAGTTAATAATGTTCAAATGCGTGCCTAGTTATAATACTGAATAGCTTGTCAACTAAATAACACGAAAACAAGTTACTTCACAAGTAGAAGTTTACACTGTGGGAGTATAGTGCAAACATCTACCTATTCCTAGATTCTTATATTATTGACACGCCAAACAGGCTTGTATTATTCCAAAGAGGGAACAGATTTCACCACATATATATGAAAACGTACCAAAGATAATAAATGCGTAGACGTGTTCATATTTGGCCTCTGATAGTCAACCCGTATCCCTCAAGATGTGGTAACTCAACGATGTTCATACAATAGATCACCCAATCAATGTTCCTACAATTAAACAAAAACAATACCTCACACTTAAAAGACAAATCAAGGTTCCCACACATTGACGGAAGAAATAACCTCACAATGAATAGTAAAATTTATAGGTTGTATCGCACCTTGCACATTCACCTTAAACAGACACATATCGATAAAGGTGCTATTTACACTCATCCTACCGATGATAGTCTGTTATAACCAAGTACCCTCATCTATAAGTCTCCACTCACCTCTCATGAGTGTTATGTGGAGAGTCTTCGTATTTTGAACAGCCGTAATGGTATGCCTAAAAATAAGAGTCACAGTCATATACAAGACTAAATATATCAAATGTAGCTATATAATAATAAAGCTATCATCAGTATTTCTCACCAAGGTTGTACAATGCGTGGAAGCCAAATCAAACTGTAAAATATCTCATGCTGTTTGTCAGCACCGCAATAGGTAATGAAATTCGAAAGTCTTAGTTCTGTATAAGAAAGGAGGAAGACGGCATGGTAAGATTACATACCATCTAGAATAACTATACTAATTAGGTGCATTAAGCGTAAAAAAAACTTAGAGTGCAGAGAAACTCATGTTAAGATGTTAACATTAGGTCCAAAGTGTTAAAGAATACAATTTTATCCCTTCACTCCTTGTTCAACAATTTAAAAAGGCGAAAACCTACACAAGGTATAAAAGCCCCTGTCGCACTTACCACGGCTACAAACGCCATGTCAAACATGTCATGCTACCACTCCACTGTTTCCTAAAGTAAATGGGCAAAACTCAATAAGTAAAAGCACAAACCAAACGTACCAAGTCTTAATACAATCCTACGTAGAATGATACAAAAGACGAGACGATTTATGTATGAAAACTCACTTCGTAAATAGGAAGATATTCTCGAGTGGAGAGTCCTCTTCAATGTAAATATGCGCGTATTAAAGACCTTAATAAGTCTGTAAGGTAATAGAAACATTGACTCAACAACACGATATGTGTAGCATCATATCAGATAATTTAATCGTTGGATAACGGGAAAACATAATTGAGTTATCAAATTTTCCCAAAATTAAAGACGGTGAATAGCACACCACAGCTGTTACTTGGTAGTCTTCCCTGGCAAGTAAGTATCAGGAAAACATAATTGAATTACTGAGTTTTCCCAAAGTTGAGAAACCTATAAATAACATACTGCAATAATTTCTAGATAGTCTTCCGAAGTTAATAGCTCACCTCTACAAAAATTAGTGGCAGACCAAACTCCAGTACCGATAGCAACCCGACTCAGGTTCCCGCGAGCGTATTTAAAGAGCTAATCGAGTTCCGCCCCTATGTCACGTGATGAGTACGACAAGGTACCTCGTATGATTCCTAAAACATACCGCGTATATACGGCGGCCATCTTATAATTGGCTGAAAATACAAAGCGGTCCCAAATTATTCTCTTAATTCGTCCTCCCTGTAATATAGTATAGAAAAAATAGAGATAACTAAATGAAATCCAAATATATCGATTGCAAATAGGTAATAATGTTGCTAAATACCAGACAGTCAGTGGGACACAATATAAATGATATCCTAGGTCGCTATTCATCAATAATCTTCAATTATCTTCATATTGATTATACGTGGTAAGTATGACAAGGTTCATCTTCTAATTCCTGAACGATACGCATCTATATAGATCGGCCATCATGTAGGAGATGAAAATTACAAAACGGCCCCAAATCATTCTCATAAATATCTGCCTCGTATCATAATATAGCCAAAATAGACGTAACGCAATGAAATCAAATCGTACAAATTGCAGGTCAGTGGTAATTCTATTGAATGTGGGACAGTCAGTAAGACAATAGATTAGTCCTACGCCAGTATTCATCAATAATCTACATTTTGAATGGTAACAATTGTTTTGATGAACCATTCCTTTAACCATTCCTTTAAGTTTCTTAAAAAGAGAAATACATGTAAGGCAGCAGGTTCTAATACTCGTTTCATCATGCTTTGACCAAAATGGTCCAAGTAATATATGTAATGCGTTATGCATACGTCAAAAAAACATAATCAGGGAAGTACCTGTAACCAAGGTAGTACTTGTTAATCAATCTTTCAAAAAAACATGTAGCTCTCTATCTATGTTAAGCCCCAGGTCCACAGCTCTAAGCTTAATAAGCCACTTAGTTTCCAGTTTAGGTAATGCCATAACATTGTCACCCCCCTGGGATTTGGTTTAATCATATCTATTCCATGAAACTGTATCCTCAATATCTCTATATCAGAATGTTCCTTGTTATAATGTGCTGCCAGTGGGTACCTCAGGTTGTTATTATGGATGGCTCTGACATGCTCTTGTATTCTTTCTTTAAGTGGATGTAAAGTGCTGCCAACATAAATAATTCCACACTGGCAGATTATACAATATACCACCAACTTGGAATTACAATTTATGAAATGGTTGATATAATGTGTCTTTTTAGTGTTATAACTGAAAGACTTCTTTTTGTCTAAAGCAAATTGGCAGATGTTGCATTGTGTGCATTTATAGAAGCCACACGGTTTAATAGGTAGCCATATCTGAGTTTTCTCTAGAGGCAAAATATTTTTTACAATAGAAGGGCTGAGTATATTTCTGAGGGTTCTCCCCTTCTGATATAAAATTTGTGGTCGTATCCCAACATATTTCTCTAGATCCTGATCCAGATTAAGTAGATGCCACTGTCTTTTAAGGGTATTAAAGATTTGTTAACTATTGGCGTTATATTTGGTTATGAACGCCAGTTTCTCATTAGTGCGTTTCTTTGGACCCTTATGTTTCCTTTTCAATGTAGATTCTCTAGAGACTTTATGTATTTTGTTCTGTGCGGTCTCTAGAAGGGTCTTATCATATCCTCTAATGAGGAATCTTTTTTTCAGGGTCTCAATCTCACGGATAAAATCCTCTTCCGTGCTGCAGTTGCGCCTCAGTCTGGTCATTTCTCCATACGGTATAGCCCCTATTTGAGAGGCAGGGTGCGCACTACTGGCATGGAGCACTGAGTTACTAGACGTGCTTTTTCAAAATAGTTTTGATTCGAGTTTACCATCAGCAATAAATAGAGTAACATCCAAAAAGGAAATGCTGTCCTTACTAGATTCAGAGGTGAAGCTCAAGTTGTACTCATTGTTACTGAGGTATATTAGCAGTTCATCCAACTGTTCCTCATCACCTCCCCAGATCATAAAAACATCATAGATGAATCGACACCAATATACAATGTTTTCAGTGAGTGAGGAAGGGCCCTTTTTCCAGATATGTTGGTCTTCAAAGCAGCCCATATATATGTTGGCAAATGAAGGGGAAAATTTAGCTCCCATTGCAACACCGGAGTGTTGTTGATACTAGTCATCAAGATGTTTAAAGAAGTTGTTGTTAAGGGCAAATCTTGTTAATTCAATGATCATTGTAGTATGATCATATAAAGTGGCATCTCTTTCCCTGCCAAATGGAAGCATGCTTCCCTAGTTCCCATCCTGAAAAAGCCCAACTCTGATCCAGACAATCCGAGTAATTACAGGCCAATATCTCTTTTGCCTGCCCCAGCTAAAATCCTGGAATTAATTGGCTCATTCCCAGCTTGCCAACTACATCGAATCTCATGGCCTTCTACATGACTCTCAGCATGGCTTCCGGTCTGGCCACAGCACAGAGTCAGCCCTTATTGAAAAGGCTGACTCAGTGAGATGGACGCTTGACCGGGGGTCGAGGGCGGTGTTAGTGCTGCTGGATCTTTCAGCAGCATTTGACACCGTCTCTCACAAGACTCTGCTGAGGAGACTGGAGGATCTGGGTATAGGTGGTACTGTGCTGAAATGGATCTCTTCCTATCTAGCGGACCGCTCACAGCAGGTATACACCCCTCCTTTCACTTCCCCTGCTAGACCGTTAAATGGGGAGTTCCTCAGGGCTCTTCTCTGAGCCCGCTCCTATTTAATGTCTATTTCACCCCCCTGGCCGATATGATTGCACGAACTGGGATCAAATCCACCTCCTACGCTGATGACATCCAGCTTCTTTTTACCTTTGATGAGCCTTCTGCCTCTGCATTCGACCCTCTGAAATCCTGTCTCAGGGATATCTCCAAGTGGATGGACTCTAATTCCTTAAAATTGAATGCAGGTAAAACTGAGATCCTGTTTTTTAATACTCCGTCCCCTCTTGATTCCAGCCTCTGGTGGCCTGGAGACTTGAGTCAAGCCCCCATACCCAAAGACTCTGTAAAGAATCTGGGGGTCCGTTGGGATAACAATCTCACTTTCAACACCCAGGTCCAATCTGTAGCAGCCTCTTGTTTTGCTAAGATTAAAACAGTAAATAGGCTACCTGCCTTCTGGCTGCCGTAAGACCGTGGTTCACGCATTGATAACCTCCCACCTCGACTACGCCAATGCGCTGTACCTAGGCATTTCGGCAGGCTTATGTAAAAAACTCCAGACTGTTCAAAACGCTGCAGCACGTCTGGTGGAGAGAATTCCTCCCAGACAACATATCTCCCCACTTCTCCTTAGATTACACTGGCTACCCATCGCCAAACGATGTGTATACAAGGCCATGACTCTGGCTTATAGAGCCTCCAAGAGCAAAGGTCCAGCCCACTTGAAAAGTAGCTTACGTCCATATCAATACGCCAGAACACTGCGCTCCAACTCCCAAATTCTCCTTGCTATTCCTAGATTCAAAAGGACACGTGCAGTCTGTAGTCTGTGCTAGTCAGCACTGGAACAAACTCCCGATTGAACTTTGTGACTGCCAGACAGAAGCTGTATTTCGAAAATCCCTTAAGACCCATCTTTTCTGCCTATAATCTACCTCCCTTCCTATAGCATCCCTGTTACCAAATCTACCAGCGCCGGGACGCCCCGTTGGGGCAGCTGCGCGCTCTATAAATGACACAAAATAAAAATAAATAAAAAATCTCTCTTGGGTAGAAAGTATGTGAGAGCAGCCATTCCTTTTTCAATGGGTATACTAGTATATAATGAGCATACATTTGGTGTCTTCTAGGAAATGAGGAATATTACGTACAATAGGTTGCAATGTAATATCAATATAGTCTGATATTCTTTCTATAGGCCCACCTATTCCTGAGATAATAGGTCTCTCAGGAGGTGCTGTCAAGCACTTATGCATTTTGGGTAATATGTATATATAGGCTGCTTTAGGATTGGAAACAGTTAAATATTTTAGTTCAAAGTCAGAGAGTAATCCTGCACTATGCCAATATTTAAGAATCTTGTCAAGATTGGATACAGTCACAAAGAACTCAAAGCTGATATTACATCTTTCCATATTGACTTGTATAACTTTGAACGAAAGCTTAAACTGAAGAAGTTCTTTGACGTGAATAAAAAGCCTAAAGAAACTATGAAATACAATGTCAGTGAGAGTGGCAAAACTATTCAAGATATAATGGGGGTTCAAATGCTTCTTGGGATGGACGATGATTTGGAAGAGACACCAACCATGGGCAGTATTATGGCAGACCTTGGCATTGAGAGTAACATCTACAGAGTGGCGTAACAAAACTTGAGGGGGCCCCCCTGCAAAGCACATGGAGGGCCCCCCCCCCGTGGCGCGGCCCACCATGCCCCTCCCCCACGGCGCGGCCCACCATGTACTACTTTGCCCTACCTCCCAGAAATCTAGCATATTTTGCTTTGAAACATCCAACATTTAAATGAAATGCCTCTATATTGTCTTTCTGTAAGTTCTAGTGAGAAAGTGGGAAACACTCTCAACATACACGCTATGCCATTTGCAACAATCCTGTCAAAAGCAGATTTAACTGAGTCAGCAATCAGAACAATGCCAAGGAGTGATCCTATTGTCTCAGGAACTGCCTATTGTTGAAGAACAAAGAACAACTATGAAGGGTCCGATATAGAATTGACAATACCTTGAAAATTTGAAAGAGAAACCCAAACCTGGAATAGTGGAATTCCCAAAAAACTCAACTGACAATATACATGAGAAGTACACAAGCTATAACTCAGTATCCTGCGAAAGTCAAGAGAAATAGACTGTTCAATAATAATCTGCATGCTACACACTAGCGACTGTCAAGGGTTGTGCATGATAATAACGTGCACTGAGGAAGGAATTTCAATCATAATGTCTTTATTAGTAAGCACTGCAAAACAGGCAGGCAAACAAGGCTGAGGAAGAAAATGGTTTGGTTGCTTCAGAACACTGATGCAGATGTTTGTTTTAATTTATCATTTGTGTAGTGTAAACAATGACTAAATACAAGATTTAAAGAACACGTATTACAGACAAGTGCAAGCAACACCATAAATAACACAGTATGTAGAATAATAACACACCACCAAGTGCAAGCAACACCATAAATAACACAGTATGTAGAACAATAACACACCATATCAGCAAGTACCTAATGACAATCTATACAAACTGTAGTTGGTAAAGGAAAAGAAAAAGTGCAAATTCTTTCAAAGTGCAAAATAACGCAATCACCAGTCCAGCAATATACATAAATCAAGCATGTTTTGCAAAACAATCCAACTTTCTTCCTGCATCAAGGTGAAAATACTTTCAAAGTGCATGGTAAAAAAAAAAGAGTTTAGCAGTATGCAAAAATGAAGCCAGGTTAGTCAAACAATTCCCAGTTTGATGTGTGCATAAAGCCACATATATTTCAAATCAACTGATAAACAACAACTACAGCACATTCAATAATCAAACCAGTTTAAAGTAACAATTTCCTTTTTGAAAGCTGAAATATTTCAAAGTAACTAGCAAAACAGTAACAAGTACAGCAGACAGCAAAGCAGAATACATAAATCCAACCAATTTAGTCAGACGAATCACCTTTGAATGTGCATGAAGGCATAAATAACTGAAAGTGCCTGGTAAAGTAATAACAATTTAGCAGCATAAACATCAAACCCATGCAGTCAAATAATGCTTTTTGCATAAAGGTGCAAATATTTCAACGTGAGTGATAAAAAACAACAACAAGTTTAGGAGCATAAACATTAAACCAGTTTCGAAAAAGTATGCCCCTTTAGTTTGGGATTAAATGCTGAAAAATTCAAGGGACCGGCAAAACAATAACAAGTTCAGCAGCAAAATAAACAAAGCTGTTTACTCAATGCCCCTTTTGTCTGTGCAAAAGAAAAGTGTCAAGGTGGTCCATATATGTCAGGTTAAACCGAATACATTTCTTCTTGCCTCTATAAACGCATGCTCACAATATTGAGGCAGTCTATATATAAGCGAATAATATTTAAAGTATAATATACTGGCAGAATACCATATTACTTACAGCTTCCTCATGGGACTCACAGGACAGATACATGAAGTAGGAACAGTACTTGCAGGAGCCTGATGAAATGTATTGCAGAGTTTGAAGGGTGATACAGCAGTAAACAATACTTGGAGTGAACACAAGGCTGAGGACTGCTTACATCAGGAAGAGTGACTGGCAAATTAGATTGGTGGCTGAAGGCTACTACTGCTTAGTTCACTGAACTGGAGAGATGTACTTGACTGGAGGAATATTTGCCTCTTGGCCTTTCTTCGTGCAAAGTCTTCTGTTAAAGTTTTCACATTTATTTTTCTTGCTCGATCACTCTCGATGCTTAAAGTTGCAAGTCCCGACAGCCTTCCCTGTGTCATTGTGCTTTGGAGATAGTTTTTGATTAATTTTAACTTTGAGAATGACCTTTCTGCACTGGCTACAGTAACTGGAATTGTTAGAAAAAGTTTCAGTGCTGTTGCAACATCCAAAACACTGGGCATAATTGCATGGTTTTTCAAAAATAAAAGGTCAGCCAGATCCTTTATTGTGCCACCTGAGATAAGTTGTATTTGTTCTTTCAACACTGCCTTGAAAGCGATGAGTTGTTGTGGAAACTCTGGGGACAAGTCTTTTTCGTAATGAGCTGCATGCGTCATGGCTGCTTCAAACAACTCCTCCTCACTAGCTCTGAGGCTTTCTGAAGGCATCATGAAATGAAAGCATTGGATTATGGTGTTCATACCAGCAAAACGAGTTTTTATCTGATTCACAACAATATCTATGTTGGCATAAAACACAGACACCTTAAAATTGTCTTCAGGATTGCACAGCCTTTGGTCTTCACAGAGTTCATCGAAGTGCTTTTTTTTGCGTCGTGGTCGTTTCTGTGTAAAATTCAACTGAATTCCCCATGCAGCTGCAAGTAAAGATGCTGAGCTTTTCACATCGTCAAACTGTTCTCTGAAACTGGCAAAGGTATTCGCTGCACTACTTAACATATTTGATGCTTGTAAAAGTTCCAGATCTTTATACTGAAGCAGTTTGGACACAATATGTATTGTCTCCAGGACTTTGGACTGGATTACAACCATTACCACAAACTCAAAAGTCTCCATGCACTTCCTAAGACCCTGAGCTTCTGTGCGCTCCTCAACCTTTTTAGACTGCAGTAAAATGGTAGTTAGTGCTTTCATGATGTCCATAAAACGATAGCGTACAGCATGGAGAGCATCATGTCTGGATGCCCAACGTGTTGGACAGAGTCTCTTCAGTGTTGGCTTTGTAGGAGTTGTGCTCTCTTTTGTAATCGTAAGAAGTTCCCACCGTTTGATGCTTTGGCTGAAAAATAAATACACTTTCTGTATAATATCATAAAATTCTGCAATTTCAGGAATGTGCATGCATGCATCATTCAACACTAAATTTAGATTATGAGCAGCACAGTGTACATAGACAGCATTGGGTTATTTCTGTCGTATTCTGGTTTGCACTCCACTATATATACCACTCATTGTGCTGGCACCATCATATCCCTGATCTCTACATTTATTAAGCATTAGGCCTTTGTCCTCTATAAGGTTCACAAGTTCTGTTGCTATCCCCTCAGCCCTTTGGTCTGTAATTTTATAGAAACCAACAAAGCTTTCATTAATTTTGATTTTAGTTGGAATTTCCTCAGTGTTAAGGCACAGTGTCACATATCGAATGACCAGGCTTAACTGGTCTTCTTTTTTAATGTCCTGTGTTGTGTCCATTATAACAGAGTAAAATGCTGCATTTTTTATTTCACTTACTATCTCATTTTGCACTTTATTTGAAAGCATTTCAATCAGCTAATTTTGGATAGCAGGACTCAAGTATTTAACTCTACTCTCTGATGTAATCAGATGGTTTAAAACAGGATCGTATTTGGCCAAAAGTTCAATGACTGCCAGAAAGTTACCACTATCTTTTTCTTTCAGTTTTTCTCTATGTTCTCTGAAAGGTAAATTGCAAGTTGACAACAGAAGTGTAACATCGATGATCCTACTCAGAATTTGTGTCCAATAGTTCACCTGCTCTTTGTAGTCGGATTCCAGTTGTGTATCTATCGTCTCATCCTGCCTCCATCTTCCATGTACAGCACAAGCCGCTAAATGTGAGTGCGTCATTTCATGTTCTTTAATTTTTCGAGACATGCCTTGCCAATCGTTTATACCATTGGCCCATGCTTGCTGATAGGATGAAAGTTTTCTATCTCCAAAAAGCCAACATGGTTCACAGTATGCACTGTCCATTTTTAAAGAGTAGCACAACCACAGTCTTGGAGTCTTATCTCCAGTCCTATTTTCCTTGTAGTAGTAGTTTTTGGAAAAGGACCTGTTTTATTATCTCGTGGGAAGCGTCCTCTAGGCTTGCATGGGCCACTTCTAATGACAAACCTTCGTAACTCAGTATAATGCCAAGATTTGTCTAAAAAGTTCCCTCTATCACTTGGGTGCAAATCCTGGCAAAACTGGGTACTGCTTGGTTGTACGTCTTCTTCGAAGTGCAATTCCACATCCTTACTCATAAGGTCTTCAGTTTCTTCTTTAATGTTTGGCAATACTTCAGAAACAAGTATCACATTTGAAGCTTCTTCACTTTCTTTAGCCAGTGGTAGCAGCAGTGATACATCTGGTGCACTTTCAATTTCAGCACTTCCTTCACTTGTTTGTAATATTAGACTCTGAGATTCGTCAGCTGATGACGTATTCTCAGTCTCTGAGTCTGAGCTTCCTTCAGTCACTAGTAGCAGTGTAGGCGTAGCTGGTGCACCAGCAATTTCTCCGACTCCTTCTGTAATAGATTGAGGCACTGCTGACACAGCTTGTTTACTTTTGTTTTCTATGTTTCCGATAGTAGTTGTTGTTGCCTGCAGTGCTGCCACAATTGGTGCTTCAATGCTAAAAGGTACATCTGTGGTTTGATCAGAGCACTGTAATGTTTTTTCATGTGGTGTGCCCAATTGGGATTGTGGTAATGCTGCTTTGTCTCCTGTTGATGAGGCAGCTGCATCACCTTCTGGTAATGATGCATGAGATGAAGATGCGTCATGATCACCTGGAAACCTAAACATAGAGTCAATTTTCATGAATTTGCTTTTAAACTGCTCTTGTTTTGCTTTAATTTGCCGCTTTTGAGCACCGCTTAAATACTTTCTCGCCTGTTGGCTCATTTCTTTGATTAAAATGTAATTGTAGAAAGTCAATGTAGTAGTAAAGTCCACGAAGATGAAGGTAGCTGTAAGAATATTGTGTACACCACAAATATTGTAATTGTGGGTTTGTTCCACAAATACTGCCTAAAAGGAAGGAAAATACAAAGCATTATTATTAAACACTACAGTACCTTAACCATACTAACTATTGATGTACAGAGTTAAGTAAGGGATGCTTGAAGGCAGGTACTGGATGAATGTAGCCAAGAAGGGGAGAGATACACGAGAGGAGAGGAGTTGGCCTAATGGCTAGGGTGGTCGACCGTGAATCTGGGGAACTGGGTCGGACTCTAGGTAATGACGCTGAACATCCTGTGAAAATCGCTTATTCTCCCTGTGCCTAACAAAAATGAATGTGTCCTCATGTAACGCAACTGGTACGATGTA
Organism: Lissotriton vulgaris; assembly: GCF_964263255.1. Classification (NCBI taxonomy): domain Eukaryota; kingdom Metazoa; phylum Chordata; class Amphibia; order Caudata; family Salamandridae; genus Lissotriton; species Lissotriton vulgaris. The sequence goes on from NW_028244993.1 coordinate 94,369, forward strand.
AAGCGCTCTTTGAAGGCACGCACTGTAACCCCCAAATTGTAACCTAATACTGTCCAGTTTATGTAATTAGCATGCTGAAAGTGAGTTAGGAGGTCACAGTTCGATTGTATTAAAATAGTGCTTTATGCCATTATCAATGCAGACAGTTAATATATAAACATATACAGCTCAAATGATTGCTCCCTATAATTGCCATGTAATGTAAATATACAAAACAAACCGTACAGTGTGCTATTAGTGTCCCAATTACGTGTATAAATGGAATTAACACATTGCATGACCTAACATAGTGCTATACATTATATGGTGGTTTGAGGGAGTGACCTACATGTGCATCAAGTGGGGATTATACAAATACATTTTACACAAATCACATTTTAGGCACAAGAAGATTAAGTGAGTTGCCAGGAATCACACAATGTTGAATACAGCACCAGGGTTTGGTATTTGAACCAGGGCCCCCAAGTCAGTACAACACGACTATAGTATAATGAATTCACAACACTAGTGTTAAGTGTTGCGGGCTTGCCATGTTCAGTGGTGCCAACTACTTGGTGGCAGCGGTGACTGGCACGAGAAGGAGTGGGCATAATTCTCAACAGGAGGATGCCCAGAAGGACAGGTTGGGAACCACCACCAGGCACATGCCCACCACACTTTTGCTGAACACTCACCTATATCACAAGGGTCTCTAATATGTCTCAGAGGGTTGAGAATAAGATGCGGGGACCAGTGTGTAAGGAGCATGTCAGTGGTCTGAATCTAGGCGGGGACAGGTATGCCTTACATCTATCTGTGGTCGATAAAGTCTTTTTCTTTTAACTTGTTAAGGACTCCTCCCTGTCACTGCTACAAATGACCCCACCAACCCCACTCTCTTAGTGTCCACAGTGAGTCCACCGATTGTAAGCCACCGGTACAGCACTTACATTTGTTTTGGACAGTGAAGCAAACTCGAGTTTGCATAATCCCAGCTGGGTATGCCAGCAGTCAGAGTCAGCAAAGCCTCAGACGTTAACCGTAAGCCGGCTGTGATATTTCACACTACGATGATTGTTTCATTGTTACCTTATGTGTCACAAACAGCTCGGGTCTATCATCTGTCTAATGGATGGGGAATCCAATTGCAGTCGGGTTTTGGGCCTGATGATCTTGATCAATTACTCCCGTCTCTACTAGTGATACTTGCCGTTCCTTCCTTCTTTGGGGTCACCCACAGCCACTCATCTACCCCTCGATGCCATGTCTCGTTCTCAGAGTGTGTGATCAAGATGCACAAAGAATGTGACATTCCAGGCTGCAGCTCGCTATATACTGTCAGCCTTGCACTTCCCATGGAAGTGAATCCTCTTCCCATGATCACTAGTGATCCACGTGCAAGGGAGGACGCGCACTGCTTCATCCTGCAGACCTGCACATTTTTACCTTATAGGCTTAGTTATACTGCCTCCCAATATTCCTGTCCCCAGAACGACCTTCCTTCCGAGACCAAAGCCACAACTCCATAACTCCTCTTCGCATTTGATTATGCTGCTCCATTTGTAACAAGAACTGTCCTGTATATGAATGTAAATAACTACCATTCATGTTCCCAACTTCAAAATGGGATGCACAGGTCTTTATTGCAGAACCCTGGCTAACCTTGTGCTCAATACCTATATATAAAATAGCTTTGTCAAGCATTTAAGGAATCCATGTGCACCTCTGATGCAACTCACTATTAAACAGAAACTGTACTGAATCTAAATATAAACGACCATTCAAATCTTTTGAATGCAAACACAATATATGGCCCTTGTCCAGCAACACTTCCGTATGTACTCTTAAAATCATACAGTACAGCAAAATAGTTATTAACTACCTAACTTTAATTGTCCTTGTACTGCAAAGCTAAAATTCCCTCTCATCCACAAACTCACGCATCTGACATTATCCCATTACTTAGAAGCTGACCCAGATCCTATGCCCAAATAAAAGGTGGTTTGGGTCGACATGTCCTTCACTGTTGGAATTGACTAAAGTTCTCCTGACCAACCAAATGTTCTCAAAATGCCTGTCAAGGCCGTTGGGCTACGTAGCTCTAACTACAATGAAACACGCACCCAAACCCGCTCCATTGTGTACTGTGGATGTGGATCACAGCAATGGCAAATGCAATTTGATATATTTTCGACGTTTTTACTGTGTTTACACACTTTCGTCCAAGTACATGATCTGATCATCAGCCAACACGTTTCGTCGGACGTCCCCATCCCCAATGAGTCTTTTTTAAGGTGTGTGCATGCAAACTATATTTCTTATTCCTCTAACAATATGCATTAATCTTTTGTAAACATTAATAAGGCCAAACCTCTTGATATTTAGCATAGCCATGTAATTAATGAGCCTGGTCTCGACGGCGGGACAACATTGTCACCCATATGTCCATCTAGTAAACACACAAGATTGTAGACCACAAGCCATAAAAGTGTGGCAAAACGTGTCTTATTCTTATTATACAAATTCTTGGGGTGCTCTGTTTCTCACAACACCCAGCATCTGGCTAAGCCCTTCCTGACTGAAAACATAGCTAATTCCTGCTCCAAATAAAACTATACAGGTTAAGGGACCATGGCAGACAGGTGTAGGCTGTCACTGCTAGATTTAGAAATAGATGTCAAGGGAATCGCACATAATTTAATAAAATTTGATTTATTATAATAGGTAATTGTATTTGTGATGTTATTTTCTTATTGTTGCCTATTTGTGCTGCCACAGCTGTCCAGCATTATAGTTGTTTATCTAGAGTCGTAAAATCCCACCCAAACTTTGGTCGATGAACGATGATGAATTTCCCATGTCCACTCTAGTGATCCACGTGCATTGATCCACCACCACTATTAAAACTACTCAGTCCCTCACACTCAAAGTGGCGAGGACAGTGGGGCCCTTGGTAGAGTCAGCGAGGGGCTGTGCAGCGACGTGCGTCATTTTGTCTCTTCTCTGCCTGGCGCACAACGCGTCCTGCTTGGCACACCGGCTGCCCCCTGCGCTGACCTCCTCCTGGGTGTGCAAATCAGACAACCAGCCCTGCTTTGGAAATGTCATTAGGTTTAAACTTGAAATGCACTGTTAATGTGTTTTACAGTCATAAATCACTCACTACCCGCCACCAGCCCATGCTGTTTCCAATGTTCACTTTCACCTATTTGCAGCACAGCAAGCCAGGGGGTTGGGTGCACAGGACGTTGGAAGGGACCCCCCCTCCCCTGAGAGTTGTAATGGTGTGTGGTGTTTATCCATTCTGTGGACAGTGAGTCACTCGGGTTTGGAAGAGGCGCTGGCGGGACAGGTGCAGTAGGGCTGTGTTCAGCAGTGCGGCACGCAGGCATGCAGGCATGTGCAGTCAGGCTCCGAGCGCCTTCGCTTCTGTACACGGGAGCTCGGCTGCACCTTCTTTTGAAGCAGAGAGCAAAGGCAATGGGCAATGGCATCTTTCTGCTTTAAGGCAGAGAACGTGCGTTTTTCAGCTGATTTGCAATATTTCTTAAAGGGACAGTGCCAAGCCAGCTGAATGGGCAGCAAATACAGTATTATATGTGAGCACTCTCACCTTCCCGCTGCCTTCAAATGCCTGCCTTTTCAGCCATTTGCTGCCCAGGGACAGGGTTGCTTACTTGCTTGGGGCATGCATGACACCGGACACGTGCATTGCAAGGCGGGAGCAGTGCGGGAGTGTTCAGCTATTCTGATAACATAAGGGGAAGGCCCGATTACATGCCGTGCCTCGCATTAAAAGGCAGGGACTTTTGCGTGCGTCTTCCGTTGGACATATACTCGGGTGCGTTACCGTTAAGGGGCTTGTTCAGACCACAGAGGTTTGCTTTGCACTGCCACAAAGGAAGGGCTCATGGCTTGCCACACAGGGACATTGCACACGTCTCGGCCATGTATTGAATCAATGAGGGCATGATGTAGAGTTCTGTTGACCACAGGTTTGCTATACTATACTACCACAGTGGAAGGGCTTGGGTATTACCACAGAGGTACTCTGCGTGCGTCTTCGGACAAATGTTGAGAGCACTAGGGCTTAGGGGAAGTGCTTTAAATTGGCCCGCCGGTACTACTAGTGGCTGCCCGGTACTGCGTGCGGCTGTGCCTGTTGTTCATAAACTCGGAGAGAGTGTATCCGTGTACCTGATCATGATGAGTAGTCCTCCTCAGTCCTGAGCGACGAGCGTCCGTCAACCAGGGTCAGCGTGGTCAGGTGGGCTGCCGTGGTGTGGGGGGCTTAAGTTCAGGCTTCCTTTCCTTTGTCTTCTGCTCCGCTGCCACACCTTACAACACACTTAACTAACAGTAAACGCGCTTATTTGCGTGTGTCGTCATGACCTCATTGCGCAATGCGCATGTGTTGTCCCTGCCCCCCTGACAAATGTTATGAGGCCATTGGTCAGTCAACAGCAGCCAGCCCCCCCGACCCCCAGTGCCCCCCCGGCGCGCATACGCGTTCCGTAAGGCAGGCCGCGGAAAGGAAAGTGAAAGTCACCAGAGACTGAGTCAGAGTCAGAGAGTAAAGAGTAAACAACCCCACCACCACCACTATTAAAACTACTCAACTCAGTCACTCACTCACACTGGCCCCTCGCAGGCAGGCCCGCACCGTCCATTCCTGCAATCATTCATTCATCATTGGCTAATGGTGGCATGATCCATGATTGGCAATTTGGCATGGCATCGATCCAGTCACACACTCCGGCCCGCCCGGCCGGGCCCGGGCCCCGCACTATCGTGTCACTGCTCCTAGCTAGGCTCGACCTCAACTGCTCAGAGTCAGCGAGTGTAGCCAGCCAGTCACTGTCACGCACACAGTCACACACGGGCCCCGGGCCGGCCGGGGCCCCGCGCACCATCTGCTGCAGTGCTCATCACGGGGCCCAGCCCAGGACTGACGGGGGCCCCGGCCCGACGGACGTGGCGCGCGACGCGTGCACCTGCACTGCTCATCAATTTCAGTCTCTCAGTCTCACTGACACTGTGCTGCCAGCCTCACGCCGGGGCCCCCCCCACTGGGGCACGGCCCGACGTGCTCACAACTCACTCTGCTGTCATGGGCCCTGGGCTGGGCCGGGCCGGCCGGGGGCCCGCACCATTCTGCTGCAGTGCTGCAGTGCCAGCCAGCCTCACCAGTGGGGCCCCGCCCGGGGCCCTGGGCCCCCGGCCCGCCGCCTGCCCGGGGCCATTATGCTGCCACACTGCCAACCTGCCTGCTGCCTCATGGGCCCCCTGGCCAGGCCAGGGCCGCGCACTGCTGCCAGCCTCGCCCTCACCCCTCACGGGGCCCGGCCGGGACGGTCCGTCCGTCCATGTTTTTTAATCTACTACTAGTCTCAGTCCAAATGCATTACTGCAATGAGGGGCGGGCCCCGGCGGGGCCCCCCCCGCAATGCGGGGGTTGCGGGGGGGTGTGTTACGCCCCTGCATCTGCACTGATAGTGGTCTGAGAGTAAAATCTACTTTTCTACCAATTACAACGGCAGATACTCTTATAGATTGTTTCTATAAAACAAACTGGAAGATAGAGTTTTGGGAACTAGACTAGGAAAGAGGGACAATTTGAGCATTAGTGAGAGAGATGCTTTAAAACAACTGAAAGCAAGGAATAATCTTGTAATAAAAGAAGCAGACAAAGGCGGTTATATCGTCATGCTTAACAGTGTAGACTATATTGGAGAAATCAACCGCCAATTATCAGACTCTAACTCTTACATCAAGCTTGCTTATAATCCTATGAATTCGACTGTATCTAATCTTGACAAGATTCTTAAATATTGGCATAGTGCAGGATTACTCTCTGACCTTGAACTAAAATATTTAACTGTTACCGATCCTAAAGCAGCCTATATATACGAATTACCCAAAATACATAAGTGCTTGACAGCACCTCCTGGGAGACCTATTATCTCAGGAATAGGTGGGCCTATAGAAAGAATATCAGAATATATTGATATTACATTGCAACCTATTGTACGTAATATTCCATCTTTCCTAGAAGACACCAAAGACCTCCTATGCAAGCTTGAAGATTTAGAATGGACATCAGAATTCAGACTAGTAACACTAGATGTATGCTCATTATATACTAGTATACCCATTGACAAAGGAATGGCTGCTCTCACATACTTTATATCCAAGAGAGATGCCACTTTATATGATCATACTACAATGATCATTGAATTAACAAGATTTGCCCTTAACAAGAACTTCTTTAAACATCTTGATGACTGCTATCAACAGCACTCCGGTGTTGGGTGTTGCGATGGGAGCTAAATTTTCCCCTTCGTTTGCCAACACATATCTATGGGGTTCTTTGAAGACCAGCATATCTGGAAAAAGGGCCCTTCCTCACTCACTAAACACATTGTATATTGATGTCAATTCATCGATGATGTTTTTATGATCTGGGGAGGTGATGAGGAACAGTTGGATGAACTCCAAATATACCTCAATAACAATTAATACAACTTGAGCTTCACCTCTGAATCTGGTATGGACAGCATTTCCTTTTTGGATGTTATTGCTGATGGTAAACTCGAATCAAAACTGTTTAGAAAAAGCACGTCTTGTAACTAAGTGCTCCATGCCAGTAGTGCGCACCCTGCCTCTCAAATAGGGGCTATACCGTATGGAGAAATGACCTGACTGAAGCGCAACTGCAGCACGGAAGAGGATTTTATCCGTGAGATTGAGACCCTGAAAAAGATTCCTTATTAGAGGATATGATAAGACCCTTCCAAAGACCGCACAGAACAAAATACATAAAGTCTCTAGAGAATCTACACTGAAAAGGAAACATAAGGATCCAAAGAAACGCACTAATGAGAAACTGGCGTTCATAACTAAATATAACGCCAATAGTTCACAAATCTGTAATACCATTAAAAGACAGTGGCATCTACTTAATCTGGATCAGGATCTAGAGAAATATGTTGGGACATGAACACAAATTGTATATAAGAAGGGGAGAACCCTTAGAAATATACTCAGCCCTTCTATTGTAAAAAATATTTCAACTCTAGAGAAAACTCAGATATGGCTACCTATTAACCGTGTCGCTTCTTTAAATGCACACAATGCAGCATCTGCCAATTTGCTTTAGACAAAAAGAAGTCTTTCAGTTATAACACTAAACAGACACATTATATCAACCATTTCATAAATTGTAATTCCAAGTTGGTGGTATATTGTATTATCTGCCAGTGTGAACTTATTTATGTTGGCAGCACTTTACGTCCACTTAAAGAAAGAATACAAGAGCATGTCAGAGCCATTCGTAATAACAACCCGAGGTACCCACTGGCAGCACATTATAACAAGGAACATTCTGATACAGAGATATTGAGGATACAGTTTCATGGAATAGATATGATTAAACCAAATCCCAGGGGGCGTGACAATGTTATGGCATTACGTAAACTGGAAACTAAGTGGCTTATCAAGCTTAGAGCTGTGGACCTGGGGCTTAACATAGATAGAGAGCTACATGTTTTTTTTGAAAGATTGATTAACAAGTACTACCTTGGTTACAGGTACTTCCCTGTTTTCTTGACGTATGTATAACGCATTACATGTATTATTTGGATCATTTTGGTCAAGGCATGATGAAACTAGTATTAGAACCTGCTGCCTTACATGTATTTCTGTTGTTAAGAAACTTAAAGGAATGGTTAAAGGAATGGTTCATCAAAACACTTGTTACCAATCAAAATGTAGATTATTGATGAATACTAGCGTAGGACTAATCTATTGTCTTACTGACTGTCCCACATTCAATAGGATTGCCACTGACCTGCAATTTGTACGATTTGATTTCATTGCGTTACGTCTATTTTGGCTATATTATGATACGAGGCAGATATTTATGAGAATGATTTGGGGCCGTTTTTTATTTTCATCTCCTACATGATGGCCGATCTATATATGCGTATCGTTCAGGAATTATAGGATGAACCTTATCATACTTACCACGTATAATAAATATTAAGATTGTGGAAGATTATTGATGAATAGCGATCTAGGATATCATTTATATTGTGTCCCACTGACTGTCTGGTATTTAGCAACATTATTACCTTTTTGCAATCGATATATTTGGATTTCATTTAGTTATCTCTATTTTTTCTATACTATATTACAGGGGGGACGAATTAAGAGAATAATTTGGGACCGCTTTGTATTTTCAGCCCATTATAAGATGGCTGCCGTATATTCGTGGTATGTTTTAGGAATCATACGAGGTACCTTGTCATACTCATCACGTGACATAGGGGCGGAACTCGATTAGCTCTTTCAATACGCTCGCGGGAACCTGAGTCGGGTTGCTATCGGTACTGGAGTTTGGTCTACCACTAATTTTCGCAGAGGTGAGCTATTATGTTAGGAAGACTAAGTAGAAATTATTGCAGTATGTTATTTATAGGTTTCTCACTTTTAGGAAAACTCAGTAATTCAATTATGTTTTCCTGATACTTACTTGCCAGGGAAGACTACCAAATAACAGCTGTGGTGCGCTATTCACCGTCTTTAATTTTGGGAAAATTTGATAACTCAATTATGTTTTCCCGTTATCCAACGATTAAATTATCTGATATGACGCTACACATATCGTGTTGTTGAGTCAATGTTTCTATTACCTTACAGACTTATCAAGGTCTTTAATATGCCCATATTTACATTGAAGAGGACTCTCCACTCGAGAATATCTTCCTATTTACGAAGTGAGTTTTCATACATAAACCGTCTCGTCTTTTGTATCATTCTACGTAGGATTGTATTAAGACTTGGTACGTTTGGTTTGTGCTTTTACTTATTGAGTTTTGCCCATTTATTTTAGGAAACAGTGGAGTGGTAGCATGACATGTTTGACATGGCGTTTGCAGCTGTGGTAAGTGTGACAGGGGTTTTTATACCATGTGTAGCCTTTCGCCTTTTTAAATTGTTGAACAAGGAGTGACGGGATAAAATTGTATTCTTTAACACTTTGGTCCTAATGTTAACATCTTAACATGAGTTTCTCTGCACTCTAAGTTTTTTTGTGCTTAATGCACCTAAATATTATAGTTATTCTAGATGGTATGTAACCTTACCATGCCGTCTTCCTCCTTTCTTATACAGAACTAAGCCTTGAAAAAGTCTCTAGGAGACGAAACACATGTCGGCGGTGTGAGCTGTGAAGTTTTTTATATGTCTATGGATACACAATATACAGTTGGAAGAATACAACCTGGCTTGGATCTCTGAATTTGAAGCGACCTTTAGCACTTTGGATTTTGCATATTGTCAACTGTGAATTAATTTGAAATACATTATTGCATTCTTGTAGCTCCAGAACACTTATCTAGGTTTCCTAGATTAATTATTAATTGGACAACTTTGGGTGTGCTGTTTGGCCTGCTCTTCTTTTCTTTTAGCTTTTTTCACAGTTCAGGCTTGCTGAGGGGCGAGATGTTTTAGCCATCCTTAAATCCTTGAAATCAGGATCCCCCTCGGACCCTTGTCCGGCTAGAGTCCTGGGCGGGGTGGCCGAGGTAGTTCATTTTGAGGCTGCAGCCCTCGTCAATGGCTCAGTCAGGCACAGTCCCCCAGCAATGCAAGCAAGCCCAACTCCTTCCTCTTCTCAAGAAGCCTTCTGCGGATCCTTCCATCTCCTCTAACTACCGCCCCATCTCCCTCCTACCGGCCTTGGCTAAGGTCTGTAAAAAGGTGGCTTTTAGGCAACTAGAGGAGTTTGTTGAGTCTTCGGGGGCTCTCCACACTGCTCAGTCAGGGTTTAGGGCATCCTATAACACTGAGAAGGCGCTGGTTGAGATAACTGAGGCTATTAGGGAGTGCCTGGACGTGGGCGGCAGGGCGGCTCTGATTATCCCATTCGGTGCTCATGACGAGCTCAGCTCATCATGAGGCACAGTTCTCGTGTGCTCATGACGAGCTGAGCTCGTCATGACCACACCCGTTTCTATTGTGGTCCAGCACAGGGGAAGAATATCTCGAGCAGCCAAGGTGTTATTAGACCTCTCTGCCGCCTTCAATACGGTTCCCCATCAACAACTCCTGGCCCGATTGTCTGCCATCAGCATTGCGGGCTTGGGACTGGGTCACATCCTTTCTTGATAACCGCACCCAACAGGTGTGGATGCTGTCGTTTTCATCATCTGTAAGTAAATTGGCCACGGGGGTCCCAATGGGGTCTACTCTTAGCCCCCTGCTTTTTAACATTTATTTGACACCTCTGATCTTCCTGGCTGAGGAGCTGGATGCCAAAATAATGGCTTATGCCGATGACACTCAGCTCCAATTCACTTGGAAGGACTCTGATCTTCAAACTGACATTGCTCACAAGTGCCTTTCATCAGTATTCTCCTGGCTGGCTCACGCCAGACTTAAATGCAATGAAGACAAGTCAGAGGTGCTCCTTTATGGCCAGTTTCCTCCTTCCTTCAGAGAGACACTCTGGCCCCCTGATTTTCCGTGCCCTAAGTCTGAGGGTGGGCCCGCTAAGAACCTAGGAATATGGTTTGGGGAAGATCTGTGCTTTCACAATCAAATTAAAAAACTTACAGGAGTCTGTTCTGGCTCTCTCAAAGCCCCCACCTAGATTATGCTAATGCTCTCTATATTGGTATACCGGGCTATCTCCTAGGAAATCTTCAGGTGAGACAAAAAGCAGTAGCTAGACTACTGTTCAACATCCCGAGGAGCTCTAGTGTTCGGCAGCAGCTCAGAGTCCTCCATTGGTTTCCCGTTGCCCAGCGCGTTCATTTTAAAGCATTGACCATGATTCATAAAGCACTGCACGGTTCTTGGCTGGTCTACATCAGAATGCGGTTTGCGTTATATGTGCCTAGGCGACCTTTGTGTTCTTCTCTCCAACGTCGGCTGGTGGTCCCTAGGTTCCGTCGGTCACGGATTGGGGGTCAGTCCCTAGCGGTCAAGGCAGCCATGTTGTGGAATGCTCTTCCAGCTGACCTCCAGCACACTCGGGACTTCCGTATCTTCAAAAAACTTCTCAAAACCTTTTTGTTTAAACAGCTGTCTTAATACTTCTGCACACGCATGCCACAGTTCACCTACACGCCAGGACACTCCAGAGTATTAGTGCGCAGTACAAATCTCTCTATAACATAACATAACATAATTACCAATGCCCCATCTTTGTCTGCATTTTGACACTTCTGTTTCTTTCATAGTTAAGTTGCAGTGTTTAGATTTGCTCTGAAAATTAAATAACTGTAAATCATGTTTAACTAAAGTTTCAAACGTGTGTAGGCTTTTATGGATATTAGGAGCTATGTGGGTGCTTCTTGGTCTCAAATCTTTTAATAAGTCTTCACTTTCAGACACTCGTTGTTCTAGAATATTCTCCCCAAAAATGTGGAGGCGGAAATTGCGCAGAAGTCGGAATAAGCTAATCTCAAGCTCAAGAGAGTTGGTGTGGCAAGTGGGTACAAAAGATGTGCCTTTTTGTAGGGTTTTAGATTCAATGGAACTTAGAGTATAAGAAGAGATGTTTGATAACCAAATTGTTGGGGACTAGGTCTTCTTCCCTTTTAGTCTCTTTCTGGTTACTGGGAGGTTTTCCACGACCGTGTTCTCCTTTTCTTTTTCTTTGACCCCTCCTCGGTTGTAGTTGTCTCTTGTACCTTCTTCTAAAAAAGAAACACCAGAGGTTTGTGGTGCTTCTGTGCTGACTGTGTTAGGAGGTTGTGTGGACATTGTTCATTGGCTTTTTGATTTGATCTCCCTACCTGAGGAAAGTGTTTGTGTTTTAGTATTTTGACTATATGGTCGATTCTGTCTGCGTCTAGCTTAAACTTCTGCCCATGAGTAAACTTCTCCCAATTTATAGCCAATGGTACCACGTTTGTATTTTTTCTCACTGATATCTTGTAAATATTTATTGAGTTGAACATTAATGTCTTTCAATGTATTGGTGAAATCTTCAGCATCCATCAAGTTTGTAATTTAAATTTTGGTTTGCACAATATCTTTAAAAAGATCTTCAAGAATTAAAAAAAGTTCTTCAATAGACAAAAGAATGAGGTCAAGGGAGCACTTGTTGAGAATGCCATACCTCTTCTCAACAAATCTTGGACTATTTTTTGCAAAATAAAGGTTTCAATGAAATCCACAACCCTCTCGTGTGTCATGGCATCTAACCTCTGATTAATTTCCCTCTTTGGTAAATAAAGTAGTTGTCTGATGTTGCTCTCTTCATTTTTGGTGCTTGATAATGGTGTGGTTTCCTCTTGTATCAATGCGTAAATCTTCATTGGCATCTTAATCTGCAAAAGCGAATGTATTTGCTCTCACGTCTGTCAAATTAGAAATCTTCTCATGTGACATACTGATCAATATGTTGGTGTGCCATGTCTTGTGTTCTGATAATTGGTTAACGTAGAATGAGTTAGAACACGCACAACCAGGATTTTCACATCGGGACATAAATGCAAAAATGCTTTAATTGATTCTGTGAAAGTTCCTTTTGACGCTTTGATATGAAGATTACAATATCAAACATTGAATAAATGCAACATTCCTACATAGTTTTATTGAGGATCTAAATTAATTGTTTATTTGCTTCTTCTTACATCTTATATACCCACGTTGTGGGTCTCATGCTGTGCTCAGGGGGACATCTCCTAACCAGGAGATGCTACTTGTTTGTTCACTTTACGTACACTCTTTGACCAGAGAGTGAAACCCCACAGGCATGCAACAAACACACAATCTGTATATCCTGGTTGTGCGTGTTCTAACTCATTCTACATAATCCCCTGGGTGTGGTATGAATATGTGTGGTTGAGGCATATTACTGAGAAAGCTCTCAGCTTTCCTTGTAGCTGAATCGAATTTCTCTCTCTGCAGCCCCCTTTACTGCTCCTTCCCATGCCTTTCCCTGTACATAATGAGAAACTTATTCAGGAGAGGAGAGGGGGAATTATTATATTTACCCCCAGGTTTCCAGCAAGTTAAACTAGCTCTGCGTGTTGCCTATAAGTGGCAGAGGCCGAGAAATAGGCTAGTACTCTTACACAGAACAAAGAGATGTGGTCTGTGCCAGTCTCCATTTCCTATGGGCAGCTCAAGTTACCGGGATAGATTAATGAACCACTAAAGAATGCACTTGGATTTGGTTGACTTCCTCTATATTCTGAAGTGCTGAGGAGGATCAGTAGCTGGCCTGGTACCAGCTGCCACAAATACTGAATATATTCTGGCCTTACCAACTAATAAACTGTCCATGATCTGAATTTTGTGAAGCTCACTATACTCCAACATGGCATATGCACTGGAAGTGGGGATGTGGCTGGTGCTCCAGCCCCCACCAAAATAACCATGCTGGAGTTCAGAAGGGGTCTTTTGTCAATTTGCTTCTTATTCTTTTAACAGGGTGATTGGTGTTTACTTTTCTTTCTCTGACTGCAAAGTGAGAGAATTTTATATAGTGAACTATATGACAGCCTTGTTCAGGTACAGGGAATGTGAAAGGAAATGTTGTAGAATTGCAATGTTTTTCTAACACATAACAAATGTTAAGTATCTTAAAATGAACTCTACAAATTATTCAAACTATATCAGCAGTTAGGAAAGCACAAGTGGAGCATTGTTTGGTAATTCTAAAGTATGATGGAAACCTAGATTTAAATATGGTCAAACCAAACTAAGGCACTTTATTTGGTGATACGCAAATGATACATTTTTGTGAAACCCAATATTCAAACATTGCTGTTTGAGTGCTACATAGTTTTTTCAGTAAAACTGCATGTCTGTGCCAATTTAGTGGCCATTGCAATGGAAAATATGCTGTTTGTAAATAACTGTGTGCTACTCATCATGCTTAATATATTTATGGCAGTGCGCTCCAAAATTCACCAAAAGCTATATACCACACCCTAACCACACTCCTGCTGAACGGGTGTGCCTCATTTACTACACTGGTTCTCAGTGTGGCGTTCACATTTTTCATGATTCCTATAACTTTAATGAAATAACATCTATGGCAGCACCCCCACTCTGAAAATTGTTCCAGCATCACTGCAACACAGAGAAAAGGTTGGGCCATGGGCAATGCTGTGCTGCTGTCCTCCCATCAGGGGAGGCTCTAGGTTCATGGTGGCCCTGGGCAGGAAGCGTAGGTAGGGGGCTCCGGAAGAGGGGGTCTGGGCGGGGCGGAGCGCGGAGGCCAGTGAAGAGGGGCGGTCAGGTTGTTTGGAAGTGGAATAGAGCCAGAGGCCACCAAATCCCTGCCATGGGCCGCCACACAAATATGTATCCATCCTCAGAGGATTATTATATTAAGGATATATATTGATGTGGTGGCCCCTGGGTTTTGGTGGCCCTGTGCAGGTGCACAGCTTGCACATGCCTAAGGCCGGCCCTGCTCCCATGATCATCAAGGGCAGACTCTAAGAGTGAGGAAAAAAGCCTTCTGTTGCATCAACTTAAGGAGAATGGCAACCACCCTGTGAGCTAAGAACCAGCCTTTTATTGCATCTTAGCTGCTTTGAGCCCGCCTTGATGACTTGCTACCTGTGTGGTGGAGTCTATCTATGACTAGAATTCTACTGCCACTATGCAGAGTGACTGAGGCATTACTTTAAGACTGGCATTATGGGGGCATGTCCAAGATGGTGACGTGAGCGGATGGGTTTTCTGTTCGCTCCATCAAGACCACCAATTATCATGCAATGAGCTACTGGCTGACCAGCCGAGGACTTTTGTGCACCGTCTACGGCCAGAAGGAGGCTGTGAATTGCAGAGACTGGTTTGGCCTGTGCTTGAGACATCTCCCTCGTCGGATACCTAATGTGCACGTGCCCACTCTCAGGTACTGGGTCTGCTGTCCGGTGCATCCCTCTAGGTGCTGTGCGAAGTCGTGGTCCTGGTAGCTGTGTCAGTTCGTCGGCACAGGGGCCACCCAAATCAAGCCCCCATGCGCACAAGATGCAATCAGAGGGGTGCCTTTACAGGAGATGGGTTTGGTTGCGGCTTTAAACGCAGGTAGGCTGCCCCCGTTTGTCTTTACCCCCTGGGCCCACATTGCATCATGCTCCCTGGGCTGAAGGGGTCGGGCGGGGCCCGAGATACCTCCAAGGAATTTTCTAACCAGCACCTTACTTCACTGTGTGCTTCCCACATGCCTGGGCCAACACAGCAGCATCATAGCGCCTCACCAGGGACAGGCCTGATCACGATCTTGTGATTGACAGTATGGATAGGGGGCCTGACTATCAGTACTGTCCAACGCTGTACACTGGCACATGTCTTTTTCACACCAGAATTGTATACCTCGCTGGTGAAGTGTGGTCCATGTGGCCAGCCCATGCTGTGCTGACAACTAGCTTTACAACAGTCCAGCAGTGACCCCCTACATCGTCCTGTCTCACTGTTTCGTATGGTATGGACTGCCCTTATGAGCACCACCCAAATACTGGCACCTGCTCAGTGATTCTCATGTGGGGCCTGGCACTTTCTATCTTTGCATAATCACGAGCTGCACTTGCCCTCATCGTTTGACACCTTGATCTGGGTACTGCCTCTGCGATGGGGGCAGAGGTCAATACCTGTCCCTCCGCAGCCTGGGGACTCACCCTGCATTAGGGCTCAACTATTTGATTCATCATGCCCCGCATCCTCGCCCCACGGCTGAATATGGGGTGGCTTTGCCTCCAAGATGGGCAAAACAAAACCGGAGAGACAGCAGTCCCTGGCCACTGATAAACAGACCCTGCTATCTGGAGCCGCAGGAGCCAACCAGCCGCTGCTGGGCCAACCAATGCTACAGCCTGGCCTTTCACACCGCCTTGATGATCTCATGGCGGCGGTAATAGACATTAAATCCACCATGGTCCCTAAAATCGACACACTGTGCGCACAGTTCAGTTTCTTGCGCGATGATCATAAAAAGCTGAAAGAAAGAATGGCGAATGTGGAATCCACAATTGCATCTGTGAGACCCTTTTTAACCTCCACGGTAGCCCAGGTCGGGTCGCTGCAAGAGAATGTGAATTACCTAAGAGACCGGGTTGATGACCAGGAAGGCAGATCTCGCCAGAACAATGTGCGCCTCGTGGGCCTGCCGGAACGCGCCAAGAGGCAAACCATAGAGCTGTACCTGGAGACATGGTTCGCAGATACTGCACTCCAAGGTAAACATTCTAAGTTGTTCTCTGTGGAGCGGGCCAATAGAGTCCCGGGGGGTCCTCATCGACCGGGTGCTCCTTCTAGGCTGGTGATCGCCTGCCTCTTCAACAGGGATCCCATCCTGCAGGTCACGAAAGCACACGGCCCATAGGTGGTGGAGAATGAGGAGGTACACATATATCCTGACTACACTTTGGCAGTGCAGCGCCATAGGGCATACTTTATGGGCGTCAAGCGTTGCCTCCGTGGACATGAGATAAAATATGCACTGCAATACCCGGCCACATTGCGTATACAATGCAAAGGCACAACAGTCTTCTGCCAGTCACCTGAGGATGCCTGGAACTGGGTGGAGCAAAACAGAGTGGCGTAGGTCCCGACCCCTACGGGGGTCCCCATCGCTAACAACCACGGAAGAAGCTCACTCAACGTAGGTGCTGTGATTTGCTCCATGGGCAATGCCCCACTATGACCCAAGCAGCGCAAGAATGGGAGCAAGCTCTTAAACACGCCAAACAACATGGAGCCGCTGCCCTCCTCTTCACTCGGCCTCAGAAGAAGAGACCACTCCGGAACCAGACTACTCCTTGACGTATTTGCAGCAGCAGCTGATGCGGGCCAACAGCCCCACTGTTACGCCTCAGTCCTCCAATGACCTGGGCCAGCTATTTATGACACTGGGATTCATTGTCACTGTGCAACATTTGCTAATGGCATATCGTATCCCTGCAGGTTGAACACTCTCATCACTCCTCCACTGGCTGCTGCATGAACACTCTACCACGGGGGTCAGCAGATGGCAGCAGACTTGAACAACTATCCACATGCCCCACACACGATAAGTGACTGTTACAAACCCATAATAAGTTGTGTAATTTATTGTTATTTTTGACTTCTTATTTTGGTATGGTTGTATTTAAGTGCATAGGACCTCTTGCCCGTTGGCATTCTGGCCTTTCTAATGCATACTCCAAGGCACCAGTCCATAAGTATATCCGGGTGTGCTACGCTACAATGCAAAACTGTTCTCTGTACACCATTCTACTGTCTGCTACAAGTAGGGAAAGCATACTTATCTGTTCTTATGGACTTTTTTTAATATGAATGGGTGGGACTAATTATCTA
This sequence comes from Lissotriton vulgaris, assembly GCF_964263255.1. Taxonomy (NCBI): domain Eukaryota; kingdom Metazoa; phylum Chordata; class Amphibia; order Caudata; family Salamandridae; genus Lissotriton; species Lissotriton vulgaris. The sequence continues at coordinate 111,676 of NW_028244993.1, forward strand.
TTGGTGACCTGGAATGTGCGCAGCATGGCTGGATGTGCTAAGAGTCACAAAGTTTACCAATATTTATGCAGATGTAAGATTGCCATAGATCTCCCCCAGGAGGCTCACTTAACACAGCAAACACTGCAGTAGCTCAGCAAAAGATGGAGGGGCATGGTCATAGGCACAACTTATTCAAGGAACGCTAGGGAGACCCTGATATGGGTGGCACCGGGTGTCCCATTGCAGATCTTGAACACATGCATCAACCCTCAGGGCAACTATGTGGTACTGGAGGGCTTTTTGGATGGTCATCCACTGGCCATCATTTCGCTCTATGTGCCTAACTCAGGGCAATCTACTTTCCTACAGATACTCACTCAGGCCCTTCTTAGGGATCCTTCAGTGCCGGCTTATTGGGGGGGCGATTAGAAAGGTGTCCCTGACTTGTCCCTTGACCGTTCCCGCCCTCCCCTCCCTGGTACACAAGCCGTTGGACCTTCACATTCAATAACTGATTGGGCGTCACAGATTTAATTGTCTGATAGATGGCGAGCGAAATATCCAACAGACCAGGTATACTCAAACTACTCCAGCCTACATGATCTGTATACCCGGTTAGATGACATTTGCTGTACAGAAACAGTGCTGCTGCATATAGCTCACGCTGAATACTGAGCTCGCACGACTAAAGCCCCCTACAGTTTCATACCTCGCATACCGACCTGGTGACTCCCTTTGGAAGCACTCCGAGATTGAGCTCTCAATGCTACCATCTCGCATTCTATAACTACCTATTTCAAGACAAAAGAGTAAAAAGCCAAACACGCTGGCATTGAGTGGTACGCCCTGAAGGTTGTTTTGCGCAGCCAGAACATACAGGCAGTGTATGGTACTCGCATGACACTAACCGAAGATGGACAGAGTGTTGAACATTGCAAGCACTCACCCCCAGTCAACTGATCTGGATTTAATCCATCACCACTCTTTAGCTCACTCCGCCACCCCATTTGAGCCATAACCATATGCAAATCAGTCTGACCCTTTGCCTCATGGGAACAGTCCAGCCCGAACTGCCAAGCCATGTCTTCCCTGGATCGGAAAGAAGCATCCTGGGACCGGTTTCGGGTTCATAACCCTCATCAGACAGGCTATCTTGAATCCAGTGGCAAAGTGAGCAAGGGTCCCACGTTTGGGCATACCCTGCCAACTTAGGGCGAACTTAGCAAAACCAGAGAGGATGATGGACAGAGTGTGAACATTGCAAGCACTCACCCAAAGTCAACTGATCTGGGTTTTATCCATCACCATTCTTTAGCTCACTAGGCCACCCCAGTTCAGATATGACCATATGCAAACCAGTCGGACCCGGTGCCTCATGGGAACAGTACAGCGCAAACTGCCAAGCCATGTCTTCCCTGGACCGGAAACAAGCATTCCTGGGATCGGTTTTGGGTTCAATACCCCTCATCAGCCAGGCTATCTTGAATCCAGTGGCAAAGTGATCAAGGGACCCACGTCTGGGCATACCTTGCCAACTTAGGGCGAACTTAGCAAAACCAAAGGGAATGATGGATGGAGTGTTGAACATCATCCCCTTTGGTTTTGGCTGATATTCTACACCAGGAACAGAGGGCTCCTACCGAACCACATGTACTACCTGCACTTTCTAAAACCCAGTTAGCACATAAGAAAGCACTAGATAAATTGTGTGCCCTAGATGATAAGCCATACCGGGCCAGACGCCACGTGGAAGGAGACAAAGCAGGCAGGACGCTTGCCTGGTTACTGAGAAGTAATTTCACACAAATTCCTATTACAGCAATTTATACCCGAGAGGGTACTCTGGCCAATACATAGGAGCAGATCAATATTTCTTTCCATTAATACTATGTTTCCTATACAAGGCCCCACTTTCAGCAGACCCTCAGGCAATACAATAGTTTTAAGAGCGGTGGCCCTAACACAGGTAATGCAGGACCAATATATTGAATTAGAGGCTCCCATCACAGCAACTGAAATCTTAGATACCATTCAGCAGTTAGCTAGAGGCAAGACTCCCAGAATGGAATGCTGGCATACGGAATTATAAGCTACTTACACAAGCCAGCTGGCCCCTTGGCTGCTCACTGTATTCAATGAATCCTTTGATAGAGGCACACTGTCTACTTCTCTTCGTGAAGCTGTACTGGTGGTCCTCCCAAAGCCAGGTAGGGATCCTCTGCTCATGGGCTCGTATCACCCGTTGTCCTTACTTACATCAGATTACAAAATTCTGGGTAAATTATTAGCTAATAGGCTGTTAGGGGCTGCTCCCTTATTAGTTCACACAGATCAGAATGGGTTTGTCCCGGGTAGGAGCACCGGGTTGAATCTTTGATGCCTCTTCAAGCACCTAGAATGGGCTCAAACGGCTTCAGAGCAATATTGGATAGCGTCCCTGGTAATAGAAAAGGCCTTCAATACCCTGGGGTGGGATTACTTACAGGCGGTCTTGGCTCAATTTGGCATAGGCCCAAGGTTTCTATGCTGGGTGAGGATATTATATACTAATCCACGTGCTTGTGTGAAGACTGGCCATGTTATTTCACTCCCCTTCGATATTGAGCGCGGTACCAGGCAGAGCTGCCCACTCTCACCCATTCTGTTCACCTTGGCCATGGAGCCTTCGGCCTGTTCCCTCCGCAGTCACGTTACCAACTGGGGCCCTCTGCATTGCCCATAAAAATCTTCAGGGCAAAGGCCCCCCCATTCTGGCCAACTTGATTAAAACACACAAAACCTCCAGAAACCTTTGTTCTAACGACCTCAACCTGGCACGAGTCAGCAGAAACCTTACTGCCCCGCATTGAGAATCTCGCCGGGATGTCATTTTGCTTGCTCGTGGTCGCGAACATGACGTTCAGGACCACGAACAAGCAAAAAATGAGCTCTGCACTACGCTACGCTGCACTACGCGTGTTCGCACTGTGCTACGTGCAGCTCGCGTAGTGCGAAGTTGCGCAAACTGAGCAAACTCCGCGAGCGTAGCGTAGTGCTTCGCCCAGGCTTAATTGATACCACAATTAGATAGAGCGGACGGAGCGATCCACTATAAGCCCAGGGCTAGAGAAGCATTGGAGGGCGTCATCACTGAGGGTAGAGTGGTGGACATTTGGCGATGCCCACACCCTAACGGGAGGGAGGGCACACACTTTACCTCGCAGACGGGCACATGGGCACAATTGGATTACTTCCTCATCACCAAGGAGATCACTTTGGGGGTTCTGGGAGTTACGCATTTGCCAAGAACATATTCTGACCATAGCCCTGTCCTGATGGATACACGCATTCCTGGATGGGATATCCCTAGGCCGCAATAGAGAATACAACCGGCGGCACTATTAGACAACTTGTTCCGAGTCGAGCTTGGAGAGGAAATTGCCGCTTTCTTTCCCAGGAACAAAGGGTCAGTAGACTCGGTCGAACATATCTGGGAGGCCTTCAAAGTCACCATAAGAAGGTACTGCATATCCAAAAGTTTTGTGGTTCTACGGGACATAAAGAACACTATTCATACATTGCACAGGGAACTGAGAGCTCTGGAACTTCGAATGGTTGAAAACGCCAGTCCTGACATACATGCAGAGTTCAGAGACGAGTTGTCAAAATATGAGGAGGAGGCTAATAGGGAAATAAAATTCAGGGGAAAAGATTGGCAGGCTAGAAAGTATTGCGAGGGAGACAGACCAGGGAGGGCGCTTGCGGTACTAACGCGTGCCCCACATGACCACAACACCATCCTGGAACTCACTGATGATCAGGGGCACACAATCAGGGACTCAGATGCACTGCTCGATGCCTTTACTTCTGACTACCATACACTTTACACCACTGACACTACAGCCGATATACCTTACGCTGACTTTCTGGGCGATGTAGCACTTTGCTGGCTCAGCGATGGCGACAGAGCCTTTCTAGCGGCCCCCTTCGAGCTGGATGAGATCCGCGAGGCCATCATGTCACTGAAGAATGGCAAGGCGCCTGGACTGGATGGCATCCCCGCCGAATTCTATAAAGCTTACATAGACATCATGGCCCCTGTCCTCCGAGAGGTCTACGAGGAGTCGCTTGGCGATGGTATCCTCCCTAGCTCCATGCGGGAGGTGGTCATTACCTCGCTCTTGAAACCTGGCAAGGATCCTAGCTCTTGTAGTTCTTACCACCCACTTTCCCTCTTAAATTGCGATGTCAAGATCCTCGCGAAAGTTCTAGCCACTCGGCTTTCCCTTCTTATGACCAGGATTGTATTGCCTGATCAATCTGGATTTGTTTCGGGTCGGTCTACCTCTCATAACCTAAACACCTTGTTCTCTCTGCTTCGCACAGTTCACCCTGACTTACCAGTAGCAGCTGTCTTCCTAGATGCCACCAAAGCATTCGACTCGGTTGAATGGCCTTACCTATTTTCAGTCCTGGCGAACATGGGATTCCCAAAACTCTTTATCTCCTGGGTCCAACTACTCTACACACAACCGACGGCGAAGGTCCTCATCAACGGTCGCCTTTTGCACTCCATTGCCATCACCAGAGGTACCCGTCAGGGCTGCCCATTATCTCCCCTCTTCTTTGCGATCGAGGTCGAGGTCGTGCCCCTTGCCTGCAGACTTCGTCAGCTGCATCGAGATGGTGCGATACAATGCCTTCAGCGTCAAATTGATGTGTCTCTATACGCTGACGACATTACGCTCTATGTCAAACACCCTGACCTGCACCTCAATCCCCTGCTAAGAGAATTTGTAGTATTCAAACAAATGTCGGGGGTGCACATAAATTGGTCAGAGTCGCAATTCTTCCCCCTTACTGATGCGGTTACTGACTCCCCCCTTGACTATCCACTTGAGTGGTGTCGGACGGATCTCCGATACCTCGGTATACAGATCTCGCGTGACAAAGATGAAATGCTCCGCTCCAATTATGGAGTAGCGATCACGAAACTCACAGCTGCAGTGGATCGCTGGATTACCCTGCCACTCTCCATGGCTGGCGGAGCGTCCCTTATTAAAATGGTGGTTCTACCCCGATTCCTATACCTCTTTCTCAATATCCCATACTTTCCGGGTGCTTTTTTCTTTAAAACCTTAAAATCAGAACTCTGTCGATTATTCGGTGGGGGGTAAAAGTCCACAGTTGAAGTGATACACGCTGATCCAGCCATATGATAAAGGAGACTTCAATGTCCCTGACCTTGAGGCTTATTATCAATGTGCGCAGGCGCATTATGCATATCACTGGCTGGTTCCCACACCCTTCATGCCCCAGCTTGCGGTGGAGGCCTGGATCGTGCATCCCATTCCGCTTAATGGCCTGCTCCATTGCCCGGAATCGTTAATACAGACGCCGAATACTTCCGTTTCCTGCACACTGGATGCATGGCGCCGCATAGCCAAGAGGATGTCCTGCTATCTACCGTACTGACCTAAACTGCCACTGACGTTTCACACTAACCTTGCCCTACTACAGGAACGAGGCTGTCGTATACTTTGTGAACGACTGCAGGTCGCCTGTTGGGGCGATTTATTCGCAAACGGGAAATTCAAATCCACTGAGCTGTTCTTTGCCTCCCAGGATCGTACCCCGCTCGATGTATTTTACTACCTACCCCTACGCCAAGGGATGAAGGACATCCTGCCTGAGTTCCCTGATGAACCTGAAATCCTTCTCCCACTTCACTTTCTGTTATGCTCACAAGAAGGGGCACACTTGGTCTCTGGCCTTTATCGCCAGCTCAGGACAACTGCCACGATGCCTGAGGCGTAATCTCAGGCTATACGCTTAACAGCACCAAAACACAAATCATTAAGAATTCAATGGTTAGCTGTGATGATATACGAGTGGTTCCGGCAGCAGTCTACCTAGGGGTTGTAATATCGGCTAACCTTGAGACAGTGGTAGAACGGAATATGACCCCCTTACTGACAAAAGTAAGCTTAGATTTGGTTAGAATGAACAATCTTAAATTTTCACTGATGGGTCGATCCAATGTTATCAAAATGCTTATACTCCCTAAGTTTCTTTATTTTTTTAGAACAATTCCCTTAATGTTTGAGCTCTCTTGGTTTAATAAGGTTGAGTCAATTTTGAATAAGTTTATTTGGGCACATGGAAAGACCAGGCGGGCTTATAAATGTATGACTTTACCGAGGGCAAGGGGGGGGGGGTGGGGGGTTCCAGACCTTAGGTTATATTATTGGGCTTCGGCTCTTCAATATGTGCAGGGTTTGATTGGAGCAAGTGGAGTAGATTTGAAGATTAATGCCTTTTCGACCATGGTGTACTCCATTGTGCTGGGTTCAGAAACAGAGAACGCTTTCCTAAGGTGCACCGACTCTTCATATTATAAACGTACTTGGTTTAAGACTGTTTTAGCGGCACATAGCATCTGGACAGCTGTAGCAAAGAAATGTGGACTGGGCAGATTTAATAGATACACGAGACTTTTCAGAAATAAATCCCTCCCACCTTCAATTTTTCCTGACGATATTATGGCAGAATGGACCAGAAAAGGAATCATAAAAATAGGAGATTTAGGGGGGCGGAGCTAGCCGGCGTCAATGGCGGACGCGTAAGAGCGGAGCTCCGAGCCAGCGCCACCGTCTATCCGGCATTAATCCTTCACTAGCAGTGCCACACACAACTAGCCAGCGGACGTCGTCCCCCCTATCCCTAACGGATCTCCGGCTGCAACTTTGGCGGAAATCGGCCCAGGGAAACCCTACTTTGCCCGACTGCCCTTCTGGCGCCGGACCAGGCCCGAATCCCCGGCCTCTCCTGCCCGGCGAGGCCGAGCGACGTCACCCGACGTGCGGCAGAGGCGAGCGGACGGCTGGGGGTCGGACGATCCTTGGCGGTGGCTGGCCCTCCGACTGCCTCATGCTGTGGAACCACGCACCGGAGCAGCAGCGGAGCAGCTGACACGCACCTGAGAGCCGGCGGGGGCAGCGTGGGAGACACCGGTGCGACTGCAGGGCAGGTTGCGGACCACGTGGCGACCGCGGAACACCCAGAAGGTAGGCTCGGCCCGGGCCTCAGACTGGCATACATCCCCACAGCTGAGCAGTGCTGGACATTGATCAGGGAGCGAGCAGCCTCCGAGGGGCAGAGGTCTCCCCCCACGAGAACGGATTTCTTTTGCTGTCCTGGGCCATATTGGGGATACTGGAGGGCGACCTTCCGGCCATTCCGGAGGACAATCACGGGCATAAGTGGCGACACCAGGCCCCAGCAGGCCGCGCTCCCCACGCAGCCCAGCTTCCAGCACCACTGCAGCCATTCATCGCCAGCGAGCGTGCAAACACGTAGCTCAGGCATACAGTGAGTGGAAAGTGCCACTGCCTCCCCGAATCTTCACAATGGGCAAGGGAGACCGGACGCAAACGAAGCTGACGTTCGAGCAGCGAAGGCAGAAGGAACCGGAACAACCGGCAGCCCAGTCCCCGAACACGACTGGTGACCAGAGTCCCTCACTATGTGCCGAGATAAAAGAGATGCTTACCACTATGGAGAAAGGGCTGCAGGAGGGTATGTCGGCCATTGGAAGCAAGATTGATGCACTGGCCTATCGGATGGACCGGATGACAGAAAGAGTGGACAAGCACGCGGAGAGACTGGACATGGCAGAACGCAGACTCACTGAGGCGGAGGAGGCGCAAACCGAGTGGGACTCTGACCGTAAACAATTTGGTAGACTACTTCAGGTCATCCAGGAGAAGTCGGAGGACTTGGAGGCGCGTTCCCGGCGCCCCAACATCCGCGTCACGGGCGTGGCTGAGTCGACCCAAACGGGCAAAATGGAACTGTTTATTGAAAAGCTCCTGAAGACGATGCTGGGGGACGACACCTTCTCGCCGATGTTCATAGTGGAACGCGCCCATCGCACCCTCGGCCCGAGGCCCCCCCCGGGCGCCAACCCTAGGCCGATTATAGCTAAATTACTGAATTACAGGGATAGAGACGCTGCCCTCAGAGCGGCCCGTGAAAAGGGCAAACTACAGTACGAGGGAATGGACATATCGCTATACCCTGACTTCACTTCGAAGGTCCAGGAGGAGAGACGGAGATTTGTTCCATACAAACAGCAACTCAGAGACCTGGGCCTGGACTACGCCATGTTATACCCGGCGAGACTACGCATCAATAGGCAGGGGCACTCGCATTTCTTCACGGATCCTAAAGAACTGCAAAAATCCTTGAAGGTTTGGATGAAAGATGCCCGGGGGAGTCCGAGCCCACACTCGGCGGAACGGAACTGTAATGGGGACCTCGAGGAACAGGACTGAATAACGGAGGGCGGTAAGCAGTGCAATCCGAGTAACTGATCGCTTCAGCACCCCTGATTCCCCTCGTTGGACTAATGGAGATAGCCGCTCAGGGGCGCACTGCCACAGGCCCTGGACTAGTACACGTTGAACTGTGGGTGAGATTTGTGTGTTATGTACTGGGACCACTGGGGGGCTGCGCTTGCGCTACTGGAACTGCCCTAGGCGGGACTTGGCTCCCAAATGCGAGACACAGGAGGGTACTGGAGAATCTGGGTGTGGGGGGCCGGAGAGGTGAGCACTCGCACACATAGGTGAACTGTGGAGCATAGCAGACACTGCTAAATCTTGTTAACGGGGCGCTGGCGAAGGGGCAAGCTGAAGGACACTGTTTGATAGTCCCAGTGGGGAAGAGGACGACAAAAGGACTACACAGGCTACCTCTGCCCCAGCGCATATAGCGATTACGGCTCGGATCGAGCTGATATGGGGAATTGTTGCATGGGTCTAAAGGTGGGGGGGGGGGAGGGCACTGGAACTTCGGTCACACCAGGTTGGGGGTTGGGTGACTGTGGGAGGCGGGGGGACGCGAGAGTTGGGGGACTCGGTCGCACCAGGTTGGGGTTGGTGGACTGTGGGTGGGGGGGGAGATGGGGGTTATGGGTTCAGGATTGTTCGGGGGGGGGGGGTCCAGATTGTGCTTTGAAATGTTGTGCTCCTCGGAGGGCGTAGGCGGCTGCTATGGACGGAGGGGAGTGGTGAATGGCAGGGCCTTGACATCAATGTGCTTCTTTAGGGACTATGGTTGATGCATCACAGGCTGACCTCCTGAGTGACACAGAGACTCTCAAGGCTGTCACATGGAACGTTAGGGGGCTGAATGATTACCGAAAACTCCGCAAGGTGCTGCAGTACCTACTTCGACACCACATAGACCTGGCACTTTTGCAGGAAACTCACTTGCCTGACACCAGCAACATGCTCACGCACAGGGGGCTTCAGGGACACGCCACTTACGCGGGCTTCACCACACACGCAAGGGGGGTTCTTACATGGGTCAACCCGAAATCCAAGTTGTCTCTCACACTACTGAAAGCGGACCCGGAAGGAAGGTTTGTGTTGAGCAGGTGCGTGGGCAAGGGCCACGACATACTAGTCATGAACATCTACGGTCCGAACTACGATGCCCCTGACTTCTATGCGGCAATGGCGGCCCACTGCGCCGACTGCCCCGCTGATCGAATGCTTTGGGGGGGGGGACTTCAACTTCACATTTAATGCAGAGCTGGATAGGTCGGCGGGCCCCCCCCGTCGCCCGGCGGCGGCCGCTCTGCAGATGCAGGCTGAAATGTTGCGACTGGGGCTGGTAGACGTCTGGAGAGATAGGCACATCGACAAGGGGGGATACACACACTACTCCGCGTATCATAACATCCATACCAGGATAGATTACTGGCTGTCCACGCACACACTGCTTCCCATGGTTCGGGGCTGCAGGGTGCTCCCCCGCACCCTGTCGGACCACTCCCCAGTAGTGCTAGTACTGACCACTCCCAAGCAGAGGATCCCTCCGTTCACGTGGCGCTTCCCGCCATACTCACTACTAGATGAGGCGTTTAGGGCTGACCTGGGGGAGGACATAGATACCTACTTCGCCGCTAACGTAGGCTCAGTGGACAGGTTCGGGACAGTCTGGGAGGCATTCAAAGTTTACGTCAGGGGGGTAGTCATGGCAAAACACTCCAGTGTCCTCAAGGCTATTAGGAACAGGCTTAAGTATCTTGAGGGGCAGATCGCGGACTGTGAACGCCGCCAGCTATCGGACCCGGCGCCACTCGGGGATGAGTCCTTGCAGGGCCTACTAAAAGAGTTTCAGGAGGAGGCGGATAGAGAGGTTAGACACCTAGGTAAGTACGCGACAGCGCGCTCTTATGGAGAAGGAGATCGACCTGGGGCACTGCTAGCTAGGATAATGAAGGGCACTAGGCGCAGGCAGACAATCCCTGAGCTGCGGACCCCGGGGGGGGAGAGAGTCACTACGGAGGGTGACATTCTAGCGGAATTTCGGAGATTCTATGAGGACCTATATACTACCAAGATCACTGGGGTAGACGCCCAAATTGACAACTATTTAGACTATATTCAGATGCCGTTCCTCGAGAACTGGCAGAGGGAATTCCTGATGTCCCCTATACTCCGTGAGGAGATATCGGACGCGCTAGACACCATGAGGTCCGAAAGTGCCCCCGGGATAGACGGGCTGACGGTGGCATTCTATAAGGCATACAAGGACAAGTTGTTGCCTTACCTCTCCACCCTCTTTGATGAGATATGCGAGTACGGCGCTATGCCGCCCTCGATGAGAGAGGCGCTCATCGTCACAATCTTGAAGCCGGGCAAGCCACCTGATCTTCCAGGTTCATACCGCCCCCTGTCCCTACTGAATGTGGACGCTAAGCTTTATGCTAAGGTCCTGGCGACCAGACTGGCACTGGTAGCCCCGGAGTTGGTAGCCACGGAGCAGGCAGGGTTTATCCCAGCAAGGAATCTCACTTATAATATCCGTACTGTCATGGGGGCCATGCAGCACACTAGGCATGACACTAAGGCCGTGGCGGTGTTCCTCGATATGGAGAAGGCCTTTGACTCTGTGGAGTGGCCTTTCATGCGTAGGGTATTGAGGAAGCTGGGACTGGGGGAGCTATTCCTCCAACTTCTGGGCGCGCTTTACCATATGCCCACGGCGAGGATCAGGCTAGGGGACGCAGTCTCGGAGCCGATTGCCATTAGCAGAGGCACGAGACAGGGGTGCCCCCTCTCCCCGCTACTATATGCACTGGTGGCGGAGCCACTGGCGTGCGCGATGCGGGAATACCACTCCTATGAAGCCATCAACTACCCTACTTACAAGATCGGCATATCCACGTACGCGGATGACACTCTGCTGTACATCAGAGACCCGGCCAACAACTTGTCTTCAGTCTTGAGGGAAGTGGTGAGGTTTGGCGCACTCTCGGGACTAAAGGTCAACTGGCCTAAATCAGTGGCCTTCCCGCTGACCCCTATCACCGAGCCTTTCGAGATGGATTACCCGCTCCAATGGTCCACGGAACCGGTGAGGTATTTAGGCATCATGCTCCACACGGATTCTGAAGTGATGCTAAGGGAGAACTACGGGGTAGCCTACAGTAAACTTGTAGACGACGTGGAGATTTGGATTAAGCTTCCCCTGTCACTGATGGGCAGGATAGCTATGATGAAAATGGTAATTCTCCCGAGATTTCTGTTTCTCTTCAATAACCTCCCGTTGGTCCTCTCGAAGGCTTTCTTTGCGACCATTAACAAATTACTGGTGAGACTAGCGTGGGCTGGTAAACAACCTAGAGTACAATGGAAGGTGCTACAATTACCGTACGAGCAGGGGGGTCTGGCTGCTCCAGACCTGGAGCGGTACTACAGGATTGCACAGGCCTCCCATCTCCACACCTGGATACATGGTGACCCGGCCATCCCGCACGTGATCCTGGAGCGACTGTTCGCGGATCCCACCCCACTTCCAGCAACCATATGCGGACCCAAGGACCGCAGAGTGGGAGTGCTGGACTCCCTCCTGTCCACTAACCATGCCTGGCATTCTATATTGCAGCGCCAAGACAAAGTACTGATGTACGCTTCCAACATGCCGATACAATGGGCGCTATGGCTCCCAACATTGGCGGAGCCTGGTGTGTACAAGGCCCTCAACGACTTAGGCGCACGCACCATGGGTGACCTCTTTGTGCAAGGGAAGGTGAAGACGTGGGATCAACTCGCGCATGGAGTGGAGCGTGCCTCAGCGCTTCAACGCTTTCAGTATCATAGAGTGAGGAGTGCGCTGCTGGACCTATTGGGCCCCGACCTGGAGGAACCCCCTGAAGTCCCGGAACTAGTGTACATCATAGACACTGAGAACCCGAAGAAACTGATTTCTAGGCTTTATAGGATAGGCCATGAGCACACGGCACTACACTACACTAGGGCGCGATTAGCCTGGCAGACTGACCTAGGGACTCCAATCGATGACGGCATGTGGGGGTACTGCTGCGCGGCCTCCAGGCGCATCTCCCTGAACGGGCGGCATCGCTTGATTCACTTTAAATTCTTGCAGCGGGTGTATCACACGCCGGAACGGCTGCACAGGTACGGCCTACGGGACACGCCACGCTGTGAGAGATTTCATGCGCCAGTGGCGGACTTCCTACATTTAGCCTGGTGGTGCCCAGGAGTTCAGAAGTACTGGGCCTGCGTATTTGCAGAACTTAGCAATATAGTGGAATTGGACTTGACCCTTAGCCCGGCCCTCGCACTGATGGGATACACAAAGGAGATACCAGTCACGGTGAGAAAGCTGGTGAGCATGGGCATGGTCCTTGCGAAAAGGGTGGTGGCACTGTGCTGGATGAGGGGTCCCCTCCCTACACTGAAGAGGTGGTCTAGCGACATGAAATACTGCAACACTCAGGCAGACGCATACAGTGAGCTCCTCCCGCCCAGAAGCCGCCCCAAAAACTTCTGGGGGCTATACCAGACTTACCTAACCTCCGGAACAGACGGGGATGCCTCCACGGAGGGGGAGGGGGAAGACCAGGACAGTGACCTACACATGGAGCCCGGATAGGGCTGTACACTACACTATAGCATATCACTGGGTGGGAGAGGCCATCACACCTCTGCCTATGTGAGACATTAGGAGCCTCCTGCTGGGATGCTGGGAAGTGGAGAGTGGCACGAGCCATAACGCCCCACCTGGACGCACACTACCACACACGAGAAGCACACACATGGGGCCAGTTGTGGGAGGGGGGGATTCATGGGATGGGACTTTGGTTGGGAGAAAATGATAAAAATGTACAATGTTGTTTATATACACGCAATGCACACCGCAACGCAGACAGGATTAGTGGGCGGGGGTAGCCCTGCTTGATCCGTATTGCTACCGAGACCTTAACCTTGATCTATAGGTCCTTCTGCTTGCTACATGTAAGTGTCATGATTGTGACGAGACAGCCCACCGCCGGCCCGTGATGGGTTGTAGGCGAAGGGCTCCTCGTACATTGTAATGTGCTGTTATTCTTGCATGATAAACAAATAAAAAAAATAAATAAATAAATAAATAAAAATAGGAGATTTGTTGGGCCCAGATGATAAGTTACTACAATTCTCCGACCTTGTGGCAAAGTTTAACATCGCCAGGCAGAGTTTCTTTAAATATCTGCAGGTCAGGAGTTTTTTCAGTAGGAAAAAAGGAGGTGAGGCTGGTTTTGCTAAAAATAGTATTTTGGAAGCTATAGAACAAGGAGGGGTGTGTTCTATTCGTAGTTTTTATGCTTTCTTGGTAGAGTTGAAGCTGAATGATATTGAAAAATATGAAAATAAATGGGCAGGAAAACTAGGAATACAAGGCCGATATTTCTCGGACTCGCTGGAATTAGGTTATTCTGTCCTCTGCTCTGACCCGCTTCAATCCCAACATTACAAAACTCTATACCAACTTTACTACACCCCGGCTCGCATCGCACAGTGGGGAGGAACTACAGGGATTACCTGCCCACGTTGCAGTGACCCAGCAGCAGATAGCATACATATACCATAAGAAGGTACTGCATATCCAAAAGTTTTGTGGTTCTACGGGACATACAGAACACTATTCATACATTGCACAGGGAACTGAGAGCTCTGGAACTTCGAATGGTTGAAAACGCCAGTCCTGACATACATGCAGAGTTCAGAGACGAGTTGTCAAAATATGAGGAGGAGGCTAATAGGGAAATAAAATTCCGGGGAAAAGATTGGCAGGCTAGAAAGTATTGCGAGGGAGACAGACCAGGGAGGGCGCTTGCGGTACTAACGCGTGCCCCACATGACCACAACACCATCCTGGAACTCACTGATGATCAGGGGCACACAATCAGGGACTCAGATGCACTGCTCGATGCCTTTACTTCTGACTACCATACACTTTACACCACTGACACTACAGCCGATATACCTTACGCTGACTTTCTGGGCGATGTAGCACTTTGCTGGCTCAGCGATGGCGACAGAGCCTTTCTAGCGGCCCCCTTCGAGCTGGATGAGATCCGCGAGGCCATCATGTCACTGAAGAATGGCAAGGCGCCTGGACTGGATGGCATCCCCGCCGAATTCTATAAAGCTTACATAGACATCATGGCCCCTGTCCTCCGAGAGGTCTACGAGGAGTCGCTTGGCGATGGTATCCTCCCTAGCTCCATGCGGGAAGTGGTCATTACCTCGCTCTTGAAACCTGGCAAGGATCCTAGCTCTTGTAGTTCTTACCACCCACTTTCCCTCTTAAATTGCGATGTCAAGATCCTCGCGAAAGTTCTAGCCACTCGGCTTTCCCTTCTTATGACCAGGATTGTATTGCCTGATCAATCTGGATTTGTTTCGGGTCGGTCTACCTCTCATAACCTAAACACCTTGTTCTCTCTGCTTCGCACAGTTCACCCTGACTTACCAGTAGCAGCTGTCTTCCTAGATGCCACCAAAGCATTCGACTCGGTTGAATGGCCTTACCTATTTTCAGTCCTGGCGAACATGGGATTCCCAAAACTCTTTATCTCCTGGGTCCAACTACTCTACACACAACCGACGGCGAAGGTCCTCATCAACGGTCGCCTTTCGCACTCCATTGCCATCACCAGAGGTACCCGTCAGGGCTGCCCATTATCTCCCCTCTTCTTTGCGATCGAGGTCGAGGTCGAGGTCGTGCCCCTTGCCTGCAGACTTCGTCAGCTGCATCGAGAGGGTGCGATACAATGCCTTCAGCGTCAAATTGATGTGTCTCTATACGCTGACGACATTACGCTCTATGTCAAACACCCTGACCTGCACCTCAATCCCCTGCTAAGAGAATTTGTAGTATTCAAACAAATGTCGGGGGTGCACATAAATTGGTCAGAGTCGCAATTCTTCCCCCTTACTGATGCGGTTACTGACTCCCCCCTTGACTATCCACTTGATTGGTGTCGGACGGATCTCCGATACCTCGGTATACAGATCTCGCGTGACAAAAATGAAATGCTCCGCTCCAATTATGGAGTAGCAATCACGAAACTCACAGCTGCAGTGGATCGCTGGATTACCCTGCCACTCTCCATGGCTGGCGGAGCGTCCCTTATTAAAATGGTGGTTCTACCCCGATTCCTATACCTCTTTCTCAATATCCCATACTTTCCGGGTGCTTTTTTCTTTAAAACCTTAAAATCAGAACTCTGTCGATTATTCGGTGGGGGGTAAAAGTCCACAGTTGAAGTGATCCACGCTGATCCAGCCATATGATAAAGGAGACTTTAATGTCCCTGACCTTGAGGCTTATTATCAATGCGCGCAGGCGCATTATGCATATCACTGGCTGGTTCCCACACCCTTCATGCCCCAGCTTGCGGTGGAGGCCTGGATCGTGCATCCCATTCCGCTTAATGGCCTGCTCCATTGCCCGGAATCGTTAATACAGACGCCGAATACTTCCGTTTCCTGCACACTGGATGCATGGCGCCGCATAGCCAAGAGGATGTCCTGCTATCTACCGTACTGACCTAAACTGCCACTGACGTTTCACACTAACCTTGCCCTACTACAGGAACGAGGCTGTCGTATACTTTGTGAACGACTGCAGGTCGCCTGTTGGGGCGATTTATTCGCAAACGGGAAATTCAAATCCACTGAGCTGTTCTTTGCCTCCCAGGATCGTACCCCGCTCGATGTATTTTACTACCTACCCCTACGCCAAGGGATGAAGGACATCCTGCCTGAGTTCCCTGATGAACCTGAAATCCTTCTCCCACTTCACTTTCTGTTATGCTCACAAGAAGGGGCACACTTGGTCTCTGGCCTTTATCGCCAGCTCAGGACAACTGCCACGATGCCTGAGGCGTAATCTCAGGCTATACGCTTAACAGCACCAAAACACAAATCATTAAGAATTCAATGGTTAGCTGTGATGATATACGAGTGGTTCCGGCAGCAGTCTACCTAGGGGTTGTAATATCGGCTAACCTTGAGACAGTGGTAGAACGGAATATGACCCCCTTACTGACAAAAGTAAGCTTAGATTTGGTTAGAATGAACAATCTTAAATTTTCACTGATGGGTCGATCCAATGTTATCAAAATGCTTATACTCCCTAAGTTTCTTTATTTTTTTAGAACAATTCCCTTAATGTTTGAGCTCTCTTGGTTTAATAAGGTTGAGTCAATTTTGAATAAGTTTATTTGGGCACATGGAAAGACCAGGCGGGCTTATAAATGTATGACTTTACCGAGGGCAAGGTGGGGGGTGGGGGGTTCCAGACCTTAGGTTATATTATTGGGCTTCGGCTCTTCAATATGTGCAGGGTTTGATTGGAGCAAGTGGAGTAGATTTGAAGATTAATGCCTTTTCGACCATGGTGTACTCCATTGTGCTGGGTTCAGAAACAGAGAACGCTTTCCTAAGGTGCACCGACTCTTCATATTATAAACGTACTTGGTTTAAGACTGTTTTAGCGGCACATAGCATCTGGACAGCTGTAGCAAAGAAATGTGGACTGGGCAGATTTAATAGATACACGAGACTTTTCAGAAATAAATCCCTCCCACCTTCAATTTTTCCTGACGATATTATGGCAGAATGGACCAGAAAAGGAATCATAAAAATAGGAGATTTGTTGGGCCCAGATGATAAGTTACTACAATTCTCCGACCTTGTGGCAAAGTTTAACATCGCCAGGCAGAGTTTCTTTAAATATCTGCAGGTCAGGAGTTTTTTCAGTAGGAAAAAAGGAGGTGAGGCTGGTTTTGCTAAAAATAGTATTTTGGAAGCTATAGAAAAAGGAGGGGTGTGTTCTATTCGTAGTTTTTATGCTTTCTTGGTAGAGTTGAAGCTGAATGATATTGAAAAATATGAAAATAAATGGGCAGGAAAACTAGGAATACAAGGCCGATATTTCTCGGACTCGCTGGAATTAGGTTATTCTGTCCTCTGCTCTGACCCGCTTCAATCCCAACATTACAAATCTCTATACCAACTTTACTACACCCCGGCTCGCATCGCACAGTGGGGAGGAACTACAGGGATTACCTGCCCACGTTGCAGTGACCCAGCAGCAGATAGCATACATATCTTTGCCTCATGTCCTCAATTAAGAACTTTGTTGAAAGGTATGGAAGACTTTATGGGTCGTACACTGGGGTTGGATGTGACGCTAACACCAACTGTAATTATGTTAGGGGTTAGAGGGTTCGATGATGAGATACATCGTGAATTTTTGTTTGTAGCAATGGCGGTGTATAGATTGTTGATTGCCAGAGCCTGGCTAGACAAAATACCTCCAGTAACACAACAGTGGATTGCTCTGCTACTGGGGATTTTTAATTTAGAAAAAGGCATTTATGCTAGAAAGGGTAGAAGGGCAAGAAGGTTGGGAAAGAAAAATATGGGAACCAGTTCATCATTGGAAAGAGGATAAATGAAAGCCATAATTGATTTAACCCCTTAAGATATGTTTAGTTTGGTAAATTGATGTAATTTGTTATATAGGGATTTTGTTTTTTCAATATTGGTTCTTTTTTTTTTTTCTTTTTAATCTGTACCGTAAGCAAAGTACTGTTTTTTATAAATTTCTTTTTATAATTTGTTTAACATTTGATTAGCATATGTATTAGTACTCTGTGTAATGCCATACGTGTGCCTACAAAAATTCTAATAAAAATATTAAAAAAAAAAAATAATAAATTCTTGCAGCGATTGTATTATACCCTGGTAAAAAAAACACGTTTCGTTTGGCTGACAACGACAGATGCGAGCGCTGCCATGCCGAGCACGCGGGCTTCCTGCACCTAGCTTGGGAGTGCCCTCCTGTTCATCTTTACTGGCAGCAGATGTCCGACGCTCTCACTGCGATGACTAAGGAAACCATAACTATGGAGCCGCTACTCACGCTACTCGGGCACACACCACACATCCCAAAATCCTGCAGAAAATTTGTAGATACTGCATTGGCGACGAGTGGCGTGTCGCTGGGGCCGAGGCAGAGCACCTAAATTCAAGGACTGGTTGGCGGACATGACTTACTGTCAGGAACAACACATCACCTTTACTGAATTGTTACCGATCCCGAACCGACCTAAGGATATTTGGGGCCCGTTGGTCGGCTATCTGCTTGCCAAGGCAGATGATAGCGATGTTCCAGAGGGAGGATATGTTAGCGATTAGCTAAACTGATAACACCTAGAAATAAGAAATAATGCCTGCCGACGCATACACAACTCACTTCTTACTGTCCCGCTATGCTACCCCACATGTCACACTATAGGTCACTACCTTGCACAGAACTCCCCCACATGCTATTAATTGACACTGCATCCACAGACATTGCCGCTGGGCCCTCACTCACTATGTAGTTCCGCTGCCTTGCCTATTCCATACACCCTCATCACCATACTTAACGATCCCCCATAGCGCTGCACATAGTTCTTATCCTCCAGACGAATACACACCACCGTGAGTACTAATATACCAATGCATAGCAATGAACGATCATCGATACACAAGCTACTCTTTTGACCCGGAACTCCACTTCCAAGTGTGTCTACGAGACCTCACAGTTTTGTTTAATGTTGGAAACTGATAAAAACGAAAAAATTGTTCTACTTCAGTGAATTATCAGGTATATATTTTCGCACTAGATACAGGACACTTATTAAATAATGCTATTAGACGCCACTGGGCCTCTGGTATGCTGGTTAAAAGGCTGTGTCACACCAATTACAACTTCCTTATTGAACCGCATACAACGCTGCCGGCCTCAGGGTTATAGGCGCATAAAGCAGTGTGCTGTATAAAACATGCAATAAAGCAGTTTGAACACCAAAAAAAAAAAAAGTTTGATATAACCTTACAAAACTGTGCCTTGACTTTGTGCCTTGACTACAAAGATAAACTTACAATTAAAGCTGTATTTCTGTCATAGATGCTCCAACAGCCCAAAGCATGGTTTTAGCTCCAAAGTAACTTCAATTTAAGCATGGGCGTAAAATCCGTTCCGCTCGCGGATTTTGCGGATTTTCGGTAAATTCGCAATCCGCGAGATTCGCGAATTTCCCGCAAAATCCGCAAATTCGCACGCAGCGGATTTTTTTTTTCTTGGTGATACAATTTTGCGGCGCGGGGCGTTTACATACCGTCATTCATCGTTTGCCGAGTTATTTTTCTTTATATTTTGCGAGTGCTGCGCCATTTTGGATCTTGATGCGGGATCCCGCGAGAATTTGGCAAGCACGATTACGTAATCGCGGCTTGCCAACTTGTACAGCAAGAGTTTGTCAACGCGAGTACGCCGTGATCACGTATTACGGTACTTCGCAATTGCGAGCTTGTGGATGCGGCGAGCAGCAAAAATCTCGCACTCGCGAAAATACAAAATTTGCAATTCTGCACAAGAAATCCACCAGCAAGCAGCATAAACCTTCTGGAAATGACGATTTTTACCTGAATAACTCCTCAGGTTGACATTTGCCTGCACTTTTTTTGGGAGGAGTCCATTTTGGGGAGGGGGGGTGTGGGAGGAAGGAAGTGCCCCACAGTCTTCAACTTCCTGTTCCTGTCCAGCAGGCTCCTCCCAGTGCTTTGTCCATCTCCTGGTCACTTTTCATTTGGATCTGGAGCTGGAAGGATTACTTTTTGTGGATGCTGCTGGATATTTGGATTTGAGGCCTTTTTGACTTTCTTTGGATCACTTTTGGATTAGAAATTTCACAAGTAAGTTGTTTGGGGCATTACAGTTGCTGCAACTACAATTTTGGAATTTTCGATTTTTGGGCTGTTTTGGGGCCTTTTGCCCAGGGGTACTCAGTGGTGGGTGCACTGAGTCTTTCTGTGGGGTGTTTTGAATTTAAACATCATGGAGGGGCTGGATGGCTTGGGATTGTGCTGATTTTTCTGTGATTTTCGTTTTTTTGGCCTGTTGTGGCCTTTTCACCAGGGGTAGTGTGTGTTGCATGGGCCTAGTCTTTCTGTGGGTTTTCTTGAATTTAAACATCATGGAGGGGCTGGATGGCTTGGGATTGTGCTGATTTTTCTGTGATTTTCGTTTTTTTGGCCTGTTGTGGACAGGCCATGTGGTTGGGGGCCATTTTGAGTGCTGCTACAGGCCCTGGCCATGTGCTGTGAGGGAGGGGGCCATTTTGAATGCAGGCAGTGTTCTCAGGCCTGCACCCATTTTGCCTAGCTTTCATCCATTATGCCCAGGGGTAGTGAGTGGTGCATGGGCCTAGTCTTTCTGTGGGTTGTCTTGAATTTAAACATCATGGAGGGGCTGGATGGCCTGGGATTGTGCTGATTTTGCTGTGATTTTCGTTTTTTGGCCTGTTGTGGACAGGCCATGTGGTTGGGAGCCATTTTGAGTGCTGCTACAGGCCCTTGCCATGTGCTGTGAGGGAGGGGGCCATTTTGAATGCAGGCAGTGTTCTCAGGCCTGCACCCTTTTTGCCTAGCTTTCATCCATTATGCCCAGGGGTAGTGAGTGGTGCATGGGCCTAGTCTTTCTGTGGATTATCTTGAATTTAAACATCATGGAGGGGCTGGATGGCTTGGGATTGTGCTGATTTTTCTGTGATTTTCGTTCTTTTGGCCTGTTGTGGACAGGCCATGTGGTTGGGGGCTATTTTGAGTGCTGCTACAGGCCCTGGCCATGCGCTGTGAGGGAGGGGGCCATTTTGAATGTAGGCAGTGTTCTCAGGCCTGCACCCATTTTGCCTAGCTTTCATCCATTATGCCCAGGGGTAGTGAGTGGTGCATGGACCTAGTCTTTCTGTGGGTTGTCTTGAATTTAAACATCATGGAGAGGCCGGATGGCTTGGGATTGTGCTGATTTTTCTGTGATTTTCGTTTTTTTGGCCTGTTGTGGACAGGCCATGTGGTTGGGGGCCATTTTGAGTGCTGCTACAGGCCCTGGCCATGTGCTGTGAGGGAGGGGGCTATTTTGAATGCAGGCAGTGTTCTCAGGCCTGCACCCATTTTGCCTAGGTTTCATCCATTATGCCCAGGGGTAGTGAGTGGTGCATGGGCCTAGTCTTTCTGTGGGTTGTCTTGAATTTAAACATCATGGAGGGGCTGGATGGCTTGGGATTGTGCTGATTTTTCTGTGATTTTCGTTTTTTTGGCCTCATGTGGACAGGCCATGTGGTTGGGGGCCATTTTGAGTGCTGCTACAGGCCCTGGCCATGTGCTGTGAGGGGGGGGGGGCATTTTGAATGCAGGCAGTGTTCTCAGGCCTGCACCCATTTTTCCTAGCTTTCATCCATTATGCCCAGGGGTAGTGAGTGGTGCATGGGCCTAGTCTTTCTGTAGGTTGTCTTGAATTTAAACATCATGGAGGGGCTGGATGGCTTGGTATTTTACTGATTTTACTGATTTTTCTGTGATTTTCGTTTTTTTGGCCTGTTGTAGACAGGCCATGTGGTTGGGGGCCATTTTGAGTGCTGCTACAGGCCCTGGCCATGTGCTGGGAGGGAGGGGGCCATTTTGAATGCAGGCAGTGTTCTCAGGCCTGCACCCATTTTGCCTAGCTTTCATCCATTATGCCCAGGGGTAGTGAGTGGTGCATGGGCCTAGTCTTTCTGTGGGTTGTCTTGAATTTAAACATCATGGAGGGGCTGGATGGCTTGGGATTGTGCTGATTTTTCAGTGATTTTCGTTTTTTTGGCCTGTTGTGGCCTTTTTACCAGGGGTAGTGTGTGTTGCATGGGCCTAGTCTTTCTGTGGGTTTTCTTGAATTTAAACATCATGGAGGGGCTGGATGGCTTGGGATTGTGCTGATTTTTCTGTGATTTTCGTTTTTATGGCCTGTTGTGGACAGGCCATGTGGTTGGGGGCCATTTTGAGTGCTGCTACAGGCCCTGGCCATGTGCTGTGAGGGAGGGGGGCATTTTGAATGCAGGCAGTGTTCTCAGGCCTGCACCCATTTTGCCTAGCTTTCATCCATTATGCCCAGGGGTAGTGAGTGGTGCATGGGCCTAGTCTTTCTGTGGGTTGTCTTGAATTTAAACATCATGGAGGGGCTGGATCGCCTGGGATTGTGCTGATTTTGCTGTGATTTTCGTTTTTTTGGCCTGTAGTGGACAGGCCATGTGGTTGGGAGCCATTTTGAGTGCTGCTACAGGCCCTTGCCATGTGCTGTGAGGGAGGGGGCCATTTTGAATGCAGGCAGTGTTCTCAGGCCTGCACCCTTTTTGCCTAGCTTTCATCCATTATGCCCAGGGGTAGTGAGTGGTGCATGGGCCTAGTCTTTCTGTGGGTTGTCTTGAATTTAAACATCATGGAGGGGCTGGATGGCTTGGGATTGTGCTGATTTTTCTGTGATTTTCGTTCTTTTGGCCTGTTGTGGACAGGCCATGTGGTTGGGGGCCATTTTGAGTGCTGCTACAGGCCCTGGCCATGTGCTGTGAGGGAGGGGGCCATTTTGAATGTAGGCAGTGTTCTCAGGCCTGCACCCATTTTGCCTAGCTTTCATCCATTATGCCCAGGGGTAGTGAGTGGTGCATGGACCTAGTCTTTCTGTGGGTTGTCTTGAATTTAAACATCATGGAGGGGCTGGATGGCTTGGGATTGTGCTGATTTTTCTGTGATTTTCGTTTTTTTGGCCTGTTGTGGACAGGCCATGTGGTTGGGGGCCATTTTGAGTGCTGCTACAGGCCCTGGCCATGTGCTGTGAGGGAGGGGGCTATTTTGAATGCAGGCAGTGTTCTCAGGCCTGCACCCATTTTGCCTAGGTTTCATCCATTATGCCCAGGGGTAGTGAGTGGTGCATGGGCCTAGTCTTTCTGTGGGCTGTCTTGAATTTAAACATCATGGAGGGGCTGGATGGCTTGGGATTGTGCTGATTTTTCTGTGATTTTCGTTTTTTTGGCCTGATGTGGACAGGCCATGTGGTTGGGGGCCATTTTGAGTGCTGCTACAGGCCCTGGCCATGTGCTGTGAGGGAGGGGGCCATTTTGAATGCAGGCAGTGTTCTCAGGCCTGCACCCATTTTGCCTAGCTTTCATCCATTATGCCCAGGGGTAGTGAGTGGTGCATGGGCCTAGTCTTTCTGTGGGTTGTCTTGAATTTAAACATCATGGAGGTGCTGGATGGCTTGGGATTTTACTGATTTTTCTGTGATTTTCGTTTTTTTGGCCTGTTGTAGACAGGCCATGTGGTTGGGGGCCATTTTGAGTGCTGCTACAGGCCCTGGCCATGTGCTGGGAGGGAGGGGGCCATTTTGAATGCCGGCAGTGTTCTCAGGCCTGCACCCATTTTGCCTAGCTTTCATCCATTATGCCCAGGGGTAGTGAGTGGTGCATGGGCCTAGTCTTTCTGTGGGTTGTCTTGAATTTAAACATCATGGAGGGGCTGGATGGCTTGGGATTGTGCTGATTTTTCTGTGATTTTCGTTTTTTTGGCCTGTTGTGGCCTTTTCACCAGGGGTAGTGAGTGGTGCATGTGCCTAGTCTTTCTGTGGGGTGTCTTGAATTTAAACATCATGGAGGGCATGGGATTGTGCTGATTTTTCTGTTTTTTTCGATTTTTTGGGGTGTATAACTGAACTGATGTTCCTCTGTCTTCCATTGCTTTTAGGTGCACAAGACTCAAGAGAACCACCAGTGCCAGGAAGAAGTCCTGCAGCGGTGTGTGTGTGCAGCATAACGTCACGCGACGTCACGTCTGGCCACAGACAACTCTGCAACTCGTGCAACTGCGGCCTGCTGTTCTGACCTGCTCTGAAGAAGATGGCCTCAAAAAATTTCTCCGTAGCTCCTCTAGCAAGAAAGTTGCCAGTAAGGAGCAGAAGAAGCAAGTTACCAAGGAGTCTGGTGTGCCGGCCGTCGCGTTTTTTGGGAGTAAAAAATAAAAGTACGCCTGCAGCAGCAGCGGGATCTGCTGGGGACCAAGCTGGGAGCAGCACCCCCGCTCCATTGGGCTCAGTGCCTCCACCACCACCCAACTTAAGTCAAAGCCCTTGAGTGCTGCACAGGCAGTCAGTGTACTTCTTCAATCACCATCGACCAGTGATGTTGGCTCAACGCAAGAAAGTAGCAGCAATGTCCCTGAATCAACACAGGTTGTTGTAACTCATCTGACAAGTGTTGAACAACCACAGCCGCAACAACAACCACATGTGCAAGTACAAGCCCAAGTACATGTGGAAGGAGAGGCAGCGCAAGGAGATGCGCAAGCAGAGGTGCATGGAGGGTCACAAGTGCCCACAATAGTTGTTCCTCCCGAAGTAGGGGCACATCAGGAAATCGACAATCAAACCGAGGTATCATTTGAGGAAGCCACTCCTCCTGATGATGATTCATTGTCTTCCACATCCCTAGCAAGGAAAAGATCAAGGGGGGTGTCTACATCTTCTTCAAGCCCACCTCCTTCTGATGATATGGATCAAAGTTGGGAACCACCACTGCGGACTGAGAGTGAGGCACACCATGATCTGACAAAGGTACCTAAGCGTAAAAGGAAGGTCGTCGAAAAACTCATAGCTATGGAGTGTGATGAGGCTTAACAGGAAGTGACGGATACTGCTGCTGATGAAGCATCTCACGACGACGAGCCAGTCATCATAAAGGTCACTGCAGCCCCAGCGGGCATGCAGCAAAAAGACATATTGACCCTAGCCTGAGAAGCTGCTGCGTGTGATGATGTTGTCGACGAGGAGGCAATGGAAGAAACACCACAATCATTGGAGTTACCTAGTACACAAACACCTACCGCTTCCATATTTCTTAGTCGCCAGAAGGGACCTCCATCCACCTCGACCTCAATTAGTGGTGGCGAAAGTGCAAAACGTACTGAAGTTCGGCAATCCACATCCTCCACTTCATCTGGCATTAGCAGCAGGACCACCACCACCAGTATCGCCGCCTCCTCCGGCCCCCAAAGACATTTCAAGTCCGCAGTTTGGGACTTCTTTAGTGTTTCCACAAAAAAGGAAAACCTCGCCATTTGTAGCATTTGTAAGTTTGCAGTTAGTCGTGGTAAGTTTGGTTCCAACTATGGTACCGGAGGCCAGAGAGGTCATCTTGAAAGAAAGCACGCTGTCCAATGGTTTGCGCACCTACAGGCGATCAAGGAAGCCCGAATTGCACGTAATGCTGTTTCATCTGATGATGACGAGGAGGAAGAAGACGTGTCAAACACTTCACTTACACCCAGTACCCCTGTCAGCAGCACACCCCATGTGAGCCACACTAAGAGTGTGGGGGAGAGTGAGACACCAATGCGCAAAAGTTCATCAGCGAGCGTAACTGGGTCGAAGATATCATCATCATCCCGTAAATACTTGGTCCAGGGCAACATTAAAAAGATGTTGTTTACAGAAGCGCAATATGAACGCAACCACCCACTGACGCGTCTGTATAACACTAAGCTGGCTATAATGCTAGCTCTGGACCTTCTCCCTTTTTCTTTTGTAGAAGGGGTTGGTTTGCTAGAATTAGTGGCAGCGCTCTGCCCTAAATGGAAGGTTCCTAGCCGGTTCTATTTTGCCAGAGCTGCGGTTCCAGCACTACATGAAGATGTGCTGGAGGTGATTGGGGCAGCTTTGCAGAAGAGTGCTGTTCCCACTATACATCTGACAACAGACATGTGGACCAGTGGCGCAGGCGCTGATTACATGTGCATCACTGCACACTGGGTCTCTTTTTCAGGGGTTAAAGCAAAGCTAAACGCAGGTGTTGACCCGGACCAAGTTTTCAAAGGTGCTCGGAAACATGCAACACTAGCCATGTTTGGTTTGGAGAAACGTCACACAGCACAAAACATTTTGGATGAGTTTAACATAAAGGTCCTTGACTGGCTGTCCCCAAAAAAACGCCAGATTGGTTATGTTTCCACGGATAATGGCGCTAATGTAGTTAAGGCCATGGAGCTTGGTCACTATTTCAGAGTGCTGTGTTTGGCGCACAGTATAAACCTGGTTGTCAAAAAATTCTTGAGTGATAAAGAGAGTCCAGCGTACGAGGTAGTGGAGACCTGTCGAAAAATGTGCAACCATTTCAGCCATTCTTTTAAGGCCCGGAAGCATCTGAGGAGCCTGCTACATGACCGTCGAATGCCAGTGAAAGCACTCATCCAGGAGGTGGTAACACGTTGGAATTCAACCTTCTACATGCTTGAGCGTCTGTATGAGCAGTATACGGTACTCAATCAATATTTCTTAACACAGGGTACAGCTCAGAAGGACCTGAGGATGGGTGCGGAGCAATGGCACATAGTTAAAAGCCTGACACGCATGCTTCGTCCTTTTGAGGTCTTCACGCGTGCAGTCAGCAAGGAGGACTGTAATTTGGGAAAAGCTATCCCATTGTTGTACATGCTGGAGCACCAACTGAAGGAGGTGTGTTCTGTGTTTCAAAAAGATGAAAAAAACAAAGACCCTTTTGTTTTGGCGGAGAAATTATTAGAGCGTCTACGTGGTGATGAACGTCTTAAAATGATCCACTCAGAACAGCATTACATTTGTGCTACTATTCTGGATCCACGCTACAAAAAGGCGCTGGCAGGCCAAGCATTCTTTCCTTTTGATGATGAACATGTTCCAAAGTACAAACGTTGGCTAGCCTTGTCAGCCAAGAGGTTTGAAAGAGAACGGCAGAAAATTTAAGGAAAAGGCAGTACATCAGCTTCAGCAGGCCATCCCCAGTCAAAACAATCCACTTCTGCACCTGTGGCTGTGGCACAAGTGACCTCTCAGCTGTTAAAGACACCGGCAACCGGATTATCTGCACCAGACACAACAGAAACATTGGAGGCTGAAGAGGATTGGCTGGCTCGGCTTGGGTTTGGTTCTCAAAAGGTCACAGGCACAGCAACAGCTAAGCAAAGTGGAGGAACCTTGGATGAGGACCTTGAGTCGATGGTGAAGGACTATGTGAATGACTCAACAGAGGTCTATGTTAATGCTGACCCATTGGCGTATTGGCATGGGAAAAAAGAATTGTGGCCACAGCTCTCCAACCTGGCTTTAAACTACTTGTCTTGCCCACTCACAAGCGTGTCTTCTGAATGTGTTTTCAGTGCTGCTGGTGCCATTGTAACTCCCAAACGGAGCCGCCTCTCGCCCAAAAATGTGGAGAGGTTAACAATGATCAAGATGAATCAGCACCTCATACCACCAGATTACAAAGTACGAGAAAGCACGCCGGATGAAGACGAGGTGGAAGGCAACGTAGATGAGGGAATTTCTACTCTGTCAGGTGACACTGAGCTCACCCTGCCTGAATTCGCATAGTATGAAGACGAAGCCTTATTCTTATTCCTGGACCTTAACACCGAGCCCTGAAAATGAGACAATGAATCAATAACTTTCTTTTTCGTCCTTATTCACTTTCATTCTTGTGTGTCTGTCTTTCTTTGTTGTGCACAGTTAATATAATTCAAACTTGAATCACCTAATCACAAAAACAAGCCCATCAGCAGAACTGTCTTCACTTGTTTGCTTATTGATTTGAAGGTGCCGCAGTCTGCATTCCTCAGGTTCACAAGTTCAGAAGAACATGCTCCTCTATCCTCCTCCTCCAGACTCCTATTTCCATCAAAGCAGAGGGCTGGATTACGCCCAATGAAGAAAGACTTAGCACTTGTGGGGGTGTTCTACTTCTTTGCGGGTGAGTTGACGGCTCTGGGGCCATTGCTGGGAAGCTCCAATACCGGATAAAAGTGGTTTGGACCAAATCGGAGGCGGAATTTTTTTTGTGTTTTTGCTGACTTGCTTGCCTTTGAGGTGCTCTTTGGGGGGGTTCCGGCTGTTTGTGGGTGAGTTTCGGGGTCTGGGAGCACTGCTGGGACAGTCTAATCTTGATTGCATTTGCTTTTCAGGAAATCCGTTGTGGTAAACCGGAGTTATGGCCTAGCTACACAGCGCGTTTGGACCGAAGGCCGAGAAATATTGTAAGTATGAGATTTTGCTTTTGGGCTGTTTGGGGGTGTTGAGCTTTTTGGCGGGTGGGTTGGCGGGTCTTGGGGCATTCCTGGGAAGGTCTAATACCGGATAGAAGTGGTTGGGACAAAATCCAGGCTGATTTTTTGTTGTTGCTATTTCTGACATTTTGCTCAATGTAGCGTTTTTGGGGGCCTGTTTGGGGGGCTTCCTGGTGTTTGTGGGTGGGTTTCTGGGTCTGGGAGCACTGCTGGGACACTCTAATCTTGATTGCATTTGCTTTTCAGGAAATCCGTGGTGGTAAACTGGAGTTATGGCCTAGCTACACAGCGCGTTTGGACCGAAGGCCGAGAAATATTGTAAGTATGAGATTTTTGCTTTTGGGCTGTTTGGGGGTGTTGTGCTTTTTGGCGGGTGGGTTGGCGGGTCTTGGGGCATTCCTGGGAAGGTCTAATACCGGATAGAAGTGGTTGGGACAAAATTCACGCTGATTTTTTTTGTTGCTATTTCTGACATTTTGCTCAATGTAGCGTTTTTGGGGGCCGTGTTTGGGGGGCTTCCTGGTGTTTGTGGGTGGGTTTCGGGGTCTGGGAGCACTGCAGGCTATGGATACTGTACTTTGCAGGAGGTTTGAAGCAAATCCATGGTGGCAGAGGGGAGTTAGGACCTAGCTGCAGAGCGCGCGCGGAGTGATTTGGGAAATTGACAAAAAAATGACTAAGTCCCCAGTTTTTGTACTTTTGCTCTTTGGCTGTTTGGGGGTCTTCTACTCGTTTTCTCCTGGGTTGACGGCTCTGGGGCCATTGCTGGGAAGCTCTAATACCGGATAAAAGTGGTTTGGACCAAATCCGAGGCAGAAATCTTTTGGTGTTTTTGCTGACTTGCTTGCCTTTGAGGAGCTCTTTGGGGGGGTTCCGGCTGATTGTGGGTGGGTTTCGGGGTCTGGGAGCACTGCTGGGACACTCTAATCTTGATTGCATTTGCTTTTCAGGAAATCCGTGGTGGTAAACTGGAGTTATGGCCTAGCTACACAGCGCGTTTGGACCGAAGGCCGAGAAATATTGTAAGTATGAGATTTTGCTTTTGGGCTGTTTGGGGGTGTTGAGCTTTTTGGCGGGTAGGTTGGCGGGTCTTGGGGCATTCCTGGGAAGATCTAATACCGGATAGAAGTGGTTGGGACAAAATCCATAAGGAAAAGCCTTTTGGCACTTTTTGTAACTTAGGGTTCGTTAGGGTTAGCCCTAGGAGCAGGATTGCATGTGTTTTGGGGTGTTCTAGATTTTTGCAACTGAGTTCTGGGGTCTTAGAGCACTCGTGAGAATGTGCAATTTTGGTTGCAAGTCATTTGAAGAAAATCCATGGTAGGAAAGGGGGGATTTGGCATAGTTAAACAAAGCCTCTGCCACTATTCTTAACTTAGGGCTCGTTAGGGTTAGCAGTATTTTTATTGCATGTGTTTGGGTGGGGGGGTTTTCGAGTCTTGGAGCGATGCTGGCTATGGATACTTTTGCTTGCTTGCAAGTGGTTTGAATACAATCCACGGTGGGTAAGGGGGTATTTTGGCCTACTTTTACTTTCGAAGTACGTTTTGTCACCAGTTTTCTGCTAGGCCTCGTTTTTTGAGATCTGATTGGGGGTCTTCTACATTTTTGCAACTGGCTTTAGTAAGGGTCTGGGTGGAAGCACTGCTGGTAAGGTCTAATTTTGCTCTAAAACACAGTTTACAGTACACCTAGCTTGAGGGGAAAGATCTGCTAAATTAATTCGCCCATACTTATTTATCCTTGAAAAGGTGACTCAGGCAGAGTACGCACTTTCAAAAATGTTGTACTGTCTGTTAGGAAAATCAAAGTGTGACTTTTTGCACTACACAGCGTACATACCTTATATTTATTTATCAGTGCTGTTTTTCGTTCAATAATTATAGGCCGGGTTTCAGTCTGCAATGGGGAAAAAAGGATGGAGTCAGGCTTCACATTAGCGAGCCGCAATTCAGCATCCGCCAGGCAGGCAGTGTACAGGGTGTCTTCTGGTCACCAACATTGTGTGACGAAGCAACAGCTGGAATGGAGGAGTGCCGCTAATAAGAGGAATTGTTTGCTGCATGCAACTTAATTACCAAATTCAACAGGACAACTACAACAATACAGATACAGTATCCATTATTTTATTCATGAGTGTGTGTGACTGCATTTCTTGGATCTCTCTCTGCTTCTAAATTGATCCCTACAGCCATTCTATATGTTTTACTTCGGCTATTTTTTTAACCTAATTTAATGTAGCCCTGTACTGTCGCATTCTGGCATTCACGGTTGTCGAAAGTACTACTTACTTTTCTGTAACAATGCATTCAGTAGTGCATGCACTTCCTTTATGTCACGTAAAAGATTTATGGTTAGCTTTGTAACTAAAAATTTCTTTATGTTCAATTATTGTTTGTCCATGCTGTGCTTTTTTTTTCTCTCAACAAAACCTACCCAAAAAGAAACCCCCATTCCTATCCATTTTACAAACCCTAACCCTCTTCCCCCGGGTTGTGTAGTTTTGCTTGATGTGTGACTAACTGACATCAATAATTCCACACACTTGCTGGGGAGGATAAGGTCATAGCAACAGGCTGGTGAAGGAATCCGAGGATATATTCTAGACTTACTCAGCTTCAGTACTATTTCTTGTAGTATTAGCCAATGTCAAAGAAATCCTAAGCAAGTACAAGTTATACTATAAATACTTTACCATTTGTTAGGCTACATTGTGGCACTGTTGTAGTCTAGTGTACTGTCACCTGCTATATTCTCTATCGTACCGTTGTAATGCTACAGTAAGGACATACCAGGTTTCATTTTCTTTTTTTCCATAGGCATGCAACTGCCACTGTGTCACACCACTAGTACCACCGCAATGAGGAGGAAATTTCATCCGCCCGGATTGCCAACCTTATTCGCTGTTTCCTGTGGAGCCAGCCCTGGGCCTAGCCCTACTTTCAAACACAAATTACAGGTAATATAAGCGTTTGGTTGGAGGTAGTATAATGGAGTGTTAGGAGAGATGAGAGATTGACGGTAGTACTACTAAAGTCCTAGGACTATTCAGGAAAACAAACTTACTGTTAAGCCCCCACCCACCAGACTCAAAAGCAGTAAAAAACAGGTATGGTCAGATAAAGTTTCAAAAAGTATATTTTTATAGCCCTAACAAAATAATCTCCCGCAAGACCCTCCCTAACCCCAAAGATTGTCCTTCAAAAGTCCCCCAAAAACCCAACTCCCAATTCCCACCCCCCAAAAGTCTCTAAAAAAGGGGCAAGGGACACTAAGGCAGGGTGCTGTTGACTTTAGCAGCCAGGGCATCATGCTCCATGCGGAGGGTGGCATGTTCGAAGCGGAGGCCCTCCACCAAATTCTTATAGTTATGGACCTCCTGCTCCAGGTACGAAACTCTGAGGTTTAAGCGGCGCCGGCGTGCCTTGCAAATCCTGCGGGAATTAGGCGAGCGCGATTATGTCATCGCGGTTTGCCAACTTGCACAGCGAGAGTTTGTCAACGCGAGTACGCCGTGATCACGTATCGCGGCACTTCGCAATTGCGACCTTGTAGATGCAGCGAGCAGCAACAATCTTGCACTCGCGAAAATACAAAATTTGCAATTCTGCACAAGAAATCCACCAGCAAGCAGCATAAACCTCCTGGAAATGATGATTTTATCTGAATAACTCCTCAGGTTGACATTTGCCTGCACTTTTTTTTGCGAGGAGTCCATTTTGGGGAGGGGGGGAGGAAGGAAGTGCCCCACAGTCTTCAACTTCCTGTTCCTGTCCAGCAGGCTCCTCCCAGTGCTTTGTCCATCTCCTGGTCACTTTTCATTTGGATCTGGAGCTGGAAGGATTACTTTTTGTGGATGCTGCTGGATATTTGGATTTGAGGCCTTTTTGACTTTCTTTGGATCACTTTTGGATTAGAAATTTCACAAGTAAGTTTGTTTGGGGCATTACAGTTGCTGCAACTACAGTTTTGGGATTTTTGATTTTTGGGCTGTTTTGGGGCCTTTTGCCCAGGGGTACTCAGTGGTGGGTGGACTGAGTCTTTCTGTGGGGTGTCTTGAATTTAAACATCATGGAGGGGCTGAATGGCTTGGGATTGTTCTGATTTTTCAGTGATTTTCACAATCCCTGGGAGATTTCGCTCACTACCTTTTTTTTGCCAGGAAGGCAGTGGATAGGGTGTCTTCTGGTCACCAACATTGATGGACTGAGCGTCAGATGGAATGGAGGAGTCCCGCTAATAAGAGGAATGGTTGGATGGATGCAACTTCCCGAATTCAACAGGACAACTACAACAACATACATACAGTAGTATCGCTTCTTTTCTAATTTTTACGTAATGGTTATGACCGTGAACTTCTATGAGTGTGACTCTGCATTTCTTTGATCTCTGCTTCTAAATTCATCCCTCCAGCCATTGTATAGGTTTTACTTCTGCTATTTTCCAAGCTAAATTAATGTACAAAGTGTTTCTCAGACTGCAGAGATATGCAAGTTAAAAAGCATAACAATTAATGCAGCCCTGTACTGTCGCATTCTTTCTTCCACAGTTGTCGAAAGTACTACTTACTTTTCACTGACATGCATGCAGTAGTGCATGCACTTTCAAAGATTGATGGATAGGTTTGTACCCAAAGATTTGTTTATGTTCAATTGTTTGTCCATGCTGTGCTATTTTTTCTTGTCTCCCAAAACCTTTCCCAAAAACCCCCATACCCATCCATTTTTCAAACCCTAACCCTCTTCCCCCGGGCTGTGTGGTTTTGATTGATGTGTGACTAAATTACAGCAATAAATCCACACACTTGCTGGGGAGGATAAGGTGATAGCAACAGGCTGGTGAAGAAATCCGAGGATATATTCTTACTCTGCTTGACAAAGACCCATGGCTAATGTCAAAGAACTTCAACCGAATTAGTAGTTATACTTTACCATTTGTTAGGCTACAATGTGGCACTGTTCTAGTGTACTGTCACCTGCTATATTCTCTATTGTACCGTTGTAATGCTCAGGACAAACCAGATTTCATTTTCTTTTTTTTCATAGGCATGCAACTGCCACTGTGTCACACCACTAGTACCACCTCAATGAGGAAATTTCATCCGCCCAGGATTGCCAACCTTATTCGCTGTTTCCCGTGGAGCCAGCCCTGGGCCTAGCCCTACTTTTAAACACAAATTACAGGTAAGATAAGCGTTTGGTGGGAGGGAGTATAATGGAGTATTAGGAGAGACGAGAGACTGTCGGTAGTACTACTAAATTCCTAGGACTCTTGAATTCACTTCACTTACTCTGTGAGAGGCACTTAGTGTTGAAAAAATTTGGGCATTTAAACTTAAAGGAAGAAAATGGAACTAAACTTTCAGGAAAACAAAGTTACTGTTAAACCCCCACCCACCAGGCAAGCAGTAAAAAACAGGTATGCTCAGATAAAGTTTGAAAAAGTATATTTATATCCCTAACAAAATAATCTCCCGCAAGACCCTCCCTAACCCCAACGGTTGTCCTTTAAAAGTCCCAAACCCAACTCCCGATTCCCACCCCCCAAAAGTCTCTAAAAAAGGGGCAAGGGACACTATGGGTGGATTCTGTTGACTTTTTGGGCCACGGCATCAAACTCCTCGCGGAGCAAGGCGTGCTCTAAGCGGAGCCCCTCCAACACGTTGGTAAAGTGGTGGAGCTCCTGCTGAAGGCGGGACACCCTCAGGGTACTGCGGCGCAGGCGTGCCTTGCAGTTGCAATGGCTGTGAGAGGCAGCTGTTGTCCTTGCTGCTCGGCGTCGGCGTTTGGCTTTGGCAGCCCGGCTCGGTCTGGCTGGAGCACTGTACTGGGTGGCAGCCCGTGGGGGCACGGAGGCCGATGCAGCCAACGTTGTTGTCGTGGTCGACTGCGCACTTTCTTCGTCCTCCAGGGCCACCAGCCGCCGATATTCAGCAACAGTGGCATCGATCCTCCGTTGCCGGGCCGCTCTAGCCAGCTCCTTCCTCCTTGTTGGTTTGGAAGGAGCATCTATATGAAGAAAGAAAGACATAGTCTGTAGCCAATGCTCTTTAAGATTAACTCAATCATTCAGTAGAAATTTGTGTTACAGTACAACTAGCAACTTGCAAGCGCATTACATAACTATTGAGGCCAGTATCTATCTAACCTCCCACTTCTTCATCCTTGCTCTTACATTAGTGGGAGTTTAAGGAACAAATTTTACGAGCACTATGGACTTCCATTGGAGTCGACTATGAAAGTACACCAGTCTTATTCTTCTTCTTGTCTCTTGTTTAGGAAAATTGGTACGTTATCTTCTGCAAGCCGGCATAATGCCAGCGCAGTGAACTTGAACCCGAGAAAAAGAGACGCACGCCATGATGAGTGACCTAGACTTGCGTTACTGTACCGGTCCAGTACATGCAGGTGGTGAAGCTCTTACTTTTCTATTACGGGTGGCACTGAGAATACTCTGTTACAAGGGCTACTGCTTAATTCATTTAACTTTCACCCTACAGTGCAAATGAGTACTAGAAATGGAAAATGAAGAAGATAAATAATCTGATTATCTATCACTTCACATGGGATGTTTTTGCTTACATATGGGATGACTTTAGGTGCTTTGCTTTTTATTGAGTGACCAGTGATACATCCACACATGAATGACTGAGTACTACTAAACTTATTAAGAGAGGTAGGGAGTGGCAACCGTAATTACCGGATCTATGCTGTGCTTGCAATACAAACTACTGCTACTATTGATGGTAGTATTTGGACAAAATTACAACTTCTTTTCCTTGCCTTTCCTACACTGGAACGGACGTGCGGGTGCAGTGTTACATGCTCTTCAAAGTTACACTTAGTTCATCCACTGACCGTCTACTCTCTCTAGATCATGGGTACTCACAAACTTTCTCTCGGGGGCTAAATTTACAGTTTAGTTTGTGGCCGAGGGCCTCACTGGTGGGGGCGGAGTCAGAGGGGGCGGGGCTAAAGCAAAACGAAAACTTGTGACCATGAGGTTGGACACAGGTCCCTGCAGCAGATGCCTTCATCCACTGAGCCACCAGACCCAGCATTTACATACATCTCGCTCCCTCCTGCTCTCCCTCCTGCCCTCCCTCTCCATCTCTCTCTCCCTCCTGCCCTCCCTCTCCCTCCCCCTCTGTCATCTCACTGTGTGTGTGTCTGTCTGTGTCAGCCTTCAGCCCGGGCTGAGACAGCTTCCTCAACGCGCACACACAGACAGCCACACCAAAGTACTTAACAGGTCTTTAAAAGACCATTAACATATTATTGAGGCTTTGTTTGTTGTAGCGCCCCTGCATCTCCACCCTGACAATCACTGCTCGCCCGGCCCCACAGAGCAGAGGCTTTGTTCTATTTCACCTCTTTGTGGCCCTGCATCGCCACTCTGCTCTGTGGGGGCCGGAGGAGCAGTGATTGTCAGAGTGGAGATGCAGGGGCGCTAACAGGTGAAATACAACAAAGCCTCTGCTCTGTGGGGGCCGGGGGAGCAGTGATTATCTGCAAGGTCTGCGCACCGCCAAGGAAGGCTTGCCGGGCCGCCACCGGCCCGCGGGCCGTACTATGAGTACCCCTGCTCTAGATACACATATGCTATCTAAGAGTCAGATAGTAGCATGATCCAGGTATATGGACACATACAGTTTCTGTGTCACCCACCCAGGCTACTGTTGTCCTTCCACCCATCATTGCTTCATCATTCACCCAGCCATGCATCTCATATTCTTTCCTTCCCAGCCACGTCTTCAATCTCAATAAGTAAGGAATATATAAGAGCTTACCTCTGCCCGCCACCACCACCGTCGCAACTCTCACAGCCGGCACTACAGCTGCCGCCTCCTCCCCTGAAGAAGTGCCCTCCGCCTCCGTGTCGAGCACCACCACCTCCGCGCTGGCCCAGCCACCAGATGTTCCACCTACAAAGTACATTTAAGAATGTTAGAATAAACCACTCACTAGTATTTGGTCTAGGAATGAAGACATGTGAAAACAATGTAATTTGTGACTGTCTACTCTAAAGTAAAAAAAAATGTCCCTTTTTCCAGGGAAGGGTGTTGTCTTGCTGCACTTTTTGGCACAACTGATGAAGGCTGGCTTTTTAACACGCACCATTTTTCTCCACACAGACAGAAGATGGACTTCTAACAACAAGATCAAGTTGAAACCAGGTGAGAGCTCGGCTCGACCACAAGAAATGTCTTCAATTAATCGTCAGCACTAACCACTTTTCCATTAACAGTTAAACGCTTAGTTTCATTATGACTTCATTTTAATAAATGTGTTTACTTTTAATAAAGCTTTTAAACTTGAATAGACTCTGTGTTTTTTGGTCCAGACTAGAGTGACTGAGCGAAAGGTTTTGCAATTTTTGCAAGCATGAGTCCGTGCCTCTGACACTTCTTGACTCTGACTCCGTACTCTTGAGCTACGTTGGATAATCATCATTGGGGATCAATCATCGATGAATTCGGGAGGTAAATGACTGTGCCACACTATGTAGTCAGTCAGTAAGGACATTGGGGGTTCAAAGTCTGTTATCACAGAGGTATGTGGAAACTCTAACAGCGCCTGTTATAATTGATAAGCAATGCACTATTTATTGTCCATAGTTCTGTTTCTGCAGAAGAATTGTCCCCGCAACAGTAGTGGTATGGATTGTCCTCCTATGCAAACCAAAAGGTAGTATCTTATTCTTTCTTGGTGGTCATTCACATTTTATAGTTGGGAATTTTCAAAGCTGATAGAACACTTCAAAAGACATTATGGACAATCCCAGAGGACTGCACTAAGTTGATAGAGCTATTGCTGACTAGAATGGGAGTTTCGCCAACCGTGCAATCTTAGTTAGCTACACAGACAGACTAATAAGAATAATCTAGTAATACCACAGGGAGTCATAGTAGTGGCAGGATAAGAATTTAGATACAGTCTACAAGCAGATCAAAGACGATTTGGAAAAAATCAAATGAGGAACGCTAGGAAAAATAGGTACTAGTCTAAAATGAAAACTTACTGGGGCCAGCAAAGGAGCCCTCGCCTGCCCGATCCTGGCCCTGTTCAACAGCATCCGCCGCCGCCTGCTGCTCCTGTGTCCCCTCGCCCCTGGGGGGAGCTGACGTACAACATGAAAGAAAGAACAGAAAAAATGGATGATTGTTGCTTGTCAATGTCAACCAAATCAAACATTTCAAAACAACAATAACAAAATATTTCCGCGAAATTATATTGATTAGGGTTAGTTTTCATTGATTTGCGGACCTGCGACTTCGAAAGTCACGTAACTCACTAAACAAAGTACTGAAAGGTTCACCTAAGACTGGCAGGCAGCAGTCCGCAGGCAAGACGCAAAGTGACAGACAAACTCCATTGTGATTTCAGTCAGATCAGTGACAACACTAACAGTTGCCTGCTACATAACCAGTCATTTAAATAGTCAAACTATCAATCCACCGCCACTATTTTTCTTATTGTCAGGGGTAAAAAGGAAGGGGCAGGGATGCGACGGTAATTGCAATTCTGCCCCTTAGGGACATACTTACTTACGCGTTCTGGCGCATCTCCAGAGATGCGCCAGATCAAATGCGTCACGCAAAACTACCCTTCCGACACGGCAGATGCGCCTCATTTACAATGCAGCGCGCCCTGGCGCAAGGATAGGCACTTGCGTGATGCATCTCGTCACGTAAGAGCGGCGCATCGCTGGAGTCACGTCGCCAACGCAATGCAACTCCAGTAATGCTCAGGGCCACCCAATACTTAACATGCTGTGTCAGTCCTTACGCCTGCTTCAAGCAGGCATAAGGAATTGAATTGACGTAGCAGCGTCGCAGAAGTGCCTGCGTTAAAACTTGTAGATTTCACGCAGGCACTTTTGCGAGGCGCACAGCCGCCGGACCGCCCACCCTGCATACTAGGAACGCACCCATTGTGGCGCAGGCCCATGGCTTTATAACGTGACGCATCTCCCTAGATGCGTCACGCTGTGAATGACTCGCAGGGATGCGCCACGTTTACGCCGCTGTTGCATCACGCAAGGCAACGTAAACGTGGCGCAAGTGGCTTGTAAATGTAATCTGCCCCCTAGTGTCTAGCATTACGCAGTTCTGTAAAGTACACTCATACATAATAGTTACTCAGGCCAATGAGACCACAAAATAGAAAACCAATAAGCATAGTAGCAACGCCACTGAGAAGGAGAGCAGTGCACCTGAAATGCACAGAAGATTTTGAAATATAATTTAACTACAATGTAATCGTCAGCAGCATTATTGGCTTGCTCCATGTAAAAAACAAATATTTGCAATACAACAACACAGAGCAGGAGAAAACATAGTAGTGAGTGATGAAATAGCTACTACTACTCACCAAGCCCGGGGATCTCCAAGCCGAGCTGGTCCAGAAGGTCGGGCTCCCGGTCCAGGAGGTCCGTCCAGCGGTGGGTGGCCTGGCTGTAGGTGCGCTGGACCCCGGAGAGTTGGGACATGGCCCAGCACACCTTCTGCCACCGCTTCCGGTGCTCCCGGATGTTGTAGCCGGCTGCGATCCTGCCGCCCCCCGCGATGGTCCTGGGCAGGCGGCGCTGGACGAAGAAGACCAGCGCGCCCACTTCCTCCGGGCTGAAGATCTCCCGTCGCGTCACCTGCTCCCCCTTCAATCGCCCGCATGCTGTCCTGGCACGGGGTCCAGGACTCCTCCTCCCCGCCGCCGCTGCAGCCCTCAAGTGCCTGGGCAGCTTCACGGCGCCTGGCTTCACCATGGTCTGGGCAGGTAAGGTAGGAAGTAGAAAATTAAGAAGGAATAGGATAGGGAAGAAGAAAAGAAAAGAGTTTAAAAAAGTAGTTTAAAAGTAAACAAAAATAGCAGAAAAGACAAAAATATACAGCTAGGAAAAGAGAGGGATAGATAAGAAGCAAAATCGTTCGAAAAAAACTGAAAACAAGCAAAGGATGGCAAAGATAGCAAGAGGATAAACACCATGCCCAGACACAGGAAATGAATGAAAAACAAGATGGCCGCCCGTTCACGAGCGCGAAAGTAAGTTCGCACGCGATCTCGCGCGAACTTGTACTCGCAATGCGCTTACTTCGCGAGATTATACATAGCGGGCGGAAACGGAAATACGTCACGCAAACAAAATGGCCGCGCCCATACTCGACCTTGGGGTAAATTCGCGTGTTGCGCTGCAAGCGGCTCGCGAATACTGCAAAAAACATCACAAAATAACACGCCGGAAAAAAATATAAAGCTCATTCGCACGAATTGGCGGCTTCCGCGGTCGGTTTCGCACGACGCCGCGCCTCGCGAATAGCGCGAAATTACCGAAAAACGATTTTTGGAAAAGCAATGAGCAGGTGCAAAAGGTCAACCTCATGATTTGTAACGATTCCCTGTAGTGCTTCCTGAGGGGGCCCTCCAGAATTCGGTTGCCTACTTGCAACTATTGTGTGACCCTGCTCTGACAGTCACAGAATAGTTACAAGTATGCCATTGCCAGATCCTGTTAAAAAAAATTTACATTGCAACACAAAGTAAAGGGAGCAGACAAGCAGGTGCCAGCCTTCATTAATGTCAGTTGGGGCAGGGAAGGTGTTGTTGTAATTTAATTTTGCAAAACTTAAAGCACTTAGCAGGTGTGCTTTGCTTTGCCACAATAATGTACACTCACTGGTCAACCAGAGGGTGCTGTGATGACACCGAGGGTGGCATGGGTGTGCCAGCCAGAGGGTGGCATGGGTGAACCAGAGTGCCAGTGTTGACAGAGGATGGCAGTGTTTTGCTTTCCCCCAATATTGTACACTGGTGAACCAGAGGGTGCTTTGATGACACAGAGGGTGACATGGGTGAGCCAGAGGGTGGCATGGGTGAACAAAGAGAGTGCCAGTGGTGACAGAGGGTGGCAGTGATGAAGAAAGGCTTGCAAACAGGCTGGGCACATAGAAACAACAAGTTCGCAAAACTGGCGACCCGACAAGTAAGTTCGCAATTTGCGAAATTGTACAAAACCCTCGCGAACTTGCAGAAACCCGTGGGAACACAAAAAAAAATCCGCAAAATCCGCGAGAATTCGCGGATTTTGCCGATTTTTGCAATCCGCAAATTCGCAAATCCGCAAATTCGCGGATTGCGAATCCGCAAAATCCGCCCATGCCTAATAATGAATTTACTATCGTCTCTAATGTTTTTAAATTGTGTAAATCAATTGTGATATGACATATACATGTTCTTTTTTTTATTTCATGTCAAAAGCATTTGATACCCATGTGGTTTTCTTTTTTTTTATTGTTAAGGGAATTTTAATTGTGTAATATATGAACTGTGCTTTTATGGTTTACTCTGTATAGTAACCGAATAAAGTTATTGAATTGAATTGAATTGAATTGAATTGGATTGATCCTCAAGATAGTCCAGCCCCAGCTAATGATGTCAAAACAGTGTGGGGGCACCTTTTGGGGCCAAAAATAGCTTATTTATAGATTTATTTTCCAAGACCGGCAAGTGTTGGCTTTTGTGGTAACCACAAACTCCTGCCCCATAGGATGCCACAGATAAGGATTTAGCTTTGTAGTGGGTAACCAATTCCATCACCAGCTTGTGGCCTAACTTGCAGCTGAAGCGGAACAGCCCCTCCACAAACCAACTAGTATGTTGAACCCTTGAAGTTATAAGGGAATCCCAGTTAATAGTGTTATTAAAAATCTTCCCTGGATATGTAAAATTGGACAACTTATCAATTATCCTGCCCCCTACAGTGAATTTTCTTGTTTTAATTGATTTTGGGCCACACACCATTAAATATAATTTAATAAAATTGAATTTTAAGTCCAGAGCTGACATTGAATCTGTAAAAGCATTAAGAGTTTTTTGGAGGCTATTAGCTGTTAAAGCCATTAACACAGTGCTGTCTGCATAAGATAACAATGGGACCAGCTTGCCTCCAATTTTAGGAAAATCAAATTCCTTCTCTGTTAAAAATGCCTCAAAGCCATTTGTATACAATAAAAAGAGAAATTGAGCTTTAATGCACCCCTGCCAAACACCTTCTGTGGAGACAATGGGCCAAGTCTTTTACCCCCAAGGGCCATATCTTATGACAACCGTAGTGGAAGTATGGAGTCTACGCAGAAGGGAAATGAGAGCCTCCTCAATACTCATTTTCCCCATTAGTCCCCACAATTTCTCCCGATTAACAGTGTCAAAAGCACTGGACAAGTCCATGAAAGAAAGGTGGATGGAACCCCTCCTGGCCTTCATGTACCTGCCCATAATCAGAGACAAATTAAGACAATGTTCTGTAGTGCCCATCTCCCTTCTAAAACCATATTGCTATTTGGACATGATCCCTGAACTGCTTGCCCAGGTCTCCAGGCGTGCGAGGATTAAGCATGGGCTGAAAATTTGTTCTGCTCGCGGAATTTGCGGATTTTCCACGATTTCGGGATCCGCGAATCTCGCGAAATCGCGGTAAAATCTGCGAATCAGCTGGGACGAATTTTCAGCCAAGCACTTACAGGGTTACAGCAGCAGGTGCAAAAGTTGAAGCTAATTTTTTGTAACCTTTTACTAAAGGGTTACAAAGAAATTAACTTCAACTAGGGCACCTACTGCTGTAAGCCTGTAAGTGCTTCCTGGCGCCTTGTTGCCTACTTGCAACTATTCTCTGACCCTGCTCTGTCCCTTGAAGCAGGGTCAGAGAATAGTTACAAGTACAAAAAACAAAACAGGTATGTGGAGGGTCAAGGGGATATTTAATGACCTGTCTGCTCATACCCCTTAATACAATATATAACCACACAAAAAGAGCAGACCAGGTCTGGAGAAAAGTGTGTAGCTGTACTAGCCAGGGTGCACTGAAAGGAAGCGTGCAGGAACATATGATGGTGAAGATCACTGACTATATGAATCCCATCAGACCACCTTCGTGGTGGAATTTGCGTCATATGGGATGTTTACTGATCATTCCAAGACGCAACCGACCTTGTAGTGCCGATGCAGAAATGGATGTCAGGAAGATAGCCGTGATAATCATCATAAAGTGATATTCGACTAAAGTGCAGTGCCTAGAGGACAGTAGTGAAATAAAATTGACTACATGGGCGTTGTAAAGTATTCAAAACGCATTCAATGTGTCAAAAGTTAAAAACACGCCGGGTAATAAGATTACCCAATGGAGCTGTGAAGAACGGTCGACATGTTTCAGCTCTAGGGGCTTTCCCCCAGCTTTCTTCAGGACCATAACAAAAAGAGGCTACTACAACCCAGAGTGAGATGTTAAATCGAAACCCAACAATGTACTAAAAAATGGGTACATATCTACCAGGAACCATCACAGTTGAATGTCCACTGGAAGGAAAGGAGATCGTCTTCTTCCTAGAAAATGGAGTTTGATTTACAACAACATCATATATCGAACACGTATCCAGATACATACACACAAGCCGCACAGGCAGAACACACTTGCATGAATAATTGACATTCTGCAAGTGCCCCTACTGCTAAAACCTCACAGACCCTACTTTAATGTGCATCGCACATGTGATGGACCCAACTAATACAATTCCCCAAGTACCACCAAATGGGTGTACACAATAGGTTATAAGGCATATATACCTATGAGAAGCAGTATGTGGTTATGTGTGACCCAGAGCTAGTAATTGCAAATTACCATGATACAGGATATAATATTTACCCAACGACATTAAACAGCAAAGACCTTGGTAATGACCTAAAGATTCGTAGGCTTAACGGGCCGTCATAGCTAGACAGCACAAGGTTCCTCAACCAAACCACGAGACTCCATGGTGCGAGATCTCAATACCTACTCTGACAAGTGCAAGTTGACTACAACGAGATAAACAGAGGACTGACCTGTCCGTCGGTGACTCGGATAGTGACCCGAGCGGAAATGGAGGTGTCGGATATCCTGTATCATGGTAATTTGCAATTACTAGCTCTGGGTCACACATAACCACATACTGCTTCTCATAGGTATATATGCCTTATAACCTATTGTGTACACCCATTTGGTGGTACTTGAGTATGTCTTTGTGTCTGATGGTACCAGGGGAATTGTATTAGTTGGGTCCATCACATGTGCGATGCACATTAAAGTAGGGTCTGTGAGGTTTTAGCAGTAGGGGCACTTGCACACGTATGTTAGGTTTCTGTGTAGAGCAATTGGCTTGGAAACTATAGGGTTGTTACTCATTGTTTCCTTTTATCTACACTATAGAGCGGGGTCTCACACTCCCGAGCGGTTGCCGGGTGAGGTGAGGTCTTCACCCACACAAGGCTGGGTGAGTAGCATCATGCGGAAATGCCTCATGTTGTTTGAGCTATTAAGCTTTTTTCTAAATATGCAGAATGTCAATTATTCATGTAAGTGTGTTCTGCCTGTGCGGCTTGTGTGTATGTATCTGGATACGTGTTCGATATATGATGTTGTTGTAAATCAAACTCCATTTTCTAGGAAGAAGACGATCTCCTTTCCTTCCAGTGGACATTCAACTGTGATGGTTCCTGGTAGATATGTACCCATTTTTTAGTACATTGTTGGGTTTCGATTTAACATCTCACTCTGGGTTGGAGTAGCCTCTTTTTGTTATGGTCCTGAAGAAAGCTGGGGGAAAGCCCCTAGAGCTGAAACATGTCTACCGTTCTTCACAGCTCCATTGGGTAATCTTATTACCCGGCGTGTTTTTAACTTTTGACACATTGAATGCGTTTTGAATACTTTACAACGCCCATGTAGTCCATTTTATTTCACTACTGTCCTCTAGGCACTGCACTTTAGTCGAATATCACTTTATGATGATTATCACGGCTATCTTCCTGACATCCATTTCTGCATCGGCACTACAAGGTCGGTTGCGTCTTGGAATGATCAGTAAACATCCCATATGACGCAAATTCCACCACGAAGGTGGTCTGATGGGATTCATATAGTCAGTGATCTTCACCATCATATGTTCCTGCACGCTTCCT
This sequence comes from Lissotriton vulgaris, assembly GCF_964263255.1. Taxonomy (NCBI): domain Eukaryota; kingdom Metazoa; phylum Chordata; class Amphibia; order Caudata; family Salamandridae; genus Lissotriton; species Lissotriton vulgaris. The sequence continues at coordinate 155,939 of NW_028244993.1, forward strand.
TTCAGTGCACCCTGGCTAGTACAGCTACACACTTTTCTCCAGACCTGGTCTGCTCTTTTTGTGTGGTTATTAATAGTTACAAGTAGGCAATGAGGCGCCTGTCACAAAAATTAAACCTCAACAGGAAGCACTGACAGATATAAAAACAAGCATTTGCAATGCAATAGGTCTCGCATTAGGAAAGTTTGAGCTATTGGTCTTGTAAATGATTTTTTTTTTATTTATGTGTTGGTTTTAAAAAATAGCTAAATTAATAGCTTTGTCATTTACAATGCCAATAGTTATAACTTTTGCAAATGTGACACCTATAGCATTTGTAATGCAACATGTTTTGTATTTACGTGACTTAGCTGTATTGATATTACAAATTACAATGGCTTTTAATTTTTTTTAATAATTAATACTTAAATAAAAGTGATTTTAATTTATAATGGCAATAGCTTAAACTTTTGTAACTAACTTTTGTGAACATTATGTTCAGTGTATTTTATTGTGACGAAAATCCAAGAACAGAAGTGAAATATTAACATCTTTTTATGACATTTGTAATAAAGTTTGAAACATTGAGAGAACATATTTGAACCAGTTGTTGTTGAATGGTTGTGCAGATTGATGCTGGGGTGGCGCTGAGTGGTGCTGTGGTGCTACTGAGTGGTGCTGTGGTGATGCTGAGTGGTTCTGTGGTGGTGCTGAGGGATACTGGGATGGTGCTGAGTGATGCTGGGGAGGTGCTGAGTGGTGCTGTGGTGGTGCTGAGTGATGCTGTGGTTGTGCTGAGTGATGCTGTGGTGGTGCTGAGTGGTGCTGTGGTGGTGCTGAGTGATAATGTGGTGGTGCTGAGTGATGCTGTGGTGGTGCTGAGTGATGCTGTGGTGGCGCTGAGTGGTGCTGTTGTGGTGCTGATCGGTGCTGTGGTGGTGCTGAGTGATGCTGTGGTGGTGCTGAGTGATGCCGTGGTGGTGCTGAGTGATAATGTGGTGGCGCTGAGTGGTGCTGTGGTGGTGCTTATTGGTGCTGTGGTGGTTCTGAGTGAAGCTGTGGTTGTGCTGAGTGATAATGTGGTGGCGCTGAGTGATGTTGTGGTGGTGCTGAGTGATGCTGTGATGGTGCTGAGTGATGCTGTGGTGGTGCTGAGTGGTACTGTGGTGGTGCTGAGTGATAATGTGGCAGTGCTGAGTGATGCTGTGGTGGTGCTGAGTGATGCTGTGGTGGTGCTGAGTGATGCTGTGGTGGCACTGAGTGGTGCTGTGGTGGCACTGAGTGGTGCTGTGGTGGTGCTGAGTGATGCTGTGGTGGTGCTGAGTGATGCTGTAGTGGTGCTGAGTGGTGCTGTGGTGGTGCTGAGTGATAATGTGGTGGTGCAGAGTGATAATGTGGTGGTGCTGAGTGATGCTGGGGTAGCGCTGAGTGATGATGTGGTGATGCAGAGGGCAGAAAGGCACAAAAAGCAGTCTAACAAAGGGCAGAAGGGCAGAAAAACAAGGGAAAATGAGTCTAACAGAGGGCAGAAGGGCACAAAAAAACAGTCTAACAGAGGACAGAAGGGCAGAAAAACAAGGGAAAAATGAGTCTAACGGGGCAGAAAGGCACAAAAACGAGTCCAACAGAGGGCCGAAGGGCACAAAAAACGAGTCTAACAGGGGGCAGATGGGCACAAATAACTAATCTAACAGGGGGCAGAATGAATTCGGCCCTGCGTGTTTGTCCACGAAGATGCCACCTTTTTGTGCAATACCTCTACTCAACTGGAGTACTTTCTACTGTCTAATCAGTAAGTGCTCCCTCGTTGGCTAAATGTATAGGGGCAGATTTACAATAACTGGTGCATCCCCAGGGATGCGCCAGTTATTGTGCGCCGCAGCTCCGACACCCATGGTGCGCCGCATTTACAATGCGGCGCACCATGTGGCAAAAACGCCACAGATGCGTCACGCATCTGTGCTGTAAAAGCAGCGCATTGCTGGAGCTGCGTCGCGCTTGTGACGCAGCTCTAGCAATGCTCTGGGGGGCCCTATCTCCCCAATGCTGCATCAAGCCTTGCACCTGCTTCAAGCAGGCGCAGGGTTTTGACGCAGCATTGGCCTAAAAGTGACTGAGCCACTTTTAGGAGGCGTTCCTGTGCAGGAACGCCCTCCCCTGCGCCGGAACACCTCCTGATGGCGCAGGGCTTTACAACGTGACGCATCTCTCAGAATCGTCACATTGTTAATACCCAGCACCATGGCGCATCTTTTGTGCTGCAGCTGCATCACAAAAGGTCTCGGTAGAGGGTGGCAGTGGTGAACCAGAGGGTGGCAGTGATGAACCAGAGGGTGATAGTGATGAACCAGAGGGTTGCAGGGGTGAACCGGAGGGTGACAGTGCTGAACCAGAGGGTGGCAGTGCTGAACCAGAGGGTGGCAGGGGTGAACCAGAGGGTGGCAGGGTTAATCCAGAGGGTGGCAGTGATGAACCAGATGGTGGCAGGGGTGAACCAGAGGGTGGCAGTGGTGAACCAGAGGGTGGCATTGGTGAACCAGATGGTGGCAGTGGTGAACCAGAGAGTGGCAGTGGTGAACCAGAGGGTGGCAGTGGATAACCAGAGGGTGGCAGTGGTGAACCAGAGGTGCTGTGATGAACCAGAGGGTGGCAGTCGGAACCAGAGGGCGGCAGTGGTGAACCAAAGGGTGACAGTGCTGAACCAGAGGGTGGCCGGGGTGAACCAGAGGGTGCTGTGATGAACAAGAGGGTGGCAGTGGTGAATCAGAGGGTGGCAGTGGTGAACCAGAGGGTGACAGTGATGAACCAGAGGGTGGCAGTGGTGAACCAGAGGGTGCTCTGTCCATACACAACCACATGGGTAACTTCGCCATGCAAGCGGCCCGCGAACACGCAAAAAAACCCGCGAACAAGTAAAAACCCAAAAATCCGCAAATCCGCACAAATTCGCAGATTTTGCGGATTGCGAATTCAATTTCACCCGAATTCGCGGAACGCAAATTCGCAAATTTCGCCAATACTTAGCGAGGATTACTCTCCCCAGTTCCTTTGCAGTGGCAATGATTAGTGAAATTGGCCTGTAAAAGGTGGGGCCACTCCTGTTGCCCTTCTTATACACTGGGACCACAATGGCCTCCTTCCAAGTTGTTGGAATGGGGCTAATCACCACGGCTTTCAAAACATTAGTAAGCAGGGGTGCCCACAATTTGGGTTTACTTTGAACAGATCTAGTGGAACCCCATCAGTGCCTGGTGCTTTCATACAGATTCCCCTCGCTACCCCTCGCTAAAACCTCCTCGACCTCGGCCACTGTGAGTGATGCACTTAGCTGTGAGGCCAAGGTTGAATCCAGTGTTGGTTTCCCACTTTCCTCATCTAACAAGACACTATTTGGGTTAAATATGGCCAGAAAATGGGATTCACATACTTTCCCCAAAATCAGTGAATCCACCCGTCTAACCTCCTCGTAAATAGAGGGTGATTTATAATGTCCCAGAAGTCTTTAGTCTCGCCGGATCTTGCCATACTAGTCTCTTCAGTTCTTCTTTCCTTTGTTGGATAGGGCATTTATACATCTGTCTTAAATTCTTTATTTGAGTGCTATCAGCATGGAAGGCCAGTTTAAGATTCTTATGAGCACTGGAACACTCAGCGTTAAACCACCGTATCTCCTGGGGTTCCCTTTTCTGGACTGATCTGGTTAGATTTTTAGCCACTTCTGTGCAAATCAGTTCCAAATGATGAACCGCCTCGTTTGGGGGAGAATCACCTTGAAGACATCTCTTAATAAGGTTTAAATTTGCTGTAACAATTTTCTCCTCCAAGTCGGTGGGGTTTATTTTACCCCAATTTAAACTTACCCCTGTATTGCGATTATAGTGAACAGGGCAACCATCGCCTTTTCCTACCTGAGCTATTATACTGAATTGCATTATTTGGTTCCACCTCAAAGTCGCCGACAAGCGATGAAAACTTTCTCGTAATAAACATGAAATCAATAAAACTTTCTTTGCCTCCTCAAACATAAGTAAGGCACTGTGGTAAGGGGCTGCTGAATAATGTATTAGTATTATTAAGGTCCAGGTCATTTCCATTTATAATAGCATTTAGAGCCTCGCCCTGTGCTGTGTGGATAAAATGCGGCTGAGGCTGGCCCTCTATTTCCAGCAACCCACAGACTCCTTCGGTGCTGTACAGACTTTTGGTACAGTTGAAACCCCCACCCAGAGGATATATAAAGGCTGATGGTTCCCCATGATTTTATTTATCTCCGCCTGTAGGACTTCAAAAACATAGGAGTTATTTTGGTTGAAGATGTTATAGTACCAGTTTACCAGTAGTAACCCAAATCAAGTTGGAGCTGAGGATTATTTGGACCCATATTTAATTGAAATTAGAGTCACAAGCCCTCCTATTTCCCTCCCAGGTATTGCATGGATGGTGAAAGAATGGTAAACGCCCAAAGCAATATCAGCCTTATGCCATGTTTCCTGGAGGCAGACAATATCAAAACCCCTAATATACTCCATCCGAACCTCATTAGACAGTTTTGCACGTATACCTGCGATATTCCAAGAAATAATTTTGCATGGATGGAAATATGACCCTGGTTCACTGAGCCCACCTCTATCCAGTTAGTAACAGGCATGGTGGGCAAGGTTGCTATGCTAGAGCCAACTTATCCTGGATTATCATTGGGAATTGAGATGGGTGGCAGAGAACATGTTTCAAGATTATCTATATTTGTACTAAAGATGCTGGTCTTATGCAAAGTGGTACCATATGGATTTGCAAGCTTCCTGTTACCAGTATCATCTGTATGGGAATCTCTCCTTAGATTGGTGCATTGTGAACTTCTTCTTCTCAGTTTGGCTAGGCTACCAGGCCGTACAGGTAGTCAGTCGATATCTGTCAAGCCAGAGATAGCTTCAAAGCGATTGGGATGAAAAAAGAAGAGGACTCGGGGGGAAGGTATTTATTCGGCCTTTCCAAGAGGTGTATTGCCACTTACTGGTCGCCTTTTGGGGGGGATCAAAAATCCCTCAACAGATAAACATTTATCAACTCGCTAGGTGAGTTTCTAATGTGGTTGAGATAAAAACATGTACACCTAGCATTGTTAAAATTAAGTACTACACAGTCCCCTTCCACAATTTTAGCTGTGGGATTAAACCAGTACACCCTCCTTTATATATTATGACCAGTTCATCTGCGAAGGAATTCTCCTAGAGCACTAATGTGATGATTTATTTAGGGAGTTCTGGCTGCTTTCTTGTTGGCCAGGGTGAAGGTGAGGAACCCCTGTCAAGATTAATGTGTACGGGTACAATCAGGGGGTAGATTTAAGGTGTAATTAGCCTTCCTCCAGGTTAGGAGACTATGCCCTGTGGCTATTGTATTTATGGTTACTTGTGACTGTCTCTCTCCACTCCACTAAGAGGGCCAGGTCTTAAATATTCCATCACCCCGTGCCCCCTCCTTCGGTTATCCCCATTAAAAGTCTAACCCATGCCAGCATCCCATACTGTTGTAAACGTTGACTTCTTATTTGCATTAATGGGTGGAATCTCATGCATTAAGGCACAATTTTTTATAATAGATAATTGACTTGAGGGGGCCAGTTCACCCAGTGAGGCATTAGGGGGAGGATCATCTACCCTTTTAGCTTTGTGGCAAGATGGATTGTCCATATCATTTTGTTCTTTAGTTGGCATTTGTTTCCTTGGGTCCTGCAATAGTCGGAAAGGTTCTCTTCTATGCTAACCAAACGAGATAGTATAGGTATAAAAGCCTTTTTTATTGCTTTACTGACTTTTTCAGTCAATATATCCATTTCAACCTGGGCAGTGGCTTTTCCACCAACGTTGAGAGTTCTGCCAGCAGTACCAAAGAGTGGGATTGTTTAGTACTCTTAACCCTTGGTGACTGACCCTTCAATCTATGGTCAACCCCTGCCAATTCAGTGCGCTTCATCTCTCCTCCTGTTGCACTCTGGGATACAGTTTTTTCCGTAGTTGGTTGAGAGACAAGCTCACCTGCCTCGTGCATAGCACATAAGTTACTGTGGCTTAAGATAATGGCCGCAGGCGAAAGTGGAGTTTGAGGCCTCTGTTCAGAATCTATATCAATCGTATCTATGTGGGAGTCCCCAGTAGTAACAGCTGGTGGGTCAGGCAATGGGGCTAGTGAAAGTCTTCTCTCAGCCAATTCTATTTCCATATTAATTGCCCCTACCGCCTTTTGAAGAAAGCCATCTATTGTTTTGCGTCTCCATCATCACTTTATCCAGTATAAGTTTTAGTAGAAGGTTTTAGTTTTGTGTCAACAATAGGCATACATTGGTTTGAGATGGAAAGAGATTTTAAGACCTTTTTAGGAAAATTAGGTTGACCTGATTTTTTGATGGTCGCAAAAGTAGGGAATACAACAATAACTGGGGTCTGAGACTCAAATCCACCTTCACCCCAACAATAGCGCAGTTTGATAAAAATATAGACATCTTTGAGAGAGTGGTTGAATTGAATATAAAGAAAATTATGAATGAAACCTGCTTCCAGACTAATAATCTATGCTGGATCCCATAGGGACAATAACCAAACAGGAGTGACCCATTAACCCAGTTGAGACCGGGTGTTATTTGTAATAAGTAACAATGTCTCAACAAGAATATCAATTAAGGGGACAAGTACAACCAAGAAAAAAAAAAAGCACAGGAAGGAAGGACACGGGAGACCGAAGGTAATGCAAAGGTTATTATTTACATTTAGAGAACACAACTATTGCAAATTAAATTGCAGTGACCAAAACAACCAGATGTATACTGCCAGTGTATAAGTGACACATGTGATTGTGAACAACATGAAGTGGCACAAGTGCAAATAAGTAAAGGTCAAGACAAATATTTAGAACTACAAATACGTTTTCATTAATTATAAATGACCAATAGAAAAGCCGGGTCGATGGCGTTTCAACCTCTATAACTCAAGGTCATCATCAGGACAATGGTCACAAATTAAAACTTGTGCTCTGTAGTTTCAGAAAAAGAGGGGGAGGAAGGGGAAGATGGGGGTGGGGGGAGAGAAGAGGGGAAAAAACAATAAATCTGTGAAATTAGAAGCACATTAGCCAATCAAAAAGGGGGGGGGGAGGGGAAGGAGCAAGGTAATACCTGTCTAGCTTGAAGGACAGGGGCCACAAGGAAATTCCGTGGTAGGGAGGTTTGGTCAAATTAATGGAGCCAATACAAGGGCAGGCAACCGTCAATCCTGCTGGGAGAGCGGGACAACGACGTGACGCTCTGTCAAGAAAGGGGATATTTCAATAGATGGAAACAATGTTTTTTAGATAAATTGGCAGAACCGCCAGTGTGCCAGGGATCCCAAAGGGAAGCAATAAGGTCTATGAAGTAGGATTTCAATCACCATCAAACCATCAGACAAGGAAGGTGGTTTATAGTTTTTGACACAGAAGATTATGAGGCAAGGTCACTCAGACTATTGTCAGTTAGTGAACATTGTCTGAGGGTTCTAAAAACCAGATTGCCTCCACTGCCTGTGGGAGTTTGGACCTTATTGGTCCGTTTGTTTCAGGTACATTGGTTACCAGTTTGTATTCGGTCCTAAGGGCCGGGCTATTACCTGCACAGACTGAATACCTGGGCATGATACTAAACGACGAGGCCGGCCCCAAGGGTTTGTAGGCGGAACGCTGTGTACAAATAGGACTGATTGAATGGCCTTCTGAAGCTATTACTGTGCCTTCTAGCAACGCGGCCAGCCCTGTATGGGTTGTAGGCTCAACGTTGTGTGACAATCTGTTTTGTCGTTGATGCTTTTGAAAATAAAAAGATTTGAAAGATAAAAACCAGATAGGCGGGTCGTAAGAGAGACATATCCAAATTAGTTGAGGAGGCTAAAAATAAAGACTAGATTTGTGAGGAGGAATACAGATCCTATAATTCTGGCATGCTATGGATTGCCACCAAAAATTCATAAGAGTGTAGAGAACGCACCATTGAGACCCATTGTCTCTTGTTTAGGCTCATTACTTGAACACCTTAGTAAATATGCTGTTATCTAAAACCTCAAGATAGTAAGCAGGCTTCACATATAAAATACTCAGCACATAAGTTATCCAAATTAGAAGGAGGTTATTTTAAGAGTGATAGGAAACTTTAGGTCACCCTCGACATTGAGGCACTTTATACAAATATCCTTGAAGATAAAATGGTGAAAAAAAAGTCTTGAAAGATTCAGATCTTCAAGTGGTGTACAATGCATTTATAGTAAAGTGTGTATCAGTGGTTTTCAAGAATTATATCTTTCTGTTTAAGTATAATGTATTCCTCCAATTTAAGGGAATCGGCATGGGAGCCACTTATGCCCCAAGCCTGGCCTGTTTACATGTAGGTGACTTTGATAACAAACAAATCTACAACAAAGTGGCACCCTATTATGAAAAAGTCAAGTGCTAGCATTGTTTCATTGACAACATCTTCTTTATAAGGAATTGTCCACAGCAGGATTTGGAGAACTTCCATACCTGGTTAAGCCTGGTGGACGTAAATGTTAAATTCACAGCCCATAGGAGCATTCAGAAAGTATTTTTTAAGACATTTTCAATCAAATAGGTAGCAGGATTTGGTATAGAAGTGGAGCTTTATACCAAGCCCACAGACAAAAATACTCTGCTTCATTATTCTAGCTTCCACCCAAAACAAAGAAAAACAATATTCTACTTGGACAGTTTCTCTGACTGAGGAGAAACTGCTTAAGCCCAGATGATTTTTATAAACATGGAGATAATATCAAAAAGAACCTCAAAGAGAGAGGCTACTCCAAAAAACTAATGAACTACTTCTTTAATAGAGCTTATTTTTATTATAGAAATTCTATGTTCAATAAAACCAAAAAGGATGGAACACAAATAGAACTATGTTTGTGAGCCATTTCTCAGGGACCATTCAAAAAACATTATCAACAGGAACTGGAATATTATCAATCATAATGAAGATGTGAGGTTAGATAACCCTTTATTTGCCTTTCGGTTGAAAAAAAATCTTAAAGACTCCTTAATGCAGACATATTAAGAAGATTGATCCAAAATTCAGATTACCTTAAGCAGAGAAAGAGCCACAGGACACTACAATTGTGGTAACTGCAATATATGTGACCAATGTATTGTGACCAAAAGGACAGAGTGTCAGGGGGTTAGGTTAACACAATAGTAATGTAAGATTTCTTTTGATTTTCCCATGTGGTCTAGGCTACGTAGTGGAAGCCTGAAGAGAACTGAGACTAAGAGTGTTTGAACATGGATCTGGAATCAGAACTAGAAAGAAAATGAAAATGATCAATTGGTCTACCACTTCATACAGAAAAATCATGGACAGAACAATTTCTGATGGTTTAGCCGAGAAAAAAACATAAAAAGAGGAGTTAGTATTGAGGAAAGAAGAAAGTTAAGGAAAAAATTGTTTATATCACAGTCTGATACAGCCAGGTGTGTATGAGTCACTCAATAATCAGTGGGTCCAAAAACAGGGTGGGTGTGGACCACTTGCTGGCCAACTATGTATGATGGTGCAAGGGTTTCTAAACATATGCACTTCACATTGACCTGGTTTTAACTAAGTAAATGGGAGTGGACAGCACATATTTTAACTAAATTACTCTGTGAATGAATTGTCTCTTTTGAAGGTGTTCTCACTTAATATTGAGGTAACTAGCAAACTGCTCAAATGTAATGAGGCACTCCTTCTCCTTGAGAGGAAAATTTGTTAAGAAATATTTATACAACCCTGTTTTTAAATCCACATAGGAACCTAGTAACAATTCCAAGATGGCCCCATTCCTTAATATTCAGAATGATTGAGGCGTATTTCTATCATGTGAGGAAAAGTTGATGGAGGTCTACTTCCTTCTTGTGAGGAAAAGTTGATGGAAAAATCTGTAGGACTCAATTTTGCAACACACATATAGAGCTGCATACAAACCCCATATGATTAGTTTGAGCGAGATGTAGATATTAGCAGCTTTTTAGTATGATTACGAATATTCTTGTATTTGAGGTGTTATATTTTCAGCCAATGTAACAGCAGATTTCAAAATAGAAATGAGGAGTATTTCTTCCCTTTTTATTTTTGAACTCAGAAAAAGACAGTGATTGAGTTTGCGTGATCTGATCATGAAATGCAGATAGGAATTTGTGGACAACTCCAAGATGGCACCTAAATTGAGATAGAAATTTATAGGAGTAGTCTAGGGCTTAACGCTGGACATTTACATATTAACCTATGAGCGGGCTCTAAATAGCCAGGAGTCGGGAAAGTGCATTTAACGATATAACTCCATCCCAGTGGAAGACCTGAAGATAAGTGCTAAGGAATGGCTACTAGGATATGTTTAGGCTGTTAGGCAAGGAAAAACAAATTAATAATAGAATTGCTGTATTTGATGGCCACAGGGCCACTATGATTGGCATTTTTATAGTGGGAGGTGCCATGATTTGAATATGAGCTGCCCCCCCACAATATCAGAACACGGGGGGATATAGTAAGTCCCTGCCTGATACTATATGTGAGTGCACTGAATAGACTGTATCCCCACAATATCGAATGTAGAGAGGTGAGTATTGTTTGTAGCACTCTCTACCTGTTCTCTTATGAATGCAACCCGAAGGAACGTTATTAAACCCCATCACATTTGCCAGGGTAAAAAGGTAGAAATAACTGTTCTTTTGTTGAAGAGCTTCCACAGGGCCTCGCCCACTGGTTGGGTCTAGTATATCTTCTCAGCTATGTAGTTCCTTCTTGGTAGTGAACGCATTAAGGTGGTCCATGGGAGTGGCATTTGACCCCACGAGACACACTGGTACTAAAATTAGGGCAGACCGCAAATGCAGTAGGAATCCATTAAGTCCCGACTTAGATGACCCCATAGATTTCAAGCCATGCATCTTTAGGAGGCGAACAACTAGAAGTGCTATTTACTCATTATCGTTTATTTATGGGTGAGAAGCCCCTAATAATTTACTAAGTAAACGTAGTGACCCAAAAAAAAAACAGGGCTATGTTCTTTTTTATGGTAAGACACCTGGTTAACCCCTTGCATGCTTATGACGGAACCACGCCATCATGAGCCATGGACGGCGTGTGCTCATGACGTGATAGTTCCGTCATGCGACTGCCGGTCTGCCCGCGCAGCATTAATTTCCCGCCTGTGCTGGTGAATTAATGAGCGGGCGGGGCCATGATGGAACCACGCTGTCATGAGCACACGCCGCCCGTGACTCATGACGGTGTGGTTCCGTCATGAGCACAGAAGCGTTGCGCTCACCCTCCACCCGTGACGCCGCAGCAAAATTCGTGCCGCGGCGAATGGGTTAGCTATGGACCTTCAGCTGACTGCAACCAATGCATATTGCCTAATTTGGTTGCAACTGATTGGTGTTTAGGTATATATCTAAAATCATAGAGGCTGCTGCGTTTTGAGTTACTTGTAATCTCTTTACAACTGTAGAATTAATACCTAAATAATATGCAATGCAGTGGTACAATCTTGACAAAACTAAGGCAGACACTACCAACTTACAAGACTGCATTGGGATGTAAGGAAAACTTTTACTGAGCATTCTTAAAATGAGGAGCCTCGTCGGGATTACCACCCTGGGGGATGTCATGGGGTGCACTACCCTCAAATCCTTTCAAGGGTTGCAGTCAAATTCTGACCTTCATAAATCAAAGTTTCATCGTTATCTTCAGCTGCGACATTCTCTTGATCCACAGATACGCCAACTGGAGGCTTTGCCTGAATTCTACCTGTTAGAGGGGCGCCTACTGATGGGAGACATTGGGGACCACAAAAGTAGGCAAATATACCAGACACTCAATACACACGATAGGACAGCGATCCATAAAACAAGAACAGCATGGGCGGCAGATATGCGGCAGATATGCCGGCCCTCACAGATGATGACTGGGCCAAAGCCATCGCCAGCCCCCGTTACTCAGCGGTGTCTGCAAGATACAGGCTCATTCAGTTTAAGTACCTCCACCGGGTGCATTACACTCGCTCTCAGCTGTGGAAAATGGGTGCGATTCAGTCCCCTATGTGCCTCCGCTGTAGCTCAGAGGAGGGATCCTTTTTACATACCGTGTGGAGCTGTGTGGTGATACAGCCAATCTGGACCAGTGTGGTGTCTTGCCTGGGTTGGGTCCTTGCCTGGGCGTTTCAGCTGGATCCTAGACTGGTACTCTTACATGGCACGAACGACATCGTCGGGAATCGCTACAAACAGCACCTGTTATTTCTTGGCCGTACTCTAGCCAAAAGCGACAAGCGCAGCACTGGAAAGACCCCTCCCCACCCAGTGTGTCCAACTGGAAAAAGGCCCTGGACAGATGCATGATGGCTGAACTTGTGGGGTTTCAGGTGAGGGGGTGCCCACAATAGCACAGGAAGATCTGAGCCTGCTGGGCCTTTATACGTGCTGGGCCACGTATAAAGGTATAGATCTCCCCCCATTGACAGAATCTGCCTCGCAAGACCTCATTGAACGAATGGTGGTTAGCAATTCACCTGTGTAGTGTGCTGATCCTGTATTCCTGTACAAGGACATTGACATACATTGTATGTGTAATTCCCTACAAGTGTGTTTGGTGCTGTTTGAGTTGTGTTTGGTCTTTTGTTCTGCAGACCATGCGGGTTTTATATACGTACTCTACCATTTGAATTTTTTATGTCTTATCCCTGCTAGGCTTCACCCTATTGGTACGAAAGAAACTTTATAAAAATTTATTGTTAAAAAAACATATAAAAAATAAATGTTTATAATATGTCAACAGGTCCCTATAATATCTAAGGCCATTTTTAGATATTTAAAGTGCCCAGTAAAGCCATCCTGAGCATATGGACTAGAAACAGGTCAGTATGAGTTTTCAATCACCATAATGGCTTTACTGAATCCTGGTATGTTTGGTATCAATCATCTCAGAATAATATAATAAAACCTGCACTGATTCCAATGTCAGACTTATTATTCCATGCACTCAGGGGTTCCTGCTAGAGGGGACCCCTGAACCTCTGGGGAGGGAGCCTTTGCTCTCTGGTCTCAGAAACAAATCCATTGCAATGTGACCCCAGCCTCCACTGCTATCAGGAGTAGGCCTTCTTCCTGTCTCACCCCATTTTCGGCGGGAGGACAGGTTGGAAAAATCAGAACAGCCCAGAAGGTGTGCTCACCTCTACCAATCCCACCCATCAGGTGGGAGATGTGAGGTGAAGACCACTCTTCAATGCTTCCCATCTCGCAGATGGCAGGCACCCTCCAATCAGGGTCAGGGATTGTGCCCACTCCCCCATGTGGGGGGAGCACACACAATGGGTCAATTACAATGCCAGTCGGAAAGCATTCTGACTGAATCGGTCTTATAAAGTGACCAGCACAGAAAAATTGACCGGCTTTATTCCAATCTCATCACAGAAGGAAGAAAAACTATGGGCCTGAATCAGAGTTTCGAGGACTGAGTGTACTCCGTCAGGATGGTGGAAGACAACACCTCTCTCATCTTGATGTACTTCCACCTGCCAAATTTAGAGTTGTCCACTGGCCCTGTGGACAACTCTCTACATTGACAGGAACTGCTGTCATGGTGGCTTCTGTCTATGGATCAACATTTTTAAGGACAGTACCATCAGACCTAATGGACAGCCAGAAAACTTTTCAAAACATTTTTGTTTTACAAAAACAGGCTCTCAAAGCAACAATTGTTTTAAAAAACAAGAAAACTAATAGTACCACACACTGGGGAGTTTTCTCCTAGAGTGAAGGGGTCATTATTCCTTTTTCTATCCTTACAGCCAGGTTTTATCTATAAATAGGTTAGATGGTATAAAGTCCTCCCTTCAACAGTCCCCCCACTACTTTATCGGTCCATCACTGGAAGTACTCGGTCGAAGAGCCACAAGCACAGCAAAGGGACTATAATTAATTGAACTGATTGTCATTGGAATATGAATGAATTTTCCTGTTTAATCAGAAAGATATGAAGGGATCACCGTCACAGCAGAAAAGAAACTCTCAGAGATTTGTATTCATTGACATTATTACAAATTTTAAGACACAAGTATATGAATAAACAGAGACTTGTGTTACCTCCATTCTTGTGACGTTACAGATCGATTATTTCACAGTTCCACTTTAAAACAAATTTTCCAGACAAGGAATGTGGATCCTCTATTGAAATTTCAGAACTTATTTAGGGTGATTCTCTTTTAAATATAATTTTCTGGCTGCAGCTCAGACACAGCCTTTGTGCTAGGTCATGACTCTCACAGCGGTAGCAATAATACTGGGTCCAAGAAGACGCATGCAAAAATAAGGACACAATGAAGCATGAGATCTCAGCATCCGATTGTCATCAGTTTACCCGAGCAGTCATCAGGCACAGACAAAAGTGTCGTCCTGCTTAGAAACTTAGACACCTTTAATAATGAAACCTATGACCTACCCCTTACTCCTACCGTGTATCCTACGTCGTCCCCCAGGAAAAACTAAATCAGCATCCGTTTGCAAAAAAGGACATTGCTGAATTTCTTGGGTATCCTTTTCTCCATTCTCCCACACTTCAGTTTTGGGTCTCCCTCCTTCGCTTGGAAGCAGTAAATATACACCCACTGTAAGGTGAAGCTGTCTCTACTCTCAAACCCATCATGCAAAATGCATCCCACTGATTCATGCACTTAGACGTTTACGATTCAAGGGGTCTTACTACTATGCAGGAGCTACATACCCAGCACACAAACATGCAAATAGAATGTTGGCCCAAAGATCTGGGGGTCACTCTGAATCCCACTTTGGGCCATCTGAGATGATTTATCTGGAACCCCATTAGTCCCTCTTCTGCGCATCAGAGCCATTTTATGATCCTGACCTCCTCTTTGCTGCTTTCCATAGCCCTTTTATACCATTGTTAGCCATTAACCATTTCTCCTGACTTCAGCCATCTGAGTTTCTCTAACTCTTTCTGACAACCTTCACAGACCACACTCGTTTTCACCCATCCTCCTTGAAACTTCACTGCCAAGTTTCAATCTCTGTGCATTCAGATTCACTCTGAGACCACTGTGCCAGCATCCTATAGCATCTTCTATCACTGAGAGGTCAGAGTGTACCAATCCCAGCTTTTTATTAATTTTGCAATGTTGCAGGGATTCTGCGCACACAGAACTATATGTAAGATTATAGGACCTTAATGTATAGAGACTGAGTCATCCTAGCACCTTAGTACCCATGAGCCCAGGACCGACTACCTATAGTGTCTCACTTGCTCTCCTGCTCACTTACAGAGAAACATGTGATTAGATACCCCAGAAAACAACACTCCTGACTCTCTAAGGAATCGCGGTTACAAGACATACCCTTTAGCTCACACTCTTGTACTTGTCCACAATAAAAATCTGACAGAGACACTAACAAGTTTAAAATATTTATTTTAACTAACGTGAACTATTTTGCAGTATACGTGTCACAGCAAACAGGAAAATGCATAATACCAATATGGTAAGCATAGCAATCAGTCTGTAAATCATGAAAGGAGCTGTCATTATAAAAAGACAGTATAGCCTAATCTCCCTCACCTTGTATGGAAGCTGATTCATTATTTATCTGAAGTCTCTGGGCGTTATCTGCATACCCCGTACCTCTAGATGGTAGATCTACATCACAGGTGCTGTATTGCTCTTCTCCCTGGAAAGGTCCCTCTCCAAGTGTGTGCTAACTATTCGTGTATTCCAATAAGACCAAAGTACATATTCCCAAACAGCAGCTGCATCTGTATGTTTTGTCTAAGTGCTAGATCCTGACCAGAACAGAATAACAAGGGCCATTGTTGTTCGACCCTGCTCACAATGTTCAGACTAAATCCCAGGAACCTGCAGAGTGTGAACACAGCGACTGGTTCTCATGTGAAAATGGAAAAAGAGACAGTTACAAAATAAACTTGTACAGTAACGTGCACAAAGCCACAGACAATTTGCAGCATGCTCATGCTAACTTACAGAAAACGACAATGCCTCCATGGGCCATATGACACTCTCCGCCCGGAGGCAGAAGAACACAGGTTGCACGCAGGTGAATTAGGCATAACAGAAGGTTAGCCAATAATTGATATTAGAGAGCTTCTAATGTCATTAAATATAAAAAGCTGCCACATCTGATCACAGTACAGCTGTAACTGATCCCAGCTTGGCAGTACCACAGGTCGAGCAGCCATTACGGAGAAGCAATAGAGGTAACAGAACTCCACAAACCAAGATGAGCAGTAAGGGAAACCCTCCAAATACGCTGGAAAAAATAGAATGAATGAAAGCAGGGATTACTCAAAAAATAGTCTTAAATGAGTGACTTTGCCCGCTGAATCAGACGCATTAAATATTTGGTGTATTAATTGTCCAAAATGTAGGGGGAGAGTCGTATTTAGGAATTACTGAATCTCAGTTGATATTTTCTCAACCTGCAATTCAAAGGTCTCACAAGCTGATATGAGAGCTACTTCTTGTTGAAACAATAGAGCTTTGAGTCTTCTTAGCTTATTGAAATCTGTTTTCAAAGTTGGAAAGGATGGCCACAGCAAACTATCTACAATCCAGTGTGGGGGTGAAAACAGGATGTTGCAGCAACATGTAAAACGTTGGGAAACTGTTACTATATACGGGATGCCTGCCCATAAACTGCAGCAGTTTTGGGTATTTAGGATAAGATACCGGCTGTTACAAAGCAGAGTGAGTGTGGGAATAATAGGAGGGACCAGGGTCTACTTTAAAAAACAAGCCAAATTAGAGTCAGAAACGTTGTAGGCACTGTGAAGTTTTACTTGTGTATAGACAAGGGACTGTCCCACTGTAGAATCACAACCCTCCCCATGAAGAAAAACATCTTTGTCCACCCTAATTCATGAATATAACTGCTTCCTAGCGGCTCATATCTACCAACAGGACAGTGTTTCATTTAACCTGAACACTGGAAAAGCTAGATGGGCAAAGAAATAGCCCCATTTATTAACTGCACAGCTAAATCAGTTTATGCCAAAGAAAATGGTAACTGTTCTAGTTTCTCAATGTGTAACATTGTGCACGTTGTATCTATCATTGACAACAGTTTTTGTTTATCTGTCAAATTAAATGGAAAAAACAATGCAGAAGCATTCAGATAATCCCATGGTACTCCCACATGTTTCAGTGTTTGCAAGGCCCAACCAAATTGCATAACACACTGCAGCTGATTCTGACCATGATACAAAGTAGACACTTCATGTTGGACAATGTCAATACCAGATGATACTATATTATCTAATGTATATATTCGAGAAGACAGAGTATTTATACTGTTATCAACCACAGCACAAACTTTTCCTAAATTATCCTGATCAATTTGACGTATGTGTACTGCTGCTTCCATTTGATTTTTTGGACCTAAAAGAAAATTTGCAAGATTAATGTCACCTGACAAAAGGGAGAAATGTTGCTTCACACACGACAACATATTTACCAACAAAAATGAGTTTAGGTGGTTCTACCACAGTGTAGGACAGTGAAGACTTTTCTGAAAAAAGTTACCTTGGACCACATAGTAACCACTGGAACCTAGTTGAAACAATGAGGGCTGTTCTTTATTGGAAGGTGAATGCATGGTACATTCAGGAATATCAACTATAAATCCAATTGGTGGGGAATTATTTTCCACAGTTGCAGATGTAGAAGGCAAAACAGGCAATACATCCATTGTATTCTCCATTTCCCCTACCAGTACTTGGGGAGAATTCAAGCAAACAGACTGCATTGGATAAAGAGAAAAATCCCTCCTCTGAATGCTTGTAGGCATGCTATTGAGTATCGGCCATATGGTGTACCTTGACATGTTCAATGGAAACAAAACAGTTACAGTACTGGTGCCTTTTAAACCCAGGACTGGAATTGGTATATGGTACTGTGGACCAAATTCTTTCTTGTTCTCCACCTTCTCTCGGACCAGGTCACCAACTTTAGCAAACCAGCCTGAAACCGGGATCAGCACTGCAGCATCCTTTAATGTAGGCAAATTAGCTTTTGTAAGAGTGTCTCAACTCTTTTGTAGATCCAGTCCATAGCACTATCTACATCACAATGTCTAGACATCAAGATCTAGCATGGACATTTTAATGGCAAAGAGTATCTCGTACAGGGTCTGCCCACCCAGAGATCTTCTCTGGAGATTATTAAGTGCATGTTGAACTCCATACAAATGTGTCAACCATCCCGACTAGTACCTAATACCCTCGCTGTTAAAGATTGCTTTAAGTCAGGGTTCACCACTCCATATAGAATTGTCCTCAGGCCGATATGAAAATGAGAATTGCACCTGCACCCCCAGAGACTACATTGCATCCCAGGCAAAAGCAGGACCTTGGTCTGAATGGAAGGTGTACCAGGCAAATGTCCCTACAAAGACGCACTCATATTTAATAACAGTTCAAGCGTCAGCAAAACGTTGCTTTCAAACCTAAAGGAATCGAATACAGGAATCCCCTGCAACTAAAATATATGTGAAAGCATTGTCTGATGTCAAAGGACCACAGTGATCCATATACATACAACCAAACGGCTGATTTGAAATGAAAAGCTGAATATGTGGTGGATGGGAAACAGTAGAAGGTTAAATCTGTTGACAAATGTGACATGATAGAACAACAGATTTACATAATTGGTGGAATAAGCCATGCCACCAAAAATGTTGCTGTAAAAAGCGAAACAGCTGCTGTCACTCCAGCATGTGCAGAAGCCATGCCTTCATGAGCAGCCAAAATCAAAGAAAGTCTGCCTTCCTCGTTAGGAATCAAGCGATCACCAATGAATGGAAGGGTTACAAATAGAATTTGGTCAAGCGTTAAGTGAGAAGTGTAACGTGAAGGTAATCACTGAGGTAGCCACCAAAACGTCATCATCAATTTTAGTTATAGACCTAGTACCGGCTGCTTCTGAGCATGTGGCTACTGCAGATTTGGTGGCCTCATCAGCCAAAGAATTACCACAGCATGTGCTTCCACACGCTGATGACCCAATGGATGGACAACAGGTGTGAGTGGCAAAGCTCCTTAAGAGAGCCTACTCGGAACCAAAGATCATTTTGTTTGCCAAAAGAACAAGTTGTCATTAAAGGATTGTACACAGTTAAGGGAATCACACACTGCAAGCATAGGAACATCAGGATCAGCAAATTCAAGAGCAAGAACCAAAGCAGCCAACTCGGCCAATTGTGCCGGCCACGGAATAAGCATGTTTAGAACCAATGACTGGCTGTGCAGATCCATCAGTGTGAATATTACACTTGTTTTGATCAAGAGAGAGTAGCGTCAAAGGAGGAGGATGAACATGTTCATATTGTAAAAACTCGTTTTGCAAAGAAGGATCAAAGATATCATTGACATCAGCCGACGTCTATGAACTATCCCATTGTATCCACCTAGGATGCAAAGCTTTAGAAGTGGGTGTAGGAGAGGGTCTGCTTCCTATGGTCACCCCCACTTTTTGCTGTGATACTCTGGTTTTTCAACTTTAATGTGGCTGTGGGCCTGCTAATCAGACCCACAGTCCAGCTGTTCTCTAACTAAATTGATACCATGCATTTTGGGTGCATACCAGATTGGTTACTGGGTCGCCCTTGTGAGCCCCTGTATAGTGTACCATAGGTACCCAGGGAATAGGCGCACCATAGGACTACCAGGGGCTGCAGCATGTATTGTGCCACCCCTGGTTTGCCTTCCAAACTGACACCACAGGTCTATTCACACAGCCTGGGTAAGGTGGTGTAATCTCCCCTTACTTAGATATAGTATACCTATATCTACCTTTACATATAGACACATATACACCTATAAGCCACTCCTATGGTAGGCCTCGACAATCCTGGAGGCAGAGTGCTTGGTTTTATGTGAGAGGGTGCTCTGGCATAAGCTGAGCCCCTCTGCAGCTTTCGGAACCATCTCCTTATAGCTGTTCTATGATATAGCCATACCATATAATCTTAAATGCATTATAATCCTCACGGTTAATGCTTATTTTGGTTTGGCTTTATCAAAACATGTCGTGTAAGGTATCAAACATTTTGGAATACTACCCCCCGTCAATTCCGGTGGCGGCGGTAGCATTCCACCCTTCTAGAGGGAAAAGGCATGTATGTTACTGCTTTACCCGGTTAAAGTTAAACAGAGCCTCAGCATCACAAAATGGATGCTGCTGCCACAGTCTGACCTCCTGCTGCTAGACGAAACTCCATCAGGGGAGGCCTGTACAATAGGCTTTCTGTCCAGGGAGGTGCTGGCACCTCCCCAGACAGTGGTTTAGTGTATTGGGGCAGGGAGGGCTGCATTCAGTGAATGCATCTAGACACTGCCTGGGGCACACAAGGTGCTCCATGCATAGCCCGGTTCAAACCCGTTGCTGGGGCACTCCAGCCCCAGCTCTGGTGCGAAACTGGACAAAGGGAAAGGGGTGTAACCACCCCCTTCTCAGGTCCACCCATAGGAGGGACCTAGTCAGGTAATACACCCCCATCCTTAGCATAAGTATAGGAGCTGTGTACCCAGGACTCCAGATTATCCTGGAACGAAACGTTGATATAGAACTCTTGGACCTTCGGCATTCTATGCTGACTAGAAGATGGAAGACATCTCCCTTGTGGTCAAGGAGTGACCACCCTGTTCAAACAGGCACCATCAGCAACTTTGCTGGTCTGCAGTTTCAAGGCTCCCAATGGAACCCGAAGACTCTGCGACTCAAGAACTTGACTTCCAGACTTCTCTGACCCGGACCAACATCCACAGCAAAGCTGAGACCCATGGTGGACACGAGAGGCATGGGATCGGACACCTTGGACATCCTGCATTTTACTAACTGCACTCCATTCCTGAAGCCTCAGTAAGTTGTGCATTGGGGTATGAAAAACCCCAGCCCCATGCATCATTTGCACTGAAGCCCAAGCCCCCACACTCCACGAGTGTCCTGTGGGCCTCGTCTTCACATTTGTGCTTGAGGCGTCTTCCGGGCTGCTTGCCCATTGGCTAGTGAGCCCCCCGAAGATGCCATCTTAAAACTACTTTGCTTTCCTGGTTGCTCCAGGCTTGCTCCAGCTTCCCTCAAAAGGAGAAGCGCCACAGACCTTACTGGTCTGCAACACAGCCAATCTCGACATCCTGCGTGGGTTGCAGTTACCAAGACTTGTTGGGTTCAATCCGAATACCAACACCGCAGTCTTCTAGATCCATTGTGGGAAAGCTCGAATCCAGCTCCTGTTCATCGTCGATGCCTCCTGGACCTTGTGGCTGAAGAGACAAGATCACCATCTTCACATGCAAAGCACCCAACATCGCCTGGTTCCTTCTGGTCACTGGCTAGTGACCCAGACTCTGTCCCCTCAGCTTTCAGGTTCTTCACATCTCCGATCCACCCCTGGTCGCCTGCAGCACTTCTTTGCAGCTCTCCATAGAAAACAATGACGAAACCCGACACAAAAAGACACCTATGCACCCGGCTTCCCTGGGTGAGGTAACTCAAGTACTCCGGTGCTCTTGACTCTTGAAGTGTCCTAGTTTAAAAGGGTTCCAAATAAGTCCATCCGGAAGGGTCTTTAATCTTTAACTTTGTAACTTTTACGAACACCATAGCAAGTCAATGGGAACCCGCGCCTGTGTTTAGACACTGCATGCGGCTCCCGTGGGTCTCCTACTTTCTAGCAACTGGTTGATTAGTGTAGCCCCAGCGATTCTACAGGCCCTAGGCCTGCTTTCTAACTCTCATGTGGTACTTATACCACTTTCTTAGTATATGGTTAGTGAGGCCCCTAGCGCATAACGTATCTTATTGTATATTAACTATGTAACTTGTATTGTATTTTTACCTCTGACCTCATAAAGAGTGCAGAGGGGTTGTGTTTAGATTAAATACATATATATATTTGATATATACCTTGTGTGGTGTCCTTTCATTTGGTATTTAAAGGGATTATATATGGTAAAACAACTTGCTTAACTCACCTACTGAAGTCTTAGACTGAAGACTGCTGGTTCATGCTACCACTAGGATAGCTTTCTATAAGGTTACAACCATCACCAATAAGGGTCGATTAGACTGGTGCTAGGTGCCCACTAGAACTAGTGGACATCATATGCCAGGCTAACTTCTCACAGTGGGCACACTCACCTTCTTGACAGTTTCTAAAGCGGGCACCGGTGAAACTATGAAAGTTAGTTTACCTTGAACCAGAGAGCATTCCTTAAGAATCGCCATCTGTACGGCTGTTTCCGCTGGAGTATACACATGCAATTTGTAAGCAATGGGAACTGTGTTCCCTTCAATTAAAGTTATGTGAGTAAATCCTAAAGCACCTGGTACAATTAACAAGAATTGAGTTGCAAGCAGATCAGACTACAAAGCCCTAAGCACAGCAGTTTGTCCTGGAAGCCAACTGGAAGAAGAAAAAGAAGGTTGTATCAATATGTAAGTATGTTTGATACGCTGGGCATAATAAGGAATGTATGGCCTGCCGAAATTAAAAAAAACGAGCAAAGATAGCATTTTTTTAAGGTAGATGGAGGTTGCAATTAAGCACATTTCACCAAAAAGTGGGGGAACAATCCCCTACCCTCATTATTGAGTTTGTAACCAAGGAAAAGGACTGGCAAAAGGCAATCTGCGACTTTGCAAAATTGCATTTGTAACCTAACGTCACAAAATGTTTGAAAATGCAATCCACACACAGTAGATGTGGATTCATTTTATCTTCCATCAATTATATATCATTGTATGAAAAGCCATCAGGGTAAATTTCATGCATGATCGGCACAATGTGTGCTGCAAACACTCCTGGGTTATTCTCATATGCCATAGGCAATTGCGTATACCGTCTTTGATTGCAGAGAGCGCTGAATGCAGTCAAGTCTCAGCTTTCAGGATCCAATGTGTGACTGAAAAACACATTGGAAATATCCCTTGAAGTTTTATATTTCTTTCAAACAATGTTGTTTACTACCGCAGAGCTGTGTGTGTTCTCTACAGTAAAGTACGAACATGACTGTTCAAATGTCTGCAGTCTAAAACTATGTGGTATGGACCGTCCGGTTTCAATATCGGAAAAAGAGGATTATTCATTGACGAAACACAGGGCTTAATCACACCCTTATATTCCAATTGAGTCAAAATATCTCCCACGGATGCCTCAGCATCACGTTTCATTGGATATTGCGGTTGGGGTGCAGAACGCAAAGGAATAACATTCACTGGCGAATTCATGTCCCAACCAGCCTGACTACGATATAAAGCGGGAACTAAGACTAGGGCCCATTATGAAGAATAAGCAATTTTTAGTCTCCTCTGGTACATATTGTGAAAAATATGGAAGAATAACTTCCTCGCCCCTGGAGGAAGTGAGGCCAAAGGGGGAAGGCCAATCAACCTCCACCAGCAAAATATCATAGGAAGATGTTAAATTGTCCCAAAAGACTGCTTTAATAGTGCACCTAATATCACCTTCAATATAGAGGCTTACTTTGTAAAACCTGTCAGGAGGAGCAACATGAGTGTCAGCTGTTTCATAGTTAATAAAACTGGCAGTTGCTTTCTCCCCCAGGCGCTGGTGGAGTGTTTGCTGCACCATGGTAGCCTCTGCCACATTATTTAGGAGACTTACCACCCAACTCCTGTCAAGGAGGAGGGTTCTCACCGTCTGAGGCATACTTTGAAGTCAAAGCTGCAACTTTTTTCTTCTGAAATGGGGTTCGATTTTGAGGTGGCTACTCCTGCTTAACTTTGACATCAAACTGGCGCTGCGGTTCAAGTTTCACTTGCGTAGACTCGCCTTATCTGCAATCCTGTTGCCCTCCTCTGCCAAATTGTTGATACAACAATTCCGGAAAGGAACGAGGATCAGGAACCTGGAACACGGCAACCGGGAACTCTAAAAGAGGGAGATCAACAACTACAAGGACACTTGCCTACGTTGACAAGACGGCGTACCCGCCCACCGACAACGTTTTTCTCCTCCCGGTATACTCTTCTTACGGGGAATAATAAGATACCCCTTAACTATCTGGATATCCGATCCAGGATTCTGCGCTACGCCCGGACTGGGCATTTCCTTCTGACTGATCATAATTATTTCCAACGAGGACACGGAACAGAGCCGTGTACACTGACCGGCCGTATCCCTCAAAATAGACTTATTTATAATTGGCAGACGACTAGAGATCTATACAGATTTTTCTAGTCCTAAAGGTTTTCCCAATCCAGCCCTAAAGATTCTCAGCTTGTTCCCTGCGATGAAACACGTGTTGGCTATTGGAATGGAACAATAAACAGAAGTGTCCACACTAAGAACAAACTGTGTTTCTACCTATATTACCCATACCCATGATTATGAACTTATTCTCGGAGATTGACTACATGTTTAGATTTGTCTAAAATCAGTATTTGCTAAGTAAAAGATACTAATATTACAGTCACTACCTGTCATCACTATAATGTTTAAGTGCAGGGGCACAGTCGTTTTTCAGGCTTCTGTTGTTCCTGGCACACATTTTTATTCTAAGCCTCTTTAAGAAAGACTGGACGACCCTTCTTCTCAGGAGGGGGTTTACTCTGTGCCTGTGTAAATGATCGCACACCTAAGCTATTGCAACCCAAGGATGTATACACATCCGCAATAATAATCGGCAATTGTCGCTCTCGATCTACATTCGCCACCGCTGCTAGGCATTGGAGCACTTGTAAGCAAAATGCTTTACCTTTTATGCTGACCAGAATCATATTGGAGACAATAGGGAACATTCCCACTAAATTCATCCCCAAATCCAGGGCTTGACCAGCCCCATGTTCATCCTGTACCTTCTTCAGAATGCTCAGTAGTACACTCATGGACGGGGTGCCAAACACATTGGGCCTCGTTTATGAAAAGTGACTCATCGCTGCATGAAAACAGCGATTTATCACTTTTCATTGTGCCATCCTTGATGCGCCATATTTACAGTATGATGCATCATGTCACAAGGAGTTACAGATACGTCAGTATTTTTGATGTACCTGTAGGCGCAAAAATGACGCATTGCTGGAGTGTGTCACAAAAGTGACACAACTCCAGCAATGGGTCATTTCACATGGGAAAGTCTCATGTTAAATGTGTCTGCATCAGTTTCATGCCTGCCATGAGGCAGGCATAAGATATTGACACATTTACGTCCTAGAAGTGACGCAGTGAAATCTCAGATTTCAACATACCATCTGAATCTACCTAGTTCTCAAACATTGTCACTCACACATTGAAAGCAAACTCTCACAACACGCTCCACTTCCATATTTGTACCAGGCCTCCAAAGGTATGTATTGCTTCTCTTTTTGGTTTGAACAATTCCCATATGTCCCACGTGCTCAAAGTTAATTAACTTGCAGCGTAAATGAACACGCAGTACTAATCTTGTTTCGCTTGTTAGAATCCCGTTAACCACAGATAACTCCTCTTACATCATGGACCAATGCTTATCCAATCATATTCCCTTGCCAGACTAAACCAATTCTATGACCCTAGAATGAACTGGATCCTTGTCAACTTCTGCTTTCCAATCTTCTTCTTCTTTAGCCCTCAACATGACCTCACAAACATTTACTTCTTCAGTCAAGAATTCAACTTGAGTATCTTGTAACTCATCTACCTGCAGTTGGTGCGATAAACAATCAGGAGAGGAGTTGGCCTAACGGCTACGGTAGTTGACCTCGAATCTGGGGAACTGAGTCTCTGCAATGACGCTGAACATCCTGTGACTCTGGGCAAATTACTTAATCTCCCCGTGCCCAACAAAAAGGAATGTGTCCTCATGTAATGCAACTGGTGCTATGTAGCCGCAGTCAGTAGTGGGAGTACCTGCCGGGCGGTGACGTGGGGAGGGGGAGGGGCAGGGTGGGGGGTAGTAATCTATGGATTACGGAGCTTTTTTACAGGTAAGTAAACATATAAAAAATAAAACGAAATCCGTTGCGTGCACTGCATCGCATTTGGGGATGTAGTGCATGCAACAAAATTCGTTTTATTTATGTATATGTTTACTTACCTGTAAAGCTCCATAATCCATAGATTACTAACCCCCACCCTTCCCTGCCCCCTCCCCATGTCACCGCCCGGCAGGTACTCCCACTACCGATCGCAGCTGATGCTATGTTAACCGATTTGGGTCAAGTTTGCGCTATATAAAACTTTGTAAAATGAATCCACCAGCCAACTTTTAACCTCATGAATGTATTCAACTATGAAATTGTAGTCTTGAAGAGAAATTTCCCATCTTCTCATTCTAGTGGAAATGGCATCAAGACCTTTCTTTTGAAACACTTCTTTCAAAGGTTTGGGAACAGACCTTACTTTAAAGGTGGTGCCCCAAACAAGATTCCTGACTTTACCAAGCGCCCAAAACATTGCAAGTGTCTCCTTTTTAATGACTGAGTAAATTAACTCATCACCCTTGAGATATCGAGATGTGCAAGCAATTAAATGTTCAACTCCATCTCCTTTTTGAACGGACACCAGCCCCATTCCTTTAGCACTGAAAACTGTTATTAAGAATAAAGGCTTGCAAACAGGAAGCATTTTTGAGGTAATTCTTCACAGCAGCAAATTCCCTCTGGCAGGTTTCATCCCACTTAAGCTCAATATTTTTCCTAAGAACCACCTCAGATGCACTGTCTTGTCTGCATAACTATGTAAAAACGTATTGTCATATTCAATCATCCCCAGAAATGTAAGAGGCTATTCCTTTTTGCCCTATTCCCTTCATTTCACAATTGTCTAAACTAGCTCTTTTAGGAGACACCCCCTTTCCAGAAATATGATGTCCCAGGTAATTTACATCTTGCACACCAAACTTGCACTTATCTTTTTTTAAAGTCAACCCTGCATTTCACAATTTCTCCAACACAATCCGTACTGTAGCATCATGTTCCCCTCTAGTCCAACCAAATATCAATAAATCATTTGGATAGCATTGCACTCCAGTGACTCCTTACAGGATAGATGCCATGATCCTGTGAAGACCAAGACCACTGAAATTAATCCAAACAGCATTATAGGGAATTTATATGCCTCCATTGATGTGATGAACATAGTCAAATCTTGCGAGGAATTATCCAACTCAATATAATGGTAGGCCGATGCAAGATCAAGAGTCTAAAATAATTAGCACCAGCCAAAGTTATGATCTCATCAATGTTTGGAAGAGCGAATCTGTCAACAGCGACCTCTCTTTTCTGTGCTGTGCGATCAATGCATAAACAAAATTCTCCATTGACTTTCTTTGCCAACATTATAGAGGATAGGCACTCCATCTCAATGAGTCGCTCTATTTCTTTCTGTACACTATCTTCCATACTCAGAGGTACTCTTTGTACCTAGGACACACCAGGTTTCGCTCCAGACCATAACTTTATGTGATGCTTATAGCCTGTGAGACAACCCAACTCATCATGTTGAATTCCTTCTCAAAATATACAGTACCACGTTCAACCTCATGAACTTAAAAATGAAGATCAGCATTTAGGTTCAATGTCACCCCAACAATGTCTGATGAGGTCATCAGAGCAAATCATCCCCCTTGTGTGAAACAAACACTTTTCCTGCCATCATTATCACATTAAACTCAATGCATGCCAGGAAAAAAATATATCTTTATAGGAATCCAATCAGAACCATGATGAAAGACATCCATCTTGCAAAACTTCACCTTTACCTTGCAATGGTATTCAAACGCATTCTTTGAGACCATAGTGAGATTTCAACACAATTTACATTTCATGACTAGATCTACCCACTCAATTTTCTACTTGACAGTGTGGTGTTCATCTTTACTCCCACCAACACAATTTATTTCACTTCTTGCTGTACATAATTCTTTGTTTTACTTTTACAATATTTTGAGAAATATTAATTTATCTCATAGGAATTACAGGATGCTTGCATAGCTGGACAGATACTCACATTAGCCTTGTGACCTGACCATCCAAACCTAAAACATAGTCCTTTAAATTCCTAAGCCCCTTTATTTTCTGAGACATTCATTTTTGATTTAACCTGACACACTAACTCTTCAACTTTTTCATGGGAAACTCTATTCCTATTTTTACTGTTGCCTAACTCATCCATACATTTAATCATTTGTTGCACATTTGACTACTACTGTCACTTCCTCCAAAGGTGGCTCATTCTTTACCTAAAGCTCCTCCCTGATCCTGTCTTTAAAACATTTCGACACAAATTGATCACATAACCTCCTATCTATCGCTCCACAAAACTTACAACTTGAAGCCAACTTCCGAATACCTGTTACAAAATCTTCCACTGTTTCTTCTTTGCCCTACTCTCTCAACCCAAAATAATAATGCTCCATTATCGTGCTCACTCGTAAAACATAATGACAATATAACTTTACCATGTAGATTGCATGCTCATTTAACAATCTCTGCTCTGTAGCCTTTTGTCAAAACTTGGCAGAGATTACTGTTAGCATGAGCTGAAGCCATTTTGTTTTTAGCATCCTTTTTAGTGAAGCCATGTGTTTGCCATGTGCTTCCCCTTCTTCGCTGATGCCTGCTTCTCTATTACTCCTGAGTCATCATCAATAGTTAGCTCCTGCAGCACTGAGACTGAGTAGTACGCATGCTCGGAGAGGCAATAGCTGTTAGGATGCTCATGTGATGTATTTAACTGTCAGGCAATTTTAACTGATGTCAGAAGAGTTATAGCTCCTCCCATTTTGTTTACTAAGCAATTTTCATGTATCCTTGTATGTGAAGATCTATTTGTGCGTGCACTTGTACTGCCTCTTTTTGAGCCTCCATGCTTACTCTGCACTTACTACAGTATATAAAGCCCATGGTTTCTCCACTCCATGTGCTATCTCATACATTGCCTGAGGGTTCTGTATCGCTGTAGTTCCACTCAAGAGTCCTAATAAAATACTTTCTTGATATTACAGCTTCCATTCCATACCAATCTCTGCTTTGTCAGTCTAAAGGACCAGTGCGCAAAAAGGTGAACCCCTGCACCAGGTGGCCTCCTGAAGAGGCTCACCCCACAACTTGACTCATGTAAATTTCCTAAAATTGTCTGCCCCTCTCCACCTAGGTAGTGCAACAAAAGAGAGTATTTATGGTTTGGACTTAGACTTGTGCCACAAACCTTCACATGACTTTTTCTTTTAATCATAGGTTCTCCTGGATTCATTAGAAAATAACAGTAAAGGTGTGACATTCTGCATGTTATCTCTATTTTGCATCTACATAACTTTGCTAACAATAACTACCACACCAAATACCCTGTCACAATGAGACACTCATAAAATGAACATATGAAAAAGTGTGCCTGTCACCATTCTAAGAGGGTCCCCAAAGTACCTTGAAAGCAAAGCTGTCAACGTGTGAGGGTGTGCCCATCACCTATTTCACAATGCCCCAGAGTCTTGAACAGAGTACTCTAAAAATGGTGAGCCAATTATCAGAATCTGAATTCACTTTATTCAATTAATACAATATTAATCATAAAAGTTACACATACATCACAGTTAATAAATACATGAAAACCAAACAATTCATATCAGCAAATTACCATTTTCCTTGTTCACAAAGAAGCACATAAAAAGGAAGCGGCACAAAAACAGGTTAGAGGATCAGGCAACATTCGTAAAAAATATAAGGCAGTGTGACATTGTCTAAAATCAAGGTTATGTAAAAGA
The DNA here is from genome assembly GCF_964263255.1 of Lissotriton vulgaris. Taxonomy (NCBI): domain Eukaryota; kingdom Metazoa; phylum Chordata; class Amphibia; order Caudata; family Salamandridae; genus Lissotriton; species Lissotriton vulgaris. The sequence continues at coordinate 185,712 of NW_028244993.1, forward strand.
GGAATTAACAACCTTTTTCGATGATTACAGTAAAATTTACAAAAGAAGAAAATGTGCAAATCAGTTTGACGCGAGAAATTATCACATGGGCAACAAGGAAGATCATTACTACAATAAATACCATTAGGGGGACCCAACATACACGATATATAATTAAAGAGAAATCTTAACAGAATACATTTGTGTCGCTGGGTTGTAACACACTCCAGATAGGAGGTTATCCCTTCAACCTGCAGTGGGCCCTACAGGTATTCCCTTATTGTTAGTTTATTATGGAGTGCATTCTCACATCATTGACCGAGGCTAAAAAACTAGTTTTTTTAACACTTTTTTTCCCTACAATTACGACAAAGACTTTAATTCATTTGCATGAAGAACCAGACTTTTCATAAATTCTACATAATTATTCAACAGTCTCTGGAGCGACCTCCCAGTGTGTGCAATTAAAACGGCATCATCTACATACAATAAAATTGGAATGCCCATCTTATTTATTCTAGGAACATCTATGGCCGAATCTAGCAGTCGAGACTCGACCCCATTAGTGTAAAGTGAAAACAAAAAAGGTGCGAGAATGCACCCTTTGCGAATGGCTTTTTTGACTGGGAACCATCTGGTGCACTCACCCTGCTTGCCATACCTTAAAAAAGCTTCACTCCTCGCATATAGCTGTGTAATGAAGGTGATTATTTCCTGGTCTACGCTCATTTCCCTCATGATCCTCCATGGATGTGAATGGGATACACAGTCAAACGCTGAGCTAAGGTCCATGATGGCAAGGTATAGATTGCCTTGCTTAGCATGGGTGTACTTCACTATAAACAGACTCAGGTTCAAAAACTGATCTTGGGTTCCTCTAACTTTTCTAAACCTATATTGCGCTGGGATAATGGCATTATTTTCCTGAGCCCAGGCCGCCAATCTTTTTAATAAGACTCTTCCCATGAGTTTGGCCGTGCTGTCAAGGAGCGAGATTGGCCTTTAGTTTCTGCAATCAAGTTTAACCCCTTTTTGTGTATTGTTAGTAAGCAGAGGGCCCAAGAGATCAGAGCAATATGTGAAAAAATCTATAGGGCTACCATCTATACCCGGTGCCTTATTGCTGGAGCATTGAGCCAAAGCTTCCCCTATCTCCATATTATTAAAAGTAAGGTGATATTCGATGGTGAGATAGGCTCTTCTAGCGTCACTTCGGGACCCACTCTCAATCCATTAAACATTTTGCTAAAGTGCTCCACCTAGGAAACCTCATCTACATGTGTGTCCAAGTTGGGGTCGGAATTAGATCTTAAAAATGCTGCATTGATTGTTGACCAAAGGTCCCTTGTATTTTTTGTAACTGTAGCTTTCAGTAATTTTTCCCAAGCCTCTTATTTCAATATCTTTAGTCTATTCTTTCTGGCCATGGAGTAACTCAGCTGGGCCTGTTTCACTAAGGCGGGGTTTCTTGGGACACACTTAAGAGATCGATGTAGGTGGGAAAGTGCTTTTGTGCAATTGTGATCAAACCATTTTGGTCATATGTTTTTATTTGACCCGTTACTCTTCGAGAGATTCCTTTTCACTTGTAGCAGAATAGCTTCCAAGGTCTCTATAGTAGGATGCGGGTCCTGATTTGGATCTAAACATAATACTATTTTCTTCATTCTGCAAGATACAACATGGGGAATAAGAACAGTCTTGTCAATACCCTCCCACTTAATGGTTATCCCATTCTTCTTTGCTATAACAGGCTTTATATGTGAAAAGTTGGAACCTTGAATACCTCGCCATTTCATATTCCAGGTTAGGGCCGCATGATCACTAAAACCCAGAAATTCAATGTTTCTGCTGCTAGAACTCCTACCAATATAGCTGAGGCTAGTATAATAGTACCTCGTTCCTCGTCTGTTAAGCCACATATAGAGGTTGATAGTAGAGGGCAGAGGTGCACATTAAAATCACCCACTCACAATACTGTTGGATCTTTGTTACATGTACCAATTGTCCTATTCATATTTTCCTCCTCTATAGTAGCAACTTTATACATTTCACCCCCAAATAAGTTATTATATTAATTAATCAGTAATATGGGGTTGCCTCCCGAAGCTTTAAGAAGTAAAATATTAAGATATTGACATTCATTAAAAAAGGTTTAAAACCTCAAATCGCAGGGTGTTCTTTAATAATGTTACAATCCCACCCTTCGCCCTACTGGCCGGTGAGGCAATTTCAGAGATGCAATATGACCTATAACTATCTTTATTAACCGTACCTACTGCCCAAGTCTCTTGCAGACATACTAGGTCAAAAGAAGAAATATATTTTAACCAATCATGGTCCAAAAATTTCTGTCTTAGACCTGCAATGTTCCATGAGATTACTTTGAAGGTATCCATATCCTTTACAGGGAGGACTTCGACTGCCTGACTCGCCAGATGGTCACATGGTACAACATTCTGGGATCCTACCCTGGAACACAGTCAATCGCAGGCATCCAAGTCTGTTAATGGAGAAAAGCGATTTCCAGCTGGTAGAGGAGGGATAGTATTTCCTCTAATCTGTAAGTGTGATTGAGTCTTTGCTCTGAAGAGAGGAAACTCTTTGGCCCTGTTGCCATCTGTTCCTTGTTGATGTGACAATGGTTTGTAAAAGAAACTGTGGGGTCGTGCAAATATTTGAGTTGTTGCTGAAGGGTTGTTGGGTAATAATCATAGTAATTTTTTAGCCATAACCGGAGATTTCAAGGTTACAACCACACAGTCCCCTGGAACAGATTTAGCGTGCCACCCCAGCCAGGAGACTCTACAGGCCATTAAGATGTTACAGAGACCCTCTGCCCATCCATTTGTAGTTTTATGAATCCAATGACAGGCTTTGTGAATTCATTGAATTGTAGTTTCTACTTGGTACTTTCTTAAAGTTGGAGTATTTGCTAAGATAACTATGTAGGGAGATATGGCTGGGGGGGGGGTCTAGCCTCTGGCCCTCCACCAGACTATGTGAGCGGTTAGGGCTCTTCTTTCACCTTGTGACTGAGGACCCCTGTTCCAACCCCCTTCTGTCCAAATGGGGATGAGACACTGGCACTAATCCTGGATCTTGAACCACAGATTGTATCGGGGCAGACAACATTACATTGAGATGGGAACCACCATTGGTTTGCCGTACCACTAACTGGGAGTTTGTACTAGTGGTTGCCTTAACGCTATGCTCACCTTCGGCTGATTTATTCAGCTGCCCCTGTGAGATCTCCCTGGCCACACCCTCACAGGATTGCATAATTCTTGATCGAGCTATCCCCTTAATGCCTTATTCAAAGAACCGACAATCGCAGAATTATGGGAGGTAGAAGCTCTTTGAATTTATCCACAAAGTCATCCATATTCAAAGCCTTAGGTGGAACAGCTATCACTTGTTTTTGTGTTTTTTCCATGGTATCACCAAGTACTCTTTCTTCTTTTTTTTTTTTGTTTAAGAGATTTGTATTAAAGTTTACAAGAAATAATACAATGGAATACAGGTACTAATTTGAGAATAACAAAACAAAAAAAGGACAAAATACAAAATATATTCAGTGATAAAAATGAGTACAGAAAGAGAATCAAACGATTACTGAAACAATAATGTGAGAAAGGAAGAAAATAAATGGAAGAGAGAGAAATAAGGGAAAGAGAAGAGAGAGGAAGAAAGAGAGAGAAAAGAAGATAGAGAGAAGGGAAAAAGCAAAAGAGAGGGAGAAAAGAGAAGAAAAGAGAGAAGGGGACTAGAAGAAAACAAGAGAAAGGCAGCTATGGAGCAGGAGGAGAGTTGGAAAGATAGGTAGTAAAAGGTAAATAGAGAAGGTCAGATTTCATTTTGCTAGAGAGGGAAAGAGAAGAGACGGTAGAAATCCTATGTTCATCACAAACAAAATTCCATCATGTTGCAATTGAAATGTTTGAGGTATCTTTCCTAGAATAACTTTGAAAGCAAGTGTAATAAAGAGATCAAATAACAAGGAAATAGGGGATGTAGCGTTAATATCAGGCGATAAGGATCCTAAGAAAACATTTTGAAATGACAATGGGAGAGCATATTGAAAAACTTTCATGCAAATATCCCAAACTGATATCCAAAATGAGGAAACATTAGAACAATCATATAATTGATCCAATATGGTACCTTTAACAGTGGAACATGACCAACACAGCTGAGAGGAAGATGGGGAAAATTTTGAAATGCAAACAGGAGTAATAACAGCTCTATTATAAATAAAATACAGGGATTGTGTAATACGCGCAGCAGGAGAAGTTTTGAACAATTTAGACCACAACTTATCCAGAGTGGAAATAGTTAAATACGTTTCCCAGGCAAGTTCAATAGGGGATTTAGGACGCTCAGCAATATTAGACAACAATAACTTATAAACATGAGCCGCCTTAGGTCTATGAGTAGGGAAAATTGAGGATAAAGGAGAGGAAGGAGTAAGTGAAGGTGTATCTACAGGGAAGTCAAGGGTGGCCAGATGGAATTGTAAAGCATTGGAAATAATGGTATATTGAGCCAGGAAAGAATCAGGTAAATGATAGGTAGTTTGAAGGGTAGGAAAAGGGATAACAGATCCAAGATGTATCAATTGAGGTACATAAAGAATACCCTTTTCCCTCCAATATTTGAAGTAGAAAGATTTGCCCTGTAGTGGTGTGAAACATCAGAAACAGATATTTCGAGTATTTTAATGTTGGAGTAGCAGACAAAAAGGTACTGTTAGACATGAAAATTACATCCTGAAATGAAAAATCTTTAAGGAGGGAGCGTTCATAACTAACCCAGGTCGGAAAAGGAATGTCCCCAAAATCAAAAGCTAAGGCAAAAGATTGCTTGAGCAAAAAAGCAGAATGATACAATTTAAAATTAGGAAATCGTACCCCACCTTCTCCCTTAGGACGAATAAGCTTGGCAATGGCAATACGTGGGTGTTTGTTGTTCCACAGAAACTTTGAACAAACGGAATTAAGTTGGGAGAAGTAAGGGAGGGGAATTTTTACAGGAAGCATGGAGAGTGTGTTCAAAACATGAGGAGAGATCATCATTTTTATGGTGTCCAGTCTGCCCACCATGATAAAAATAAAGGAGACCATGGCTTAAGAGTGACTTAAGCTTGGAAATGAGAGCAGCAAAAGTGAGCTTAAGTGTATCATGTATGGAGGGGGCGAACCAAATGCCAAGATATTTAATTTTAGAGGGACACCAAGCAAATTCAGTATCATCAAACATACATCAGTAACAGGAGGAATTCAAGGGTAACATTGGACAAATTCAATTTATAACCAGATATACTAGAGTAAAGCTGGACTTCTTCCAGGAAGGTTGGAAGGGAATTAATGGGATCCGACATGTAAATTAAAACGTCATCAGCATAAGCAGAAACTTTGTTGCATGAGAATTATGCTGAAAACCTTTAATTTGTGTATTAACACGGATACGCTCTAAAAAAGGTTCAAGGCAGAGGAAGAAAAGGAGAGGGGAAAGAGGGCAACCTTGTCTGGTACGCCTCGATAAGGGAAATAATCTGGAAAAGTGATTATTAACAAAAATACTAGCTCTGGGACAAGAGTATAATAATTTAGCAAAGGAAATAAAGGAGGGCCCAAAACCAAACCACTGAAGAGTTGCAAACATAAATTGCCAATTGATGCAGTCAAAGGCCCTCTCGTCATCTAAACAGAGGGCGGCAAGGGGGATTTATATTTTTTGGCAAAAGAAATAACATTAGTGAACATTCTTGCATTATCAGATGCCAATCTACCCTGTACAAAACCTACTTGGTCAGTTTTAATTAACAGAGGGATTATGTTTTCAAGATGAGTGGCAAGAATTTTTGCGAAAATTTTGCAATCATAATTTATTAAAGAGATGGGACGGTAATTCTTACAGTACGAATGGTCTTTGTCTGGTTTGGGGATTATAATAATCAATGCATCCATAAAGGAACCAGAGGCCTTAGCGTCAAAGATAAAGGAGTTAAACAGTGTAAGAAGACGTGGAACAAAAATGGAGGAAAAAGTGGTGTAAAACTCAGCGGTAAGGCCATCGGGTCCCGGACCCTTGGACTTTTTTAGGGATTTTATCGCATTGAGTATCTCTTGGGAAGAGATATCAGCTTCTAAAGCATTAAATTCATCAGGCAGGGAAGGTGGAGAGGGAAGGCCAGAAAAGAAATTATGCAGATTCTGGGTGGATGGGAAGGTATCATCGGAATAAAGAGATTGGTAGTACTTATGAAAAACATCCACAATTTCTTCATCCGATGAAACCAGTTTGTTAGAAGATTCATTCAGGATGGGACCAATTGTTTTACGTTCTGATTTGATCTTTAAAAAGTTGGCTAACATACGGCCGGCTTTGTTTTGGCCTCCATGGTATTTGGACTTTATTTTGAGAAGTACGTTGCATGCGTCAATTGTAGCCAATTTCTTGAGGTCCGACTTCGCTTTGATCAACTGACGTAAGGCAGAGGACGATTTGGAGGTAAAATATGTGTGCTCTAATTCCTTAATAAGGCTAAGTTGGGCCTCATAATTTTTCCGTTTTGCCTTCCTTTTACGAGAAACGTAAGAAATGACAAAAGCACGGAAAGAAGCCTTGAAGGCATCCCAATTATTGGTTATACTAGTGTCATTGGGATTGTTGAAATTAAAAAAATTCATTAGTATGGGCAGTGGCCTCTTTGATAAAAACAGGGTCAGATAATAAGGAAGTGTTTAATTTCCATCGACTGAATTGAGAGGAAGTGAGGGTAAAATCAAAAACAGCATGGACAGGAGCATGGTCAGAAATAAAAATAGAACCTATATCAGAGACCTGGATGGACTGTAACAAAGACTTACTAACAAGAATATAATCAATCCGAGACCTCGTGTGATGTACATTAGAATAAAAGGTATATTCAAGTAAATCAGGGTTACATGTCTTCCAAACATCATAAAAAGGTCGAGAGGTGATGGCAGACTGAAAGGCTTTGTGAGTTTTGTCTGGGTTAAATTTAGATTTTGATAACCTGTCAGAAAAGGGGTCCAACCATTGATTAAAATCAACAGCAACAATCACATTGGGGCAATCAAGTGATGAAAGTAAAATGTTAATAGTATTCCAAAATTGAGGGTCAGGTTTAACCGGGCCATAAATATTCAATAAAACAAGGGTTTTCTTTTGAAAAACAATCCTTGTCATCACCCATCGACCAACATCATCAGCTTAGGTAGATAAAATTTGCACAGACAAAGATTTATGGAATAATGTAGCAACACCACCTTTTTTGTTGGAAGTGGAGGAATGAACAACCTGACCAACCCATTGATTCAGAATCAGTGCAGTGCATCTCTTGAAGGAAAACAATACAGGAATTAATTTTGGATAAGTGAGACAGTACCTTTTGATGCTTAATCGGGTTTCCAATACCACGAACATTCCACGAAACAAGTTTACACATAATGGAGGGTAGGGGAGGAAGTATATGACAGGATGTGATACACTTCGGGATAACACCTGAGAGAAAAAACAAACCACATAAGGAGCAAAAAGGCAAGATAAGTTCAAACGAATACCAAAACTTCCAAAAAGATTACAATATAACCAGGGAGGAGAGAAATTGCAGAACCAGAACAAGTACATTTAAGACAAACCCAACCAGAAGATAGATACACCAGAAGAGGAGGTGTGCACAAAAAAAGAGCAGAAAATGTAGAGGAGACAGAGAGGAAGGGGAGAAAAAAAAGAAGAGGAAGGAAGAAAGAGTAGAAGGAAAGTAAGATAAAAGTGAACAGATCAAGGCAATAGAGCCTGATCTGAGGAGAGGAGAGAAATCGAAATAGCAGGAGCATGGATACGCGGAGGAGGAAGCAAACCCCCACGAGCAATACGGAAGATACAAGGGGAATCAGAACCTCAAGAAAGCGGAGAATATAGAAGGGTAGAGGAATGTAGAGGAGAAATGAAGAACATAGAACACCAGACTGTCCAAACCGGACAAGTGACAAGAAGAAAGAGACAAATTAGTCATTAGTGTCCATGCCAGAAGAAGATACATTTTGCAATGTTTCCTGTTCGAACGCGGGGATCTTGGAGGATACATCTTGGATATCACTAACACGTTGCTCCAACTCCAGAACCTTCCCATCCATAACAGCCAGTTTTGCCTCAATTTGGGTAAGTTTAACATTGGTAGCAGACATAAATGGTTGAAGGCCATGCACTTTTTCTAGAATGGAATCAAGAACAGGATTTGGCGAAGAAATGGGAGATGGTGGATCATTTTTTTGTCTCTTAACTTTAGCTCCAGTGGCAGAATGCTTCATGGTGGCAGACTCGAGAGACATGTTGAAAACCTCTATTGGGTGTATAAAGTGTAGCTAATCTCCCTCAAAACGATGGAAGAAAAAGACATATGCGTAAAAATGCGACACGCATAATAAAAGGCAGAAGGCAAGCAGACACAGGTAGCTGAGCGACCATTTAGTATAGGCCAACTACCTAATGAACAGAATAGAAAGCAGTCACAGAGATAAAAAAAACACTTCCAAGGTGACATGTGGGAGTGTGCAGGAATACGAAGCAGTCAAAATAAATTGTAGGACATATTGCGTGATAGACATCAAAACAGGCAGTTCAATATGATGAAAAGAAGCATTTATGTCAGGGCGTAGATTAGTAACTGGTAGTAGTATACTTAGAATGCAAGGACAGCCGGGTGCCAAATTGCCATTTGCAGAATTGCAGGAACATCACCCAATACACCACAGTTCAGGAAATGATTGAGATGGTGGACTCATAAAATGCCATTTAAACTAGGCAATGCCTATGCTCGTAATAGCCACCAACAAAATGTACTTGGTACTTGTGTGAGTAGGAATAACATCGAAGTAGGTGGCGCAAAATAAGGAAAAAACTGGCTTATCCATCACCATATAAAATGGCGGCCGTTTATACCACAGTACTGTGTGTAGGGACAGCTGAGAAGAATTTTGCTCACAACCCACAAAAAAAACTGCAAAATTGCGATAGTGCAGAGAAGAGTCAGTAGAAATGCGGCATTGCATGACCGAGATACTGCAAATTCCCGCAAAAGTATTGAGCTTGTGAGGACACTGGACGCGGGCTCAGCGGCACAAAATGGCGGCCGCCCGTGTCCCAAAGTGAAGAAAGTTACCGGGAGGGATACGAAGCTTTGGAGGCTCAGCCGGAGTTTGTCATGGACGGCCTCTGTTTCCCGGGATCTTTGGACAACTGCATATGTCCGCAGGAGCCTCTACAAGCCGGTGAAAGGTTCAATATCCAGTCCGAAGTTCACTGCTTCGCGGAACTCACCGGAGATGCGCCATCACACGCCGGTGCTTAAGCTTCCTAGTACTCTTTCTGAAGAGATTTTGCATCTCATCGGTCTCTTAGGATTGTTTATGGCAGGATTTCTAGTGGGGCACCTTTTTCTTTTTTGCACGAGTAACGCATCTGGTGGAATTAGTGTCTCTGGTAAAGGAGTCAAGCTAGGGGGGATAGAGGTGGTTATTCTGCCGGAAGTTGACCACAGGGAATTAGGCGTCTGACCTTCATCGATTAGACCAGATGGCATATCTTTGATTGCAACTATATCTCCCCCCAGTGATAGTCTCCTCTCAGCCCCATCAATTTCTTGGGCTATAGCAGATGAGGCCTTAGCTAAAAAAGTGTCCCAACAAGTGAGGTTTACCTCTTCCATTGACGTGTGCGCAGTTTTCCTCCTCCCTGTGCTTTCAGCATTCTTTTTCACCATCTTATAGCCCTTCTTTTCAGCCAAACGTTAGGGGTGGGCCCAGCACAGCCTTCTTCGGGCTCTAACAGTCGTCCACGCCACTTAGGATGCATGGGGGTGGTGGTTTTCAGCACCCCCGGTCTCAGGCAACAGGCAAATGCAAGTAAGGTGTCCCACGCTGCGGGAGCCCTGCCCAGAATTAATGCGCCTCGTGGCGTGCAAAAAAGACAGCGTTTTGTGGCATCCAAGCCGCTTAGGATGCTGGAGGTGATCATGCAGCAGGAAAATGTAAGTACGCCCGGAATTAATGCGCCTCCTGGCACACGAAGATTACGGCATTTGGCAGCGTCCCCACCACTTAGGATGCTGGGGGGTGGTGATTTCCAGCACCCCCTCTGGTTTCAGACAGCAGGAAAATGCAAGTACAGGTTATTATCGAAACTGACAAGCTCCACAGATCACTACAGTTTAACATTGAGTGCTGAAATTGGCAGGCGTCAAAGATCAAAACACCTAATAAAGGTATTGCTCCTTCTCAAACTGTATCACTAGGTGTGAATATCACTGTATTCATAGGCTGTGCAACACTTTACTTTCATTGCTGTTCAATATAGGCATTCCCAAACCACTAAGATGGCACACCTTCAGGCCTATTTTTGCAGGAAATCGAGCATGCTCCACAGTACCACAAGATGTCTGCTGTTTGTTGTCATGTACACAGTCAGTTGGTTTCTTTATAAGATAGAAGTTGTTCACCAACGTGTATCCTCCTAATCTATTGGAGATTGGTCACACTGCTTCCCAAATGGCGAAGTGGAGTGCAAATGTATTTCACGCAGAAGGCCTTCTATAAGAAGCCCAAAAGATCTCAGCCCTAAAAAATCATCAAAAAGCGGAGCATGAACAATGAAAAACAATGTATTCCCCTATTGAATGTATGTAACATGCTTTACACCAATACACAGTATTCTTTGCAAGCAGCAGGCTTAGGCTTTAGCGCAAAATATCTGTATACCTGAAGCCCCTGAAATAGAAGCTTGATTCCTACATGTCTTATCTGAATATTAAAATAACATAAATGGTTTTATTTCAATTGTATTTTACTGGGGGTGTTTCCGCCTGGAAACAGCTTAGCCTAATTAATGCACTTACCTTTGTACAAACTAGTGCATATTTGTATGAGTACATACATTAAAATTCCTCACACATGTTGCATTCCAATTACAAGATGGCTACACCCCTACCATTGTTTGTTGATCCTTCATTCCCATGGCCAGTTAAATTAGGAACTCCGTCACACTATTTATCCAACCACCAGTCAAAGTATACATCATCGCTACTATTTAGCCTGTGGCCAGCTAAACAGCAGAGATTATGTACACCAGTAAAATAGCACTTCCATTTTTTAAACTATAAATGGAGTTGCTTTCAGCTTCACCTTCACCTCAATGAGAGAAGTGTATGAGAGAACTGAAAAATAAACTTAGTAATCTTTATCTCTTGGGTGAAATTGATATAGAAAGCAATCCTTATGTTATTACTTCTTTACTGCAACAGACTTTTTAGAATGTTTTTGTTGGGGCTAGAGGGTGGGACTCACCTGATTTTCTGCTGTGGCGAAATGGACAGAACAGATGCTAGATCCCAACTTCCCTCACCCACCTCCCTCGCCCAACAAGTCAAAGCAAAAGAGAAAAGTTGGAGAAGAGGGGAAATTAAACAAGGAAAGGGAAAAGTAGTAGAGTCTGCTGGTCTGTCCGATGTGGTGTTACAAAGTTTCCTAATGGGAAAAGACACATGCATGAGTAGGATTTTTTGAACTACGAGACTGCTGTATAGATGTTTGGTTACTCTAGTATTCTACCTGTTGAAAGCTCTTCCACGTGTATCTAGGAGGTATTGAACGAATAGAGCATGAACTCACACAGTTCATCTACAAATCAAACATACACTTATTATTCATAAGGACTGCAGAATTTAAACAGTAAACAATGATAAGGGTGAAATATACCAACCTTAACGTAAACCACTAGTAGAATTCAACAGACCCATAAGAAAAAATATATACCATTGCCTAAAAACTATGAAAAAAACAAAAAACTTATTTTCCTAGTCAGGAAAGCCAAGAAGGGAAAAAATGTGGCACAAAAAAGGTGGAGGGTCGGAGTGCATAATTACGTTCAGGGATAAATGGTTAAAAATCAATCTCTCATTTATTTTATAGCAGGAGATATGAAGAAATCGTGAATCAATACAAGTTCAGGGCTGAGAACACACTATACAACAAGAAAAGGATTAGAAAATCAGAAAAGTATCAGGATTGCCATCAAATACTAGAAATAGCTGGTGTCCTACCTTGAACCCAGAACTAAGATCCTTCAAATACCTCCTTTGTTCTCACAATGCAGGTACTAAGAATTTGGCAGCATTATGAAATGCAGCTCCAAGAGAAAACACTAATGCCAACTGACAAGAGAGCTCTGGGGTTGGACTATGCCCCGGAAGAAGACGCTGAAACCCGGAAACAACAGTGCACAGAAAAATGCCCAGAGAAGAACGCCAAAGATGTCTTCTCTCTCCGACACAGAATCAAGAATGCAGGTAATGCGGGGAATGCAAGGGAGGTCTGACGGGAGTCCTTGAAGGAACGCGAATTGCATTTCCCTCGTGGACCCCTCCCTTATTTAATTCTCAAACGCCGCCTTCAACAACTGACAGGAGTCGGCAGGTTGGGCTTGCGCAAGAGGCTGCGGGGTGGAACAGAAGCGCTGCTATGGGCGGCGTAGCACGACATAGAGTGTGAGCCAGTAACACAACCTCCATCACTTTCACAACCATCATTACCATCATAACAGTTTTGTGTACCAGTGTTGCATACTTAGCTACTTGAAAGCCAGACTTATAGGTTTTGCCAATAATAGTTTGAAGTTCTTGAAAATTTCATTCTCTAAGCATTTAAGCAACATGTATGAAAAGTGAGCTAGTGTGAAAAGTACACACAAACTAATGAAAGTTTAGTGTGATAGTAAGCATGATTAAAGAATTTTAAAATATGGTGTCGATTACAATGTCCTTCGGAAACGCTCCGAATCGGTTTTGGGTCTTCTGAATACGATTTGCAACCCGTCTTTCCAACCTTATTAGAAAGGTTTCCGAACAATCAATTACAATATTCGGAAAGCGTTCAGACTTTCCGACTCTGTTCCAAATCCGAACCGGACGGGGTTCGGAAAGTCTTAGTCATTCGAAGCTGAGTCGTACAGGTCTATGGACCGCTTATCCGATCGAGCGATTATGATGTCAAATGCAGACAGCCTTTCTAATTTCGTTGTTCCGACTAGGATTGGCTGTCGTAATCTGGCTTTGGGGGCCTGTAGCAGGCCCCCCTTCACCCAAGGCCTTCTGAATCGGTTGTGAGGGTATCCAAAGGACCCCCCTTTCCAACCATGTACAGTATAGCAAACACCAAGGGGTGCCCGCCACAGGGTGCACAATTTTCCCCAGCCACCCCTTACTTCAATGGTAGCTTGTGTGTTAGGTCAGAGAACAGGTTCCCATTGAAGTCAATACGAGTCCGACTTAATCGTATCCGGAAGCATCATAATCAGTCGGTCGGACTTCCCGGATCCGATTTGGTTGGAAACCATTCTGAGACCGATTCAGACAGAATGCCTTCCAAACTACATTGTAATTGACCCCCATGTGTGAACCATTTGATTTTTTTCTACTTCACTGCAAAATGCAAAAAATGACATTCCACCAGAAGCAGGAAAACAATCTAAGTAAAATTGTCAATATCATAATCATCACATTATAACAGAGAGGTGTGGTGCAGCGGCCAGGGCATCTGACTTCGGAGCACAGGGTTCACGGTTTGATCTATGGCTCCGGTGGCAGGTCAGCTCTGCACCATGTGACTCTGTGCATTAGCTCACTTAATTTTCACGACAGCCCCCAGCTCCTTGAGACCCTTAAGGGTGAGTAGTTTGTGCTTTACAAATACGGATTTACATCTTACCGTTACAAGGAGGCATAGAGTATAGGGAATGTTTGCAAATGTAATGCATGCAGACTGCAGTGCAAGTAGGGTTGTTCCATTGCTCTACCATGCTTCTCAGCCTGGGCTTTCGCTTAAGAGGCCAGGGCATTGTGAGAGTTCTAGTCTTTGTTTCAATTGAACAAACACACCTGGTAGTGTTTATCAGTACAGGGAAAGGCGTGTGTTTGTGAGTGGCTGAGACAATTGCAAGCATTCACACATCATCTTTGTGTTTTCATGTGGTTCCCCAGGTGTGACAGATGTGCCCAGACACGTGTCCTGTACTCACTGTTCTACACAGCTGAAACTGCATTTCACTGAGGAAGGCCACTGAGGCCAAAGCTGATATAGAATTTATTGTGTTCCAGTTTGGATGTTTGCACCTAAGGGATAGATAGATAGGTATCCTTTATTGTTTGATTAATTAATCGTACAATAAAACAAATTCATTCAATAATCCATTATATACATTTTGAATGGCGACAATTCTTAAAATTGAATACATCTTATTAAGTCATTATTATTATTAATAAAAATCATTAGAATGAGGTGAGAATAATGCAAATCAGTAAAAAATGTAAAAGGAAGAAAGTAAAATAATTATTAATTTTCTTTTTGCTGGAGTTCTAATTTTTTCCACACTTTCGTTAGAAATTTTACCAATGCAGAATTCATAGATATATCATCAGGGGAGAGACATATAATCAATGCCTGTCTACAGGTTCTTACCCCTCTTTCATTAAATAGTCTCTTTAGTACAGTTACTCTTTCATTTATCAGTTCAGAGCAAAGACACAATAGGTAAATGTAAATGTAAATGTACAGGAATTTATATAGCGCAAATCACCACTGGTTTCTAGGCGTTAGCTTAGGGAACCCGTCTTGGTATTCCCCTGTGAGATAACCCCGGTAGTGTATCCGCAAGATGAAAGCCAGGCATCCCGCCGCGAGGGGCCGTTATGGAGATTAAGCAAGCTATTGCCCAGAGTCCCAGAGTGTGAACCCATGAATGGAGTAGGCACCGGAGCGAGAGAATTGTCGAGTCCATGGACATTTTAGGACTCAAGACCTGCCGAGCCGGAAATTGAACCCTGGTCCCGGGCTGACCTCTGCTTCCAGGTCTGCCTGCTCTAACCAGCGAGCCACACTTCTCCACATGTGGATAATGTTCTCCTCGCCAGATTTGCACAGCCAACGGACAGTGTCCTTTTTGTGCTTTTTTCAAGGTGGTAAATGGCATAGTCCCGGCAAAACACCAAAACGAGCTTTAATAAAGATTTGCTTGCTTTTCAGCGACCATGGCGTATTCAAGTATTGCGGTGCCATCTTTTTTTGAAAAACTATTTATTATAGGCCATGCATGTTTTTTGTTTGAAAAAGTCGCTTTATCGCTTATCAATGATAAAAAGGTCCGTTATTTTGTTGACCGTTTTCTTAAATGATGCGTGAGTTATAGTAGAATCCCAAAGCGGCCTAACTTCAAATTCTTCCAAGGCCGCATCCAAATATTTCCAAGCAGATGGTTTGCTATTGCCGCTAATTTCTCTCCGAATTAACTGGGACATTAAGTTGGCTTGGTCATTTTTTATTCTATACCAGACTTTATTTGCATGTCCCTTTTGAGCATACAGCTGGTTATTTTGGCCAAATTCCAGTCTGACTTGAGCTTGTGATGCGTTAGTGGGCAAATGGAAAAGGATTTTAAACATTTTTGAAGTAGCATTGTTGATAATAACTGCATCTTTTCCGTTTAAAGCCTCACTGCCGCAGGTTAAGGAGGGAAGCAGTTTAGCAGAAACCACTTTTAGGAACGGGCGATAGGTTAAGTCGCTAATGGATTTTTGGATGGTCCTTAATGCTGCTGTCAAGGCATTTGATTTCCTATGGATTTCAAGTTTCTGTTGAAAGAAGTTTCCGTTATCATTCAATATAACACCCAAATATCTATAGGTTTCTACTTGGTCTAATTGCGTCTTTCCCAGAAACCATTTTGATTTGTATTTCCTTCTTGAATTTTTTGTAATCACCAGTACTTTGGTTTTTGATTCATTTATTACCATCCTGTTGTTTTTTGCATACTCAGATAATCGCACTATTAGGCGTTGTAGTCCCACTTTTGTATTACTTAAGAGGACAACATCAGCCACATGTAGAAGGTTTGATATATGTTTACCAGCAAGCTTAGGTGGATGAGCGTTTATATCATTCAATATCTCCGTCAAGTCTGCTAGGAACAGGTTAAATAGTAATGGGGCAAGTACGCACCCTTGCTTTAAGCCTCCAGACATTGGTATTTCCTTGGTCAGTGATCAACCATTCCCCATCCGCACTCTCACCCCGGTATGAGTATGGAGGAGGCGAATCAACTGTAATAGATGTGCTGGGATCCCTTGCAGTCGTAGCTTCTCCCACAGTCGTTCTCTGCCCACGCAGTCGAAAGCTGATTTAAAATCGACAAAGCAAAGGTACAATGGTTGTTTTATTGCAATTGCTTTGTCCATTAGTACCGATAGGGCTAGGATATTTGTTGTCATTCCTAGGCCTTTAATAAAACCTGTCTGATTAGGCGGGAGGTTTTCTTTTTCCTTTACCCAGTCCGATAGGCTTGCCAACAGGATCCCTGCAAACATTTTGGGGTCTGTGTCTTGCAGTGTTATTAAGCGGTAGTTCTCAGGTCTGGCCCAATTTCCTTTTTTAAAGATAGGGGATATTAGTGACCCTCTGCACGATTCAGGGATCATCCCTCTCCGTACTACTTCTTTAAAGTCTTTAGTTTGATGTTCTGCCCATATACCTGGATCCTCCTTGTAAAGGGCAAAAGGGATACCGTTTCGACCAGGTGCACCATCCTTTTATCTCTTTATTAGGCTAGCCACTTGGATTTGAGTTATTTCAATTTCATCTTCGAATTCTGGGTTTGATGTATCCTTCCCGTCACAAACATATCTTTCCTTTATTTTGTAATCCGGATTTAAATGGTTCCCCAAAAAATGTACCCATTCGGTCTCAGTTAGTACAGATGACACAACGGTTCTATCTGGTCTTACTAGACTATTTATCATTTTCCAAAACTCCCTTGAGTTTTCTTGATTGCTGGCATGAAAACATTTTGTCCACAGATCATGATTGGCTTTAGTTTTTTCATTCCAGATTAGTTTCCTCAGATTTTTATTTAGTGATTTTATGGTGGTTAGTATTTCTTTGTTGTTTGGGAGCTTGGTTAACTCTTTCTTGAGTTTGTTTTGTGACTGTTTCATTTTGCGAACCACATATGACAAATTCATTTTTGTTTCCCTTTTTTCATTCCGGAATAAATTATTATTCCTTGATTCTGTGGAGGCGTCATAAGGATCAACTATTTTGCAGGTAAAGCTTACCCAGTGATCAATTGCGGACCTGGAGGTTTTTTCTTGAAAGCTTTCCTTTACCAGCTTTTGAACTAGTTCACTGGTACGTTCTTTTGTATTTGGCTTCCAAATTAATTTCCTGTAATTTATGGTTCCGACCTGCCCTTGTATTGACCAATGTGATTGAGGTTTCGTGCTTTTGAGTGATGTAGTAATTATTTGCTGGCTGTGATCACTCTCAGTCAGCCTCCTCAAATAGAACGAAGTAATGTTATTAAAGATGCTCAGTGATACCATTGTGTAATCAATTTGTGATTTCCCATTTTGTGAGTGAAATGACCATGCTGGTGGCGAGTCTGTCTGGAATCTCCCATTTAATATGCCTAGCCCCAGTGCTTCCATATCATTCACAAAGTTTAAACTAGTTCTGTTTTGCTTAGATTTTGTTGATATGTCCATTACTTGCTCTGGGATAAGCCATTGTTGGTATTGTGACTGAATGACATCATCTCTTGTAAATGGTACCAGCAGATTTTGATTCAAATCTCCCGTAACAATAAACTCTGCAAAAGGATCATCAACTATTTGTTCAAGTAGATAACTAGTAAGTGTAGCACACATAGACTTCCTTGAGATCCCTGTTGGGGGAATGTATATATTAACCAACTTTATCATTTTTGCTTGATCAAGTGTTTTGTGTTCTAACATTACCATTTGGACATTGCAGTTATTCGTCGCCACTTGCTTGTGTTTTGCTTTCAGGACTATTGATATGAATATCGCTAAGCCTCCACAAGGATGATCATTTTTATTTTGCTTGGTCGCTGGTTCAAAATATCCTTTGTATCCATGAAGAACAAACGGTTGGATTGCACAGGTCTCTTGTAATAATATAATCTGATAGGAATCAAATATTGAAGTTTGAGTAGAGTTTTCTATTTTTTTACTTATTCCGTTTATATTCCACAAGCAGATTGTTATTATTTCGCTTTCGTTTTTGAATGTCTTATGTTGTTTATTTTGTCATTGGTTATCATTCCCGTGCAAGGTCATTGCTATCCATTTCTCATTTATCCCTCTAGTATTCAGTGACTTTTTGTCAACCAATTGCTTTTTGACCTGAGTTTATTTTTCCTTGCGGATTTTTTAATACTGAGAAGACCGGGATGCCATTTCATCCTTTTTCACCAATTAGCCGGTTATCTGCTTTTAACAGTGGGGTAGGGTTTTCCTTTTGTTTAACTTTACTAATTATCATCCCCCAATTGCGAAAGGTTTTTTGTTTGTTTATAATTTGTTCCACTATAGAGGGTAGTATTACCGTTGTTATTGTTAGTGGCTGTGAACCATCAGGATTGTGTGAGAAACCAACACATTCAATGTCACTAGATGACATGTTGGCTAATGAAGGTATTGATTTGAAGAGGCACAAGAGATTGCCTCTGTTCAACATATTTTGCTGCCCGCGGGACTCGTATACCTGTTTGAAAATGAGTTGTTCCAACCCTTTAACAGGAAATTCCCTTTCTGAATTATCTTCCGATTCCTGCTGTGGTTTGCGTATAACTCTTTTGTTCTCACCTTGTCTTACTATAACTAAATGGTCTATTTTTGTTGTCTGACTTTTGTCATCTATTTGATCTCTCTGTTCAATTTGTCGCATGGGATTATGGTTTTCTATCATATTTGGTTGTATCCAACCTGAGCAGGTGAGATTACAAGCTGGTTGATTTGAAATCCAGTTTGGATTTGAGACTATATTACTATCCCCATGGGGTGATCGTTGCATCGGGTAACTGCTGTTTGTTTGTTCTACTTCCTTTAGAGCTTCCTGGGCATTGGCTTTTCCCATGTTTGGCAGACTTATTTTATGCTCACCCTTTTTTTGTGCGCTCCATTGGGTATCTTCTCTAGCTGTTTTTTCCTCACTGAAGTTTACCTGCTGCTTTTCGATGGTTTTCTCTGGTTGAGTTTGATTTCTCACCTCTGTTCGTTCATTGGGGATTGCACTATGATGTCACTTAAAATTTCTTCGCCTTTATGGACATTCTTTTTCATGGAAGTTTTAACTGGTTTCGCAAAGATATCAAAGTACTGAATGTTTGTTGTTGTTGCTGTTATAGAGTGATCCCCAAGTATTTTAGGTGGTTTGTTTTCCTGTGGTTTCTTCCACATAATGTTTTTCACTTTTAATCTCATTATAGGGCATTTCCACCTGAGAGTGTAACTTTAATTGATTCTCCGTATTAACTTTATTTCTTGCTTTGGGGAATTTTGTTCTCTGTCCTTTTGTAACTGTATACGATGTCAAGTCTACTGCTTTGCCCACTTGATCGTCTATTAGATTGCATGCTGGTTGGACAGAAGGTTCGCCTCCTGTTGTAGTATTTTTCACCCCTTGACTACTCAGTGATTTTGTAGGAAATAATCCATCTTGGGCGTTTAAATCAGTATGAGCTGTTAACTCCGTCGATGTTGTAAAATTACTTTCTACTCCTGACCATGTGCCTCCTTTATTTTTTGGTTTCTTAGTTTCCTTCAATTGAAGGCTGGCTTTAACATCTTGCAATATTGTGTTAATGACTTCCGGTATTGTTGTTAGTTTGTTAATTATTGGTGCACAGGGACATTCTAAATAAGTAGTTGATGTATTAGATTGTGCTCAAATTATCAGACTATTTAGCTCAGCTAGTCTATGGTCGATTCCAGCCACCGCTTTTGCAATTGTGCCCAGTATTTCTATTTGAATGTCCATTTTATTCGACTGTAGTGACAGTGCTTCCAGAGTTAGGGATGAGGTTTGATGAAAGATGTCTCAAATAGACCCCAAATCATGATTTTCTATGTATGCTTTCTTCAGTTATTTCATTTGCCCAGTTGCCATTTGATGGTATTTGTTGCTGATTGGCTGGTCGACTAGGTAATAGGTTGAATGATTTGTTTCTCTGTTAAATCTGATCTGAGCAGTTTTTTTCCAAATTTATAATTTCATCATTTCCTATCATCATTGTTGGCTCTGGCAAAGATATGTGCTCTTTTCTTGTAAGTTGGCTGCCCTGATTGCTTTCAACTAAATTATTTTCTAAGTTTTCGCTTGCGAATCCTTCTACTGTCAGTTTATCGAATGGATGGACAGTACTTTGAACATAATTTTTCCTTATTTCAACCTTAACTTCGATTGGTAATTTTTTAGAAGGTGTTATCTTTTCGAATGTCTCGGACATTACTTTAAGCGACATCTCGATTTTTGGATCCTCAATGATATCCGGTTGTTTTTGATCCATTTGGAAGTTGACATTTACCATTTGAAAATGTGAAGTAAAACATAATAATTCAAGGTCAGTCATTTCTGTAGACATTTGATCTATTGGTTGCTCTGATCTGTAGGCCTCTATGACCACATTATGTGATTTTTTTGTCTGGATCCTGCTTTTGCTCAATTGGTAGTGTAATTACTTTCTCATTACTAGTAGGCTTGATGGGGGCCTGAAGATTATTTACTTTCAGATCAATTTGACCTGACATCATAGCCCCAGTCGCATCTTTCAAGAAATCAAATTTATGCGGGACTTTTAAGGATTTTTCGAACATCCGTGCTAATGGTGATATAAGCGTCTGGTTCGTATCTTTTGGCTGTGCTTTAGCTTTTTTTTAATACTTTCTGTGCTGGAACTTTCCGTGACCGTCGTATTGGAGGGCCCAATGCCCTTTCCCTTCCTGAGCGCATGATTTAGGATCGCTCAATATTACTTGAGCTGTAAATTGCAGTGCTTATTTAGAGAAGTATTAATCCCTCTATGGGGCCTTCAGGAAAGTTCACACCCCCTTCAGCACAGCACAACTTGTTCCACCGACTGTCGGGCAGCCCCTTTATTCCCCAAGTATTCCTCAAATATAACAGCTCCTGTGGCTCCTCTCCTCTTGTGGCCTGTGGCGTGTGCTTGGGCATTTTCGGGCTAGGTGTTAAACCTAATATTTATTTTTTTTGGCAGAGCTTTGAGGTGCTAGAGGGCTCACCAGGGCCTTTGGACCACTCACCACACTCCAGACTCTACAGCAAAAAGCTGCAAGGCAAGAAGAGGGTGTGTGTTTTTGCCCCCTCCCCCTGTCACCCTCCTTACAGGCAGACAAACTAACCTCCTTTGTCTGAAATTTGTCTCCAGCGACAGCAGGTTATGTCCGCTCACACCGCCCCTCCACCATGGTGTCGCACTTTACAGGATCTGTTTACATCACAGGATTGTCCGACAGAAATAAATGATCTTCTGTGATCCCCAAAAGAAGTTATACCCTAAGGCTCACTGAGGGTCGCTGTGCGTGGCTCACCTGGGTTCCCACAGCTACTGCTTCCGCTGCTTCCGCTGTCGCTCCGTCACTCTTAATAGTCATTTGTGGTTCCCTCCACACCAGATAGTAGTTTGCGGCTCCTGCCGCCCAAAGCGAAGTTTTCGGCTCCCGCCCCACTAAAGCACTACCCAGCCTGCCGCACAGCTTCCTTGGCAGAAGACTCGCGGCTCCTGCTGCACCAGGTAGCGCCAGGCAGCGTCAGGTAGCACCCCGGGGGACTTAGAGGCTCCAGACTGCACCCAATGGCAATAAGCGCCTCCTGTCACACCCAGGGGCACCTGGGGGCACTTTTGGACACTTAGGGGCTCTTGGGGGCACTTAGGGGCTCTCACTGCTGCACCAGATAATAATTTCCGGCTCCCGCCGCACTGAAACTCCGCTGCAACCTTAAGGAGCAATTATGCGGTGCCAAACGCCTCACTGCAGGGCTTCTCGTGGCTCTCCACTAACCACAGAAGAGCCCCCAACGCGGCCACGTTGGGAGGGGGTTGCCGCGATTAGGGAGCTCGCAGCTCGCGGCTCGTGGGGGGGTCCAGGAGACTAAAAGGAAAGCTCTCTCCCCTGTCCGCACAAGCCACACAAAACGGTAGATTCTGGCGTTTCTGGCATACCGTTGTCATCGTAGTAGAGAGAGGACTCGCACTTGTGTTCCAGTTGAAGAGGACTTGCCTGGCAGTTTGGGCAGGACAGTTCCTAGTGGAGCAATTATCTAGTCCAATTTGACTATGGCTAGTCCCTGTCTGGGGTAGCATAGCTGGCAAAAAAACATACCAATGGACTATAATGTGGTCTGAGTGATTGACAGTGGTTGAGATATTTACAAGCGCTCCATACATCACCTTTGTTTTTGGTAAAGGATTTTGAGTATTTGCAGAAAAGCTGTTAAGAGATTATTAAGCGCAACATCCATCTAGGTTCATTGGTACTCAAGGAGAATCATGCACTGAAATATAAGTCAAACATGTGTCACTTTGTAGAAATGGAGAATGGTGTGATATTCTACAACTTAGCATCTGCCAATGAGAAATCTCTGCACCAATCCAAGACCTTTTAGCTGCAGAACTGTTCAGGAGGGAAACACTAGCCTGCTAGCTTATTCCAAATGAACTTTGAATCTAGTAATGTAGGCGATTGGCCAAAGACTTTCTTATGTACTGTTACCATATCTTTACAAACAATTATTTTCTTCTCAGGAATCCAGTGAGGTGCCCTGAAGTGGCCAAAATGGCCACTGCACATTTAATTAGTGAATAAAAGAAACCGGGGTAACCAAGTATACCTCGGAACCTATGCAACATATGTTAATGCATGTGACAATAGTATTATCGAAAATAATTTGAGATCAATTAATTACTCAGAGAAAGATGCTAAGTGTATATACACTCTAAGAGGTGTTCGACACCTAAAGACACAGAGCAATAATCATCAGAGCAACAACGTGCAATCATAAAACAATCTTTATGTTGAAAGGTAGTCAGTCTAATAGATCATATGCCGGCCGTGTGCAGAAATATACAGATACTTAGAGGCGAGAGAGTGAGAGCGAGAGAGGTTAGCTCAGCAGAGTGATAGATGAACGCTGAATGTAACTGGGAGGAGAATGGGCTTGAGAAAGAGTGAGCCGATAGGTAGAAACTCTATGTAAATGGGCGGAGCTAGGAAAAGTGGCAGGGAGAAGAGGTAGAATTGTGGAGGTGAGGGAACCACATTGAATAAGCAAGCACTAATTTAAAACACAGAACGGTGAGAGTAGAACGAAGAAACAGAAAGAGATCTATTTGGTAGCGAGTCGGAGGTAGCAAGAATGGGTCTGCTCTCTGTCCCCTGGTCCCTCCTGCCCTCGGGTACCTTCCTGACGATGCTGACTCTCTTCTTCGCCGTCTTTGCTCTGCTTTATGACTTCATGAAACGCCGGAGGAGCTGGGACCGCTACCCACCAGGACCCCCCGCCCTGCCCTTTATTGGGAACATTCTGCATGTGGATTTCAAAAATCTCCCCGAACACTTTGCTCAGGTAAGTCTGACGGAAGAGAACCGTTTCAGCCATTGAGTGTTGTCCGAATGTGTTGTGCAGTAAAGAATATGCACCATATATAATAACATATGGCATTCGGGCGATATGAAGCGCGTTTTCCCTAGCAACTGCAGTAATTTATAGGAGTTTTCTGTCAGAACGCGCCCGTAACGCCATTATATATTATTATTACATTTTCTCAGCATGCCTGTAATAACACATCACAAGCCAGTCCACGACACCTGTACGCCACCTAACACGTCTGTAATAACGCATCACAAGCGAGTCCCCTACGCCTGTACGCCACCTAACACGTCTGTAATAACGCATCACAAGCGAGTCCCCTACGCCTGTACGCCACCTAACACGTCTGTAATAACGTATCACAAGCGAGTCCCCTACGCCTGTACGCCACCTAACACGCCTAACGCATCACAAGGGAGTCGTGACGTCACAATGCCTCTGCTCAGGGTTAAGGCACACTGGACCGCTGGCTTCGCTTAGATGCTGTGAGTGAGGTAAAACAGCTAGCTGTCGACGGAATTCGGCGCCTGTGCGTCCCAAGCAGATTCTGTCTGAGATAAAACAACAAAAATCTGTCGGAGTAGTACAGAGTTGGTGTACCGGTCCGCTGCCCAAAAGTGACCTCGACTCACACCCTCAAAAGGAAGGATGAAGGTTGTCCCGAATTCTGCTGTGTGGACTGGCGGTGGGAAAAACCTAACTTTGCAAATAAAGGTATTTAAGGAAAAGGGAGGATAGAATGGGCAACATACAGACAACTGTGTAGGGAAGTTAAATGAAAAGTGGCTCAGTGTCATTTTTGCACTTTGTTTGGCTGGTACTGGCATTTTCTAAGCAATGGCAAATTGCATTTTGATACATGTAGTTTCGTTCCACATGCTAAAAATAGGAGCAACCGCTAGTCGATAGTGTATCACACGACTTACTGACATTTGGCACCTTAGGAACAAGGATATTTGGAAAAGAAGGAGGGGTACTGAGGGAGGGATGGAGGAGTGAAGGATTATAAATATATTTATGAATGAAAGACTGGAATAGTTTTAATAAAAAAAGGGAAAATAGCATGTTGGAGACAAAGGAATAGGAAGAAAAATTACCAATACTGCAAGGATGCAGGAGGGAAAGTTAAAAGCTATGTTATGCAAGTAATGTAGATCCCCAATTCATATATTGTAAGGATTCTGGACGTCACGGTCGAATTCTGAGACCCTATAAAGACACGACCTCGTGCATCCACTTGGGCACAGAACGTAACAATGACGTGCTTTACCGCTATTGCTTGTGATTGGGGATACTTTATTCCATGTATTATTATTAGGTCTAAAAGTTGTTGTGCTTGTGTGGACATTTTGTGACATTCAGACATGTGTGCACACATACACATATGCCTGCATATATGCGAGTAAATAACATGTAATAGTAACTAAGGGCCGATTACGAGGGCGGTGGGACGGCCACCAACGGGCTGTCATCGCAATCATGTTTTCCGCCCACCACATTTGGACTGCGAGCAGATGTGTGGAAAGACCGACCGCCATGGGTCCGACAGTTGGAATAATTCCCACTGACCATGGGACCTCCCATATTCCACAGAATGCTAGCAGTGCCTGCTAGGCACCACCCTAGGGACAATGATATCCCTTTCTGCCTGTCTATCAGCGGTGGTTAACCTGTCGTGCCCAGGCAGGTGAAAATGGACTTGGGAAGCTGTAGTGGGCCACCCTTTCCCTATCAGGGCCTCAGATATGGCCCTTGGGGGCACCCAAGGTGCCCCCTTATATATCCCAGCACCATGTAGCAGGCACCGCACATGCATTGTAGTGCAGGGATATGTAACATGCCATTTAATTGTACTGCAGCAGGTGCTGCAGACCGCAGCACCAGCTGCAATACAAGGAAAAGACATTGCGACTGCCGTGGTGGCGGTTGCATCATAATTCAGCATGTGGGACTGCTGCTTTGTCGTTGGGCAGTCCCCATTCTGAATGGATGGAGGACATAAAGAAGTCCGTCTGCCATCCTAATGAGGCCCTAACTATGCACCAAAGTGATTCTAAACGCAAGTCATGCTCATTTACAGGTCATCAAGCCCTTAGGGCATTGCCCGGATCCCTATTAGAATGAGTGGGACATGTTAACGTTTGTGAAAGTTGTCACATGCAATGACCTTAGGACTTGCATACAGCAGGTATTCGCTGAAAAAAGGTAAATGAAACATAAAACAGTTACCAACAGCCAAGGATGGTGCTGCAACCATTTTTTGGTTCTGGCTAGAGATAGTTTTAGTTTTTGGCAAAACGGTTGCACAGGACCAGTGCCTCCTCCTCTGATAAACACAAATGACCCTGCACTCGAAACATACAAGTGAACTATTTCTGAATGCATCCATTAATAATAATGGGGTTGCCCTTAAAGTCAAAGCGGACCTCGGCGCAATGCGGGAATGAAAACAATGGTCCGTGACCAACCGATTGAAAAATTATTGGCAAAATGCGTTGTATATATGTTAACAACCAGGTTAATCAATAACCTAAAAACAAATTGTATGCATGCACAATACAAAATATTTATGCATCCAAATGAATTTCGTTCCATATGCTGAAAATAGGAGCAACCGCTAGTCGATAGTGTATCACACGACTTACTGACATTTGGCACCTTAGGAACAAGGATATTTGGAAAAGAAGGAGAGGTACTGAGGGAGGGATGGAGGAGTGAAGGATTATAAATATATTTATGAATGAAAGACTGGAATAGTTTTAATTAAAAAAGGGAAAATAGCATGTTGGAGACCAAGGAATAGGAAGAGAAAGTACCAAAACTCTAAAGAAGAGATGCAGGAGGGAAAGTTAAAAGCTATGTATTGCAAGTAATGTAGATCCCCAATTCATATATTGTAAGGATTCTGGACTTCACGGTCGAATTCTAAGACCCTATAAAGACAGGACCTCGTGCATCCACTTGGGCGCAGAAAGTAACAATGACGTGCATTACCGCTATTGCTTGTGATTGGGGATACTTTATTCCATGTATTATTATTAGGTCTAAAAGTTGTTGTGCTTGTGTGGACATTTTGTGACATTCAGACATGTGTGCACACATACACATATGCCTGCATATAAGCAAATAAATAACATGTAATAGTATCTAAGGGCCGATTACGATGGCGGTGGGACGGCCACCAACGGGCTGTCATCGCAATCATGTTTTCCGCCCACCACATTTGGATTGCGAGCAGATGTGTGGAAAGACCGACTGCCATGGGTCCGACAGTTGGAATAATTCCCACTGCCTGGTACCTCCCATATTCCACAGAATGGTAGCAGTGCCTGCTAGGCACCACCCTAGGGACAATGATATCCCTTTCTGCCTGTCTATCAGCGGTGGTTAACCTGTCGTGCCCAGGCAGGTGAAAATGGACTTGGGAGGCTATAGTGGGCCACCCTTTCCCTATCAGGGCCTCAGATATGGCCCTTGGGGGCACCCAAGGTGCCCCCCTACATATGTCCTAGCACCATGTGGCAGGCACTGCACATGCATTGTAGTGCAGGAATATGTAACATGTCATTTAATTGTACTGCAGCAGGTGCTGCCGACCGCAGCACCAGCTGCAATACAATGAAAAGACATTGCGACTGCCGTGGTGGCGGTTGCATCATAATTCAGCATGTGGGACCCCCGCTTTGTCGTTGGGCGGTCCCCATTCTGAATGGATGGTGGACATAAAGTAGTCCGCCTGCCATCCTAATAAGGCCCTAACTATGCACCAGAGTGATTCTAAACGCAAGACATGCTGATTTACAGGTCATCAAGCCCTTAGTGCATTGCCCGGATCCCTATTAGAATGAGTGGGGCATGTAAACGTTTGTGAAAGTTGTCACATGCCATGACCTTAGGACTTGCATACAGCAGGTATTCGCTGAAAAAAGGTAAATGAAACATAAAACATTTACCAACAGCCAAGGATGGTGCTGCAACCATTTTTTTGTTCTGGCTAGAGATACTTTTAATTTTTAGCAAAACGGTTGCACAGGACCAGTGCCTCCTCCTCTGATAAACACAAATGACCCTGCACTCGAAACATACAAGTGAACTATTTTTGAATGCATCCATTAATAATAATTGGGTTGCCCTTAAAGTCAAAGCGGACCTGGGCGCAATGCGGGAATGAAAACAATGGTCTGTGACCAACCGATTGAAAAATTATTGGCAAAATGCGTTGTATATATGTTAACAACCAGGTTAATCAATAACCTAAAAACAAATTGTATGCATTCACAATACAAAATATTTATGCATCCAAATGAATTAGATAGACCACACACCAAAAACAACCCAATTTCAATTGTACTCAATACTATCAATTTATTAGAGCAAATCTAAATCATTTGGATGCATAAATATTTTATATTGTGCATGCATACAATTCATTTTTAGGTTATTGATTAACCTGGTTGTTAACATATACAACGCATTTTGCCAATAATTATTCAATCGGTTTATTTCTGAAGGCAGTTATACACCATAGTATAGAAGCAGAACTGAGTATAAAAGATTGCCTCCTCCTCTTATACTAAGGAACTCATTACGGTGGTGGCAGGACCACAACCATCAGGCCGTCGGTGGCGGTCCCATTGCCATCAGACCCTGCAGGACCATCTGGTGCATTATGATGGCGGGCGGATGGAGGGTGGGTGAAGAGACCCACCACAATGCATCCGACAGGCTCAAGCAGCCTGGCAGACAGACTGGAATCTCTACAATGGTGGCGATGCATGCTCAGGCACTGTCGTAGGGATTACAATGTCCATTACTGTCGGCCGGTTTATGAAGGTTAACCTGCCATGAAAAGGCAGGTGGAAAGGGACTTGGGGGCCCAAAGAGGGCCACCTTTACCCTCTGAGCCTCTGATATGGGCCCTGGTGGCACCTATGGTGTCCCTCTACATATCACCGCACCATGTGGTAGGCACCATGCAGTGCCAGCCACATAGTGCATGGATATGTCCGATGTGTTTATTTTATATTGCGGTGTGTGCTGCAGCCTGCAGCAAATGCCGCAGTACAAAATATACACATTGCGACCACCTTGAAGGCGGTCACATCCTAATAGTGATGGAGGATTCGCTGACTCCTAGTCAGGCGTTCCCATTTCTGACAGGATGGTGGTCGGGCAAAAGTCAGACACCTTCATAATCAGGCCCTAACCTGTGAACTTCTCATGCAGTTCTACTGACCCAACTCTAGCCCCCCCACCCCGGGCATAATTAGTTCTTCCAAAGTGGCATTCTTTTTTGTCCGGTTAATGCAAACCATTGCAATAGCGCAGTAACCTGGAATAGAATAGTTTATGGCGTTAATTGTATAATTCATGAAAACATCCAAAAACATTGTGTAGCTCTATCCACCCTTATACGGTATTAGACAGGGGAACACTGCAAACCAAATATCTCTGAAACATAACAATAAAATCTCAACTCCGATTGATTACTTACACTGCTCAAAAAATCTCTTTAGATATGATGTTCTCCTAACTGTAAAATCATCATCTCAATACAAAATGAGCTCTGCAGTCATTGGTTTGGATGTATGATAGTACAACGTGATCATTTTGATCGCGGTACTTTACATTGCAGATTTTACAACGCAAATCGTTATGACTTGCGTTGGAGGGCGCAGATTTAGGATTATTATAATTTTCTACTGCAACACCAGCCCACGTAACAGTAGGGAAGGTGTTGGAATAGATAATTACAATATTCCTTAACCAACAGCGCCATCCAGCGCAAGTCGTAGTAATGACTTGCTTTGTAATGGCAGCGTGGTAAAGGTCGTGCAGTGTAAACACCGCGTTGTAAACAACGTTTACCATTGGTTTAATCTTAAATGGTCTTTCTAGAATTTTGCTCTCTGATCACATGGTCTCTTGTGGCCATCGCTCATAAAACGCCAAAGCAATGTGTCTTTTGATAATCTGCCGAGGCTACTTTAGAATCAGAGCTTCTGTCCTCTGTATAAATGGGATTACTGTCAGTAAACCTCATGCAGTGTCGGTCGCTTTACTGTAAAGGTTTTTTTATTGCATCTATGTGCCTACATTTATTTTGATGAAGCAGAAGTTTATATTAAATGTATAGTAACAGTCTGATTTGTAGTTTGGCAGACAGGGTACTCTACAGAAAACCTGGCAGTGTAGTCCGACCAGTAATCTGTTGATTGCCCACTGTATTTCGAAGAAGCTGGATTCAGGGCTTTAACCCCTTCGATGCTGGTGACGGAACCATTCCGTCATCAGTCACGGTTGAGCTGTGCTGATGACGGAATGGTTCCGTCACGACTACACCCTGTTCATAAATAAGCAGCACAGCAGGAAAATTCCTGTAGCAGCGATGTGGTTAACCACATGCGTGCTAGTGGAATTCTGCACCCATGCTGATATTTTTAAAAACCCATTGTTCATGACGAGCTGGGCTCGTCATCAGTGTTTGAGGAGGCTACACCATGACGAGCCCAGCTCGTCATGAGCCTGGAAGGGGTTAAATGATGCTGAGCAGCAGCAGTTCTAAAAAGTAGGTGTCGAGAAAGGTACCTATTGGGCTTTCTATTATTGCCATCACCCTCCGGGTTAAAAAAATAATTAAACTCTTCAGCAGTATTATCTTTCATTGCCTTTGGGATAACTTCGAGGAGACTCGTTTCAACAAAGTCATAGTTGTTGCTTATGCAACTAACAGACATTAGAAAAGCCAATAGCTTTGGCTTTCGCTAGGTGTAATATTACTTGTTGTGTTATATATCTGGATGCAGTGACCCTAGGAACACAGATTTTTTGCTTCATGTTCAAGCCATGCCCCCAATTACATTGGCGATGCCCCTTTAGAGACCCCCAGTTTTTTATCCCACTTAAAGCCCTTTTTGGACTGTCAGGTTTCAGATGTCAATCCCCCTTTGGATTCTGCCATACGAAAGCTTGCACTGACACCCTGGCGAACTAGGGACTGTCAAGTAAAAACATCAGACCCCCCTACTTACCGCCTACTTAGGGAGAAAGGACAGATCCTTTTTTCTGTTCAAGACCGCCTGTCTTGAACAGAACAAAACAACCTATGACCCCACCCCGCGAGAAATTTTCCAGTGTGTCAGGGTTATTATTATATTGGTTTTCAAAAACAAACTCCCTCTTCATGAGTTTGTTGTTGAAAAACAAAAAAAGTTGATGGCATGAGCATAGCTTCGTCAGTATGGTGGGGATGAACTTCAGATTTCCCAACAATCACGCTGGGATAACTTGTAGGAGGCTAAGTTGTTTTGCTAACGCGGTTTTTCCTCTTGCAATTGATGCTGGGAATTATGTAATTATGTATTACATCTTTATAGCATTTTTCTCCTAATGATTATAACACCGGCATGCATATTGGTATCCAATATGCATGCACAGCTTTATGTTATGAAATTGTCCATTTTATTTAAGAATGCCCATTTCATTTTTGCCATTTTATCGATCTACAACATTATTTTGTTAGGGCTCTCATTCTAGGAAACCCGTTCTAAAATGTCGCCACTATTAGCTATGGTTGGGTTGGTCCCTTGTTCATATTTACCATTGCAACACAACTTTATTAGGAGCTCTGTGTTCATGTGGTCAGTAACACTGACGAAGCCTAACGCCGAAACGAGTCTTTCACTGCTACCCCCGGAGTGCTGTGTTCCTTTCCGACGGAGAGGATTTTGAGCATTATATATATATATATATATTTATATATATATATATATATATATATATATATATCCACCAAAACGCCGTCTCAAACCGTTTACAAGACAACAAGTCAAGGCCCAATCTGCATTTCAAGTGAAGTTTATTTGGCGATCACACCCAACGCGTTTCGCAGCCTCGGCCGCTTGCTCACGAGTGAAAGGTTGTGTTTAAACAATAAAGTTATATACAAAAGGGAAACATTGTCATGTGACTAAAGTAACAAGTGAAACCAGACTCTCCATATTTAAACATTTCTTCCTGTCAAACGATACATTTCATTCATTGTATCACAGTTTGACAAACAATACCCGATTGCCCGCCACTTCTATAACCCCTTAAGTGCTGCTGACGGCCAATGGTCGTCAGCAGCGCTACCTCCCCAGTGCTGCGCACGACCATTGAACGTCCATTCAGCACTAGTTCTAATGGACAGCGCAGCACTGGGGAGAAATGTTTACACGCAGCTAAGGTGATAAGGAACACAAACAAAATACAAGTCTCTTATCGTTTGTGGTACTTGACTGTATACCCAAAAGAGAAAGAGGTGGTGATCGGGTCAGAGAACTGAGAAGACTTGAATCAAGGTTCATAATCAGATTCCAAACACTTTACCCATCAGGCCATAATGCGGATGAAGGGTTGGCGGCTCATCTTGGAGAATAATGTGCTAGTGCAGTTTTAGTTTTAAGAAATACACTGAGTACAATAAATTCATGGAAATCGATTTTTTAATAATGAACTGTATGGTTTTTTGTATGTGAAAAATGTCATCACTGAATATTAATAGGTATACTCTCTCATTTTACAGATTACTCAAGACCCTTTGCATTCCTGACTGTTTGAATACGTTTGAAAGCCACAAGTAGTGTGAATGAAGATATATTTGCAATACTAACTAATTAAAGCTGAACTGCATTGTATCGGTGTGTAAAGTGGACAATATTAGATATACATGAGCAGTTATTCATGCCCACATGGGCTTGAGTATGGTTTATGTAAACCTTTGTCTATGACTATGTCAAAGAAAGGCGATAAGAACTGTGAATTAATGTTTCTATGGAAAGAACGATAAGATAAGCCCACTGAGGCTAGACTGCATGTATTTAATTACCCATGTCGAGCAAAGGTTGAACATTAATCTTGAGAACTAACTATGAATAATAGTTTAGAAACTAGTTGTATATTTGCCGATCTAAGCCCACTGGGGCATCATGCCGATATTCTCGCAAGCGCGGAATGAGAGTAATTCCGATGTGCTAACATGCAAAGGTCAGCGTTTAGAAACAAATATGCATATGTCACGAATACAAATATGCACAAGATTGTAAACAATGAGTACTTGACCCACTGGGGCATCATGCCGGCATTGGCGTAAGCACGGAATGAGATTAATTCCTTAGCGCCAACATGTAAAATCAGCGTTTTAATAAATATGCATATATTACGAATACAAGTATGCACGAGAGTGTAAACAATGATCACTTGTCCAAAACAATGCATTATGGGATGAGTAGTTCTGATCGACTTGATGTCGTATATAATTTTGAAAGTGGCGAGCTTTATTTTGTAACAAACATTGGAATGCAAATGTAAATATTATAAAGTACAAACTGTGATACAATGAATGAAATGTATCGTTTGACAGGAAGAAATGTTTAAATGTGGAGAGTTTGGTTTCACTTGTTACTTTAGTCACATGACAATGTTTCCCTTTTGTATATAACTTTATTGTTTAAACACAACCTTTCACTCGTGAGCAAGCGGCTGAGGCTGTGAAACGCGTTGGGTGTGATCGCCAAATAAACTTCACTTGAAATGCAGATTGGGCCTCGACTTGTTGTCTTGTAAACTGTTTGAGACGGCGTTTTGGTAGATTAATTGGGGTAAGACGAAACCCTGTCGAGGTCCGCCATCAAAAGAAGGCGCAGGCTTATTTTCGTCAAGCGTGTGGCATATATATATATATATATATATATACATAGGGGTGGGGCTGCCCAGAAAGAGCATGCCGATACCCGCACCCCATTTTTTTTACAGTCTTTCTGCCCCCCCCCTGGGAGGCACATGGGGCAATAGCCTCTTATCTACCCCCCTGGGAGGGGCAGAAAGCCCACAAGATGCCAGGGATTTTTTAATACACTCATGCCATATCTGGGCAGCCCCCACCCCTAAAAAGTGCTTATTGCCCCCCCCCAAGCCAGATGGGGCAGTAGCCCCTTACCTGCCCACCTGGTGGTGCAGAAAGCCCCCTAGGCACCAAGGAGTTCATTCCCTGAAAGTTCGGGATGCTGGCTGCCCAGAATGGGCATGTCAATTCCCCGACCCCCCCAAAAAATGCCACAATCTTTATGCCCCCCAAGGAGGCAGATGGGGCCGTAGTCACTAGGCACCAGAGATTTTTTTTTATACGTAGTGGTGGGGGCTGCCCAGAATGGGTATGCCAATGCCCCACCCTCAAAAAATTACTACAGTCTTTCTGCCCCTACCGGGAGGCAGATGGGGACAATAGCCCCTTATCTGCCCCCTTGGGGGCAGAATCCCCCTAGGCAATATTGGTATATTTTTTCTAAATTCTAGGGTGGGGGCTCCCGAGAATGTAGATATAAGAAGTAACTCTTGTTAAACTAAAAAGTGATGAGTTCTATCTTCAAGAGTTTCGCAGCAGTTTCTTGTCACTTGCGTACTGCTCTGCTTAATATACGAGTGTTCACTCTTCAAGTAAACCATAGTATCCTTTGAGGATGGTTAACTTGTGACTTGGGGTCACTAAAGTTTCTCCTGTAAAATACTCTGTCTTTTCCATTCACACGTTATGTCACAAATGAATGACAGATCAAAAGTCAAGAATCCAAATGTTCTAAATGTTTCAATCAAATGTCAAGAATCCAAAGGCTTGTAAAGTGTCAATAATCTCAAAGCTTAAACAAATAAGGGGTTAAACTTCGATGTACTTCGAGATGCACACCTCTAATCCAATATTCCCAAAGTCACATGATGCATGTTCTGTCACATGCACCTAGTACAAAAGGCATATTCATTTGCCCAAACTATGCAGCCAAAACAGATTTCCCCGCTACAGAACGTCGGAGAACACTCCGCATTGACACTCATGCAGAATACAATTGATTTGAACACCAGAGTCTCCTACCTGCTCTGTGTTCCACAAATCGCCTGTGTGCTGCTACGCTGTGGGCCGAAGAAGCAGGACGGAGGCAACGGATCAGTTTACTGGGGGCCTCAGGACTCAGGATAATCCACTTTCGGCGGATTGGCGTGCTCCTTTTATGGATCCAAGATGCCCGTACGGTGGCCGCGTAAGCTCATGTTTAGAGAAACATGTGGTACGCGAAAATGCTAAAGACCGTGCCAAGGAACAGAAAAGGCATAAGAAAAGAATAAGGAGGTCAAACGGAAACTAAATAAAGGACATTACCATATTACACATGCCATTACCAATGATTAGTCTGCACAGATAAGGTGTTACTTGTGTTTTTCTATTTCTTGTGTCCTTTTTACTTTTTTTACTCTTTTATTCAGTGTAATGTCTGCTGCTCCCCGGGAGATTCATGTCAACCAGGGGAAGACCAAGGTAATCGTCTTCGGAAGACCCCACCTCAAAAGGCAGGCACAATGGCTCCTGTGTGATCTGCAAATCTGCACAGGTGCTTCCTACAAATATCTTGGGGTCTGGCTCTCTGAACGGGCCAATGCGAACATCCATTTGAAATATCTGATCCAAGGCCAATAATATCACGCACCTGCTAAAACAACTGAGCCAACATCTACTAAGTCCTTTGGCTAGATGAAGACTGACTGTTCTAGAAGCAAAACTGCTTCCAGCTATCAGTTACAGCCACCTGGCCTTCCCTGGGTCGTTGGATGCTTTTTAAAATTTAGTCCAAGCCAAAGCATATTAATCAGTGCTGCTTATTTCGAGAACAACCAGGAAATCAAGGCTGAGATTGGAGGCCAGATCTGATGTGCCAGGGAAACATTATAAAGCTATACCTAAGGATTTTGAGGACTCCAGCAGACTCCTTAAGATATCAATTGAGATCCTCCTTCGAGGAGGTGGGGTTAGACTGGCATGCCAGCCTTGGGCACGATATTAATACACTGAAGAGAGAGGCAGCAAGCCAACTACTTTTGGAAATTCCACTTAATGCCTGGAAGAAAGCAGTAAATAAACAGGTCTGTGGAATATCCTTTGCACAATACATTAAAGCTCTTCACGCAAGTCCCAAGCTAGAGCCACTGGACAAATCATACATGTTTGGAAAAGCCCAACCCTACCTTTGTGAGGCCCTGACACAGCAACCCCAAAGTAAAATACTTTTAATGATATTTGCAATGTTACGTATTGCTGATTTTAATCCAGCATGGGCACGTAAGTGGGAAAATACAGAATGCAGGCTGTGCTTTTTCCCAAAGGAATCCTGGCTGCACCTCCTATGCTGTTTCCCCAAACTGAATAATGAACGTTGGCATCTCCTTTGTCCAATTTGCATTGTAAATGGAGCAAAGACCTGCAGAGAAGACTCAGCCTTATGTTTTTTCAAATTGAATACAATTAATTTAGCAAGATTGTGAAAGTTCATGATCCTGATCAGGTTTGCCTTAAAGGACTCGCAGGAATGCAATCCGGCTCCTGTAATTGACATGCTAAAATACACTGTAAGAAGCAGGCTGGTCCCGATATGCTCTGAGGAGCCCCGCCCTTTTAATCAGAACTATTAAGTCTGAGCCTTTTAAAAATTTGTATCAATTTGTTTTTAATCAAAAATGAAATTCTAGTAACACTGGGGACTGTAGAACGTGCCTAAGGGTAAATGGCTGACCACAAAGCCTGGATTTGGATAGGTACAGGAGGGTACTGGGGGCAGGATGGAGGAACAGTTTAGTTCAACTGTTAGTCTTTTTAAAAGTGTTTTTTGCTTTTACTGTAATGATTTTAATTAATTGAATAGTTAATAAAACTCAAACAGTGAAAGATGGCATTGTTGCAGTTCAATTAGTAGTACAAACAAACAATATTTAGTATGGCTACTTCAGTGATTATAAAAATCAACAATACAGTGTATCCATTTGTTAAACCACACTAACAAACTTTCATGGTGTACTCTAAGGAAGGTTAAGAAAGAGCAAAAACAACAGCATACAGATGTAACTGTTTTCTTTATGTGCATCAAGGTGGACTGTGCTACTCAGTGAGGTGCAGGTGACAATGGAATAATCCTTATACAAAGAATGCTATTGTGCGCCTATAGCAGACATGGGGTTGATGCCGGATGTTAGAAAAATGAGGTGGGGGGGCAGAATTTGCTAATAATAAAATACAATTAAATAGCATTACAAATAAAAAATGTAATTACAAATAATTGTTAAAAAATGTAATGAAAAAAATTAAAATTGCTTATAATTTATTAAACTTCATTCTCAACGATCGATGCAAGCCTACGGCAAAGGGGCACACTGGCTAAATGCACAGAAAGGTCAACAACATCACTGAGCAGAAAGGCAGGGGGAACAAAGGGGACACATGCATGCCTATGGCAAAAGCACACTGCCTGCCTACAAAAAATGTCCACCGACCACATGATCAAACAGCAAGCAAAGAGGCATAGCCACAACAAAGAACACATGCAGGCCTATGGCAAAAACACACTGGCTGGCAACACAAAATGGCCACCATCCACATGGTCACAAGAACAAACAAGCAAGAAGGCATTAGGAAAAAAGAAAACATGGCAGCCTTGGCAAAAGCACTCAGGCTGGCTACACAAAATGGCCACTGACCACATGGTCAAACAGCAAGCAAGGACGCATGGCCACAAAAAAGAACACATGCAGGCCTGTGGCAAAGTAAACTGAATGACTACACAAAATGGCCACTAGCCACATGTTTACAACAACAAGCAAGATGACATGGGATCAAAGAAAACATGCAGGCCTATGACAAAAGCACACTGGGTAGCTACACAAAATTTCCACCTACCACAAGGTCAAACAAAAAGCGAGA
Organism: Lissotriton vulgaris; assembly: GCF_964263255.1. Taxonomy (NCBI): domain Eukaryota; kingdom Metazoa; phylum Chordata; class Amphibia; order Caudata; family Salamandridae; genus Lissotriton; species Lissotriton vulgaris. Next base: position 223,008 of record NW_028244993.1, read on the forward strand.
AGGCATTGCCACAAGAAAGAAGGCATGCAGGCCTATGGCAAAAGCACACTGACTGCCTACACAAAAAGGCCACCAGCCACATGGTCACAACAACAAGCAAGAAGGCCTGGGGAGCAAAGAAGGCATGCAGGCCTATGTCAAAGCACACTGGCTGCCTGCACAAAAAAGGCACCAACCAATGGTCAAACAGGAAGCAAGGAGGCATGGCCACAAACAAAGAACACAGTCAGGCCTATGGACACTGACTATAAAAAATGGCTCCGGCCACATGGCATAGGGAACAAAGACAAATAATGGCCTTTGGCAAACACTCACACACTGGGCAGAAAAAGGAAGCATGGATTGGTAACACAGAAAAAAGTGCATTAATTCAGCAATGCCAAAAACCTTTCCCCCCTGAGCCTCTGATATGGGCCCTGGTGGCACCTATGGTGTCCCTCTACATATCCCCGCACCATGTGGTAGGCACCATGCAGTGCCAGCCACATAGTTCATGGATATGTCCGATGTGTTTATTTTATACTGCGGTGTGTGCTGCAGCCTGCAGCACATGCCGCAGTACAAAATATACACATTGCGACCGCCTTGAAGGTGGTCACATCCTAATAGTGATGGAGGAACCACTTACTCCTAGTCAGGCGTTCCCATTTCCGACAGGATGGCGGTCGGGCAAAAGTCAGACGCCATCATAATCAGGCCCTAAGCTGTGAACTTCTCATGCAGTTCTACTAACCCAACTCTATCACCCCCCCCGGTATAATTAGTTCTTCCAAAGCGGCATTCTTTTTTGTCAGGTTAATGCAAACCATTTCAATAGCGCATTAACCTGAAATAGGATAGTTTATGGCGTTTATTGAATAATTCATTAAAACATCCCAAAAACATTGTGTAGCTCAATCCACCCTTATTCAGTATTAGACAGGGGAACACTGCAAACCAAATACCTCCGAAACATAACAATAAAATCTCAACTCCACATGATTACTTACACTGCTCAAAAAATCTCTTTAGATATGATTTTCTCCTAACTGTAAAATCATCATCTCAGTACAAAATCAGCTCTGCAGTAATTGGTTTAATCTTAAATGGTCTTTCTAGAATTTTGCTCTCTGATCACATGGTCTCTTGTGGCCATCGCTCATAAAACGCCAAAGCAATGTGTCTTTTGATAATCTGCAGAGATTAATTTAGAATCAGAGCTTCTGTCCTCTGTATAAATGGGATTGCTGTCAGTAAACCTCATGCAGTGTCGGTCGCTTTACTGTAAAGGTTTTTTTTTGCATCCATGTGCCTACATTTATTTTGATGAAGCAGAAGTTTGTGTTAAATGTTTAGTAACAGTCTGATTTGTAGTTTGGTAGACAGGGTACTCCACAGAAAACCTGGCAGTGTAGTCCGACCAGTAAACTGTTGATTGCCCACTGTATTTCGAAGAAGCTGGATTCAGGGCTTTAAGTGGGCCGGGTCCCACTGGTGCTGAGCACCAGCAGTTCTAAAAAGCAGGTGTCGAGAAAGGTGCCTAACGAGCTTTCTATTATTGCCATCACCCTCCGGGTTAAAAATAAACCTTAACTCTGCAGCAGTACCATCTTTCATTGCCTTTGGGATAACTTCGAGGAGACTTGTTTCAACAAAGTCATAGTTGTTGCTTATGCAACTAACAGACATTGGGAAAGACAATAGCTTTGGCTTGCTTTAGGTGTAATATTGCTTGTTGTATTACATATCTGGATGCAGTGACCCTAGAAACACAGATTTTTCGCTTCGTGTTTTAAGCAATGCCCCCAATTACATTGGCGACGCCCCTTAAGAGACCCCCAGTTTTTTTATCCCACTTAAAGCCCTTTTTGGACTGTCAGGTTTCTGATGTCAATCCCCCTTTGGAGTCTGCCATTCGAAAGCTTGCACTGACACCCTGGCGAACTAGGGACTGTCATGTAAAAATATCAGACCCCCCTACTTACCCCCTACTTAGGGAGAAAGGACAGATCTTTTTTTCTGTTCAAGATCACCTGTTTTGAACAGAGCAAAACAACCTATGACCCCACGCCCGCGATAAATTTCCCAGTGTGTCAGGGTTATTAATATATTGTTTTTTATGTTCTTCATGAGTTTGTTGTTGAAAAACAAAAAAATTTGACGCCATGAGCATAGCTTCGTCAGTATGGTGTTTCTCTGCAGTGATATTCCAGGCATTCAATTTGTTTTCTTTCAGGAATTTTCAGGGTTGGTCTCCGGTGACCCTATCTATTTACTACAAAAAAAAACTTGGGTTGACTCGACAGGGAAACACAGTCCCCACTGTATTACCACACCCCACTTGACTTGATGTAGTTCGTTCACTCCTAACTGGACCTCGAGCCCACACTTTGCTCTCTCACCCCACTTCTTCAGTTTTTTAAGGAGTTTTAACAGTATGGTATGTTACAACTTGCTGCTTTTACTGTTCTTGCATATTTGCTTTGCAGAGTGCACGTACACCCTAGAGGAGCCCATGCCTTACAAATGCTTTTATGGGTAAAGGTATAGGAAAGTGTCATCAGAATCAGAGCTAATATGGGACATTAGTTCCTCAGTGAAATCAGTGGACCCTTGGCACTGGTTGCCTGTTAAAATGAGAGATCTTACTCCCTTCGCTATTCTTCTCACATGATCTCATTCATGTTTCTATTTCCCCTGTCTCTACAAGCCCTGATTTTTCTTGCTCTCTCTTCTCTCTTTGGCCGTATCACACAAGTAAGCACTGGAATGCGAAAATTTAAAACAAGTCTCTGCCACTGATTTGAGCAGACAAGTGTCTTAACACCTTCGATGCTGATGACGAGCTCAGCTCATCATCAGCTACGGCGCTCGTATGCTGATGACGAGCTGAGCTCGTCATGTAACGCAGTATTTTAAAAAACGCCGCACACAGCGGGAAAAGCCGCCGCAGCGATGCGGTTAAATAATTGAAGACCTCAAACAGTGGTATTTTGCCACCTTAGACAGTGGGAAATAGTTGTTCTTCACTGGAACTGTAAAGGAATGTGATGCTTTTGGCTGGAAAGTAGCAGTATTGTATCAAACTCTAATGCAATTACAAGGAGCAAAATATAAAAAATACACTAGCATAACTCAAACCGAAAGTGCAATAAAATCATAAAGATATAACACAACAAAATACAAACACAACAACCACGTTATAACGCAGCAATAACACAATCCAGAAATGTAGCACGAAAAACAAACAAAAACACGGCACATCACCACCACAGCAAAATGCAACACAGCAAATATGCCTAGGTATTTTTGACACATATTACCACATCTACGGCCATAATTAAAACTAAGGACATGCCATAGAACTATTCAATATTTTTTGTGTTCTGACCCTAATGCCCTTCCTTCATTTTCCTCACTTTCTTTACTGCAGCTCAGGAAAAAATATGGGGATGTCTTCAGCTTACAGTTCTGCTGGACAAACGTGGTGATCATCAATGGGTTCGAGTCAGTGAAGGAGGGACTCATTACCAAATCTGCCGACACATCTGACCGTCCGCATTTCCCAATGTTAGATAGGCATGGCTTTAAGGAGAATTGTTCAGGTATGTGCCCACAATACGTTATTTTAGGGAATGTTTAAACTGATCAACAAAGCTTTTGCTATCAATATGCCTAACGCTATCTGTCACATCTCTAAACTGTCTGTGTCTGGATTCAAAAAGCTATTTTTATGTTCAAGCTTAGTCTTTGTAGCTAATTGTCGGAGGCTGGCTTTGTATATGGTGTACACTTAAGTAAGTGGGAACCCTGCACTAATCCAGACAACCCTTATGCTGATTTTAGTGGTCTTAGACAACCTTAGAAACCTCTCTAAGTGGTAGCTGTGGAGAGCAGCCTACAGGCTTACTCCAGAAGGAGTATAAAGCAGCTTGTTTTACCAGATGGTAATCTTATTGATATAGATTAAGTGGAAAAGTACCACACAGTGTATTTATGAAAACATGTATTTATTATAAGAGACTCACTAACACATGCAAATATCTCCTACCTGGAGATAAGCATAATGCACATAATACTTTAAAGATAAAACAGGTAATTAGCAGCAATTCACAGTGGCCCACAGGGGGAAAACAAACCATATACTAAAATAGTGGTATGTGAACCACGACTCAAGTCATTACAATTCCCAAAAGACGTAGATGTGCTGGGGACCCAAGGAACCACCTGAGGTAAGTGATCAGGAACCCCATGGAGGCTGTGTGCAGTGTGGGAACATGACTGCGTGATCAGTCAATGGGTAAGTTGGGGTTGCAACACTTCCCAGTGGACCCTGAAGAAACCCTGTGGAAGACAGAATGTTGCAGAGCCACCCCACCCGTGGATACCTGAGGAACCAGGATACCTACACCAGGGAAGCTGGGTGCATAGGTGCGAATTGGAGTCGGAAACCGCTGTCGAACTCAATGAAGGACATCAGGAAGATTCTGCTGGCGAAGTAGGTGAAAGTGTCCGGGGGAACCCAAAGGTGGGATCAAGATGAGAAAGACCTGCAAGCAGACAGGACATAGTCTATGCCAGTCAGGAGTGACCAGGAGGCATGGAAGACGAATGCCCACCAATGTCTGGTGTTGCAGGAGAGTTGACCATGACCTTGGAGCTCTGGCTGTGTGGACCCAGCAACTCTGTGGAAGACCAGGAGCTATTAATGAGCTGTCCCATGTCAGATGTCAAGAGAGGATGAGCATCTTGGTCACAGAAAATGCTTGAGGTTGGGGCTACTTGGAGCCCGAAGCTCTTTGAGGAAGGAAGCCAACAAGCGTTTGCAACGGCAAGTCAACACTGTGCCCAGGGGTTCTGTTCCAGTGGTTCTGATGAGGGATACTGGCCTCAAACTTGGTGAGAGGACAGAGCAGACCTTGCATGAGTTGTAGAACTACCACTTGTGTTGCTGAGCCTTTCAGAGCCCATGGCAGCCCACGATCATTAGACCAGTCAGCTGCTTTGTGGTGCCTGCTGACCCTGAACTGGTTTGAACTGGATTTTGCAAAGAGGGCACCAAATGTGCCCTGCAAGCAGTCTCAGTGGCGCTGGCAAGCATCCCCACCCTGCCCCATTCCACTAAACCGTGTCTGGTGGGTGGTCAAACCTTCCTGTGACAGGAAATCTATTGTTCTGCCTTTCCCTGCTCGAGCTTGGCTCAGGAGCAAGACGGCAGAAACATTTCTCTGCTTGGCAGCAGCCCTAGATTGCTATCCGGTTGTGGAAGACTGGTACAGGGAGCACTGAGGGCCTCCCGGAGGAGCTTTACAGTGCATGGAATCATACCTCCCACACCCTTTATGGTGTGGGGGTATGATTCCAACATGTTTGACAGGGTCTGCTACAGCCAGTTAAGAGATAGCCATTGCATAATAATGCATGGCCACTCTAGATATTGTAATGGCTAATGCACTTACAAGCTGGGAGACTGGACTCTGAAGGTTGTAGGGGTGTCCTGCTTATTCAGGGGCACCCTCACACTTAGAACCAAGCACCCTGCCTTCAGAAGTGAAAGGCCTGCCTTAGGGGTGACTTATGGGTTTTAAGTGCTGTAACCTTAGATATAGGGAAACGTATATCTGTCATTAGAAGTGTTACTGCCAGCTTACACAGGCTGCCATGGCAGGGCAGTCATCACAGTTTGAGTGGTCTCCCATAGGTGGCATAACACATTCTTCAGCCCACGGGGACCCCTGGTATACCTATGCCGTGGGTACCTCAGTATCAAATACTAGGAACTTATAAGGGTGCACCAATAGCCAAACTGGGATGTACCTAAGTACTCATTGTAACCAATGTAAGGGAGAAAGCACAGAGGCTTGGGTCCTGATTAGCAGGATCCCAGTCAGACTAATCAGAAGCAGCATAACACCAGGCAAAAAGTGGGGGTAACCATGAAAGCAGATCCTTCTTTCCTACATTAATACTCTGTTTTGCCAGTGTAATGTCACTTTCTGAAGAAAAAAACTGGTTTTACACTCAAAAGAAATCACTCATGCAAAGATTTTCATGTAAGCAAGGATACATATCTACTACCATCGGCATGGAAGGAGCATTCCTGAAATGGGCTGAGCTGGGTGATGTTGCAATCCAAAAATTTATAGCATCAACAAATAATCCAAGCACTTTTTTCATCCATTGCGAAACTAAAAAAGGCTGGAACTTTGCTTTGGGTCCAGGGTGGGAAGCGGGAAACCAGAAAAAATATTTTTCCTTTTGGAGAAAAAAGAAAAAAATGGTTTCCTGGCACGAAATGCCAAGTCAATATACAAAGCCTTGGACGTCACATGATTGTCAATGCACATGCCCCTCAAATCTTCATAATAAAAGATTTAAACCCTAAGCACAAGCATTGTTTTCCTTTACACTTTTAGGTTTAGTTATGTGACTTTCTGCATGATTAATCCAATTATATTTATATCTATAACTTTATATATACCCTTTCGGCAGTCGTCACTGGTTTGTTGGGTATCTATAGTTAGCATTGTGCTTCCATAGGGAATGCCTTTTTTGTGTTGCCAATTTTTTTTCCGCCATTTGACAAAACTTTCAAAAAGTGTTAGGTTTTTTGCCTAGTTTGTTAAAGGAATGTTTTGGGGTCATCCGTCAAGCACTTTTCCCATTTTTTTTCCCAAAAAACTTTAGACACAGCTACAGCCCACAAGTCTGAACAGATTTACACAACATTTGGCAGAGAGCTAGATTTTGATCCAGAGGGACTGCTTTTTACAATTTGGTATAAATCCTTTTAGTAGTTTCTGAGGAATTATGGCTCAAACATTTTCTCATGCTGAGATCTAATTGACTGTCACCACATCAACAAGGATGTGGCAGCAGCCATTTTAAGACCCCCTGGGTCTGGTGGTTTGGGACCAGAGGGACCCCACCTTCGGCCAAAAACAGATATATATTTTAAAATCTTGCCACATATTTATGGAAAATCAGTGAATCAGTGGCAAACATTTTTTTTAAAAGCAGGGATTTAGGGAGGCAAGTAATGCCTGCTCCCACTTGGTGAGAGCTTTAGAAATGCTCCAGACATGCAGCAACTGGCTTTCGTTCCCTGTTTGCTTTCTAGCGGGTAGGGAAATACGCATCTCCTGCCTGATGGGAGCAAACCAAAACAGCTGATCAAGCTAGGGCCATGGGTCCCTTGGGCTCCCACCATAGTCCCCAAACGCTGCATGTTGAGTGCCCCAGTTGGGCATCGAGGCACCCACCCACAAAGAATACAAGACCTGGGGGCTGAGGTGCTGGAGCTTACTAAGGCTCAGAGAAGGGACCCACATGAACCCCCTCCCTCTAACATACATGTTTTGGTCCTGGGTGATGTAGTCCCTCAGGCCCCTTGTGGCTCAAGGAGGGGGGCCATGCACATCCTCCCCTATACAAATAGGTTTTGGTTCTGAGAGATGGGGTCACCAGGGTCACTAATGGCTCAGGGTGGGGAGTCCTTTAAAAACACAAAACACACAGAATTGGGGTCCTCAGGACTCAAAGTGACTAGCATGGGGGCTGCACAAATGGCTTGGATGCAGGTCCTAATGTCATCCCCACACTGCACATGGCCAAAGACGGTGCATGGCTTTGGGTTGGCTGATTCCAGGGGTTGGATGCAAGCCCTGGGCAAAGGATAGTCCCTGAGGCCAATACCTGCAGTGTATGACCCTAAGTATTGTGCGGTGAGAAGTTGGGTTTACGCTTTCTAATAAATGTTTACTTTACGTTAAAAATCCCTAGAAATTCACTGAAAACACCAAATGTTAAAGTAACGTTATAGTTTGCTATATGTTTCAGTGACAACGTAAACATACCAAAGCACTGAAATTCACCAGTTATACTTACCTCAAGTAACTATAACTTGTGCACTTTGCTAATTATAACTCATACCCTTGCCATGCACTGCTAACTATCCCACATATTACATCACTTATGACATTTCCCATGACATAATGTATAATATTACTGCAACTTTTGCAGTGAAGTTACTGATGAGAAAACTGTGATTGGAGGGGGCGTGTGTTGCCTTATATATATGTTTGAAAATACATCAAATGTTTTAATTGTCAGAATTATATACCAAACACTGTAATAACAAGAGCAGAGCATTATGTGTAGGGTGCCATGCACTTTTTCAATGTTATTTGAGGTCTTTTAGCGTGTCAGCCTTTTTAAAAAATATTTGTTTTTATTGGCATTTGCGTAGTAACAGTACATCTTCATACAGGTGTATCACATCAATTCACATAATCCCTACTTCCGCCCAGCGGAGATACAATTTCACTTGTCATAGGCTACTGTTTACTTCTCTTCTTCTGTTCCAATTTTATCACACAAATTGCATATATCACTGTCATGTTTTTCAAATGCAAATAATAATAACTTTGAACTTATCACCCCTACCTTCCAACCGGTCATGAGATGCTAAGCTTTCCCCGGCACTAGAGAACTATCTCATTATTGTATACCTTATCATTCTATGCTGTTATCAGGTACAGGAGAGACTTTGAGCATCGCTGATGTGTCTCTTCCTTCCTGATTTGACTGCAATGGGTCTACTTCCCCATACGGGGGTCTTTTCCCTTGGTTATGTACGTTATCATTAGGTACCAAGTGCTCGCATCTTCTTCAAGTTTGTCGTCATGCCGGACTTTTTTCATTCAAACAAATTCTGCAGTGGCCCACTCCAGCATGTCCCTGGCCCACCTTTAAACCATGGGGTGATCTGGACTCAACCATCGAATTGCTGTTCTTCTTATTGCTAATACCAAGCCTAGTTGAATGAATCTTCCAGTGAGTTTTGGGGTTTTTGGAGTGAGAAGAAGCCCCAACACCACCCCTTTGATAGTGGCTGATATTTTCCATCCTGTGACAGTGTGCAGGTTGTCTATCACTTTCACCTAATAGTACCTTAATTGGGGACAGTCCCATACCATGTGAACGAAGTGTGCATCGGTGTGCCTACGTTTGGGACAAATGTTTGCGTGTTCCGAATATATTTTATGGCGTACTCGGGGGGGGGGTTCAATATGCCTGATGTATTACATTATTTTGTATTAGTTTGAACCTTGTTTTGGAGCTTATCTGTTTGACCCCTTCATGTACAGTTTTACATTCTGTTACTGTAAGGGGCCCCTCCAGCATATTGTCCCATTTTGTGTGAATTGGGAGGGGATTAATAAGGAGATCCTCCCGGAGCGATCTGTATATATATGTGAGACCAATCTACGTTCCCCAACCAACGTGGGTATCATCTGCAATTACTGTTGTAATGGGCAGTTCCTGCGGGCCAAGCTCTGGTGGGGGGCGTTGCTGCCCGGCCACCACCCATTCTTACCTCTACTTGTTTTTTAAAAGGTTCTTACTAATATGTCTCTTATACATTGCCCTTATCATCACTTCATGTTCATAATGTTCCACACCAACGTGTGTTTGCATTTACTGTTACTTACCTGTACATCCGCCCCTTAGGATTCAGGCCGTCTTCATTCATGTCCACTTCCCTGATCTCTGATACCAGTCTCTGGGTCTTGTGTCACCTCTATTGACTCCAGCACTGTCTCTGTGTCAGGGGATTGCAGCGTGCCGTCATGGAGGACTTTAATCCGGCCTGGACCCCTTGTTAAGTCAGTCCGTTTTTGCCTTTTGGACTGCCTACATTCTTGAATTGTGTTTGTCACAGTTTGTTTTCCTGAGGACCCCGTGGATGAGGCCAAGCGTCTCCCCCCGTCCCCCCTGGCATCCAGCCGCTCGCTTGCATCCTCTTCCGAGAAGAATAATGCGCGTCCTTTATTTTCAACATGTAATTTCGCTGAAAAACATGAGACTGTATTTCAAATTCAGATTGTGTAATCTTCATTTGACCATAATGCAGGATTTTCTCTGGTCCTGTACTATTTGGGTATAAACTGGATATATTTAAATTGGGTGTCCCTCGAAAAGGAACTGACTATGGTTGCGTGACAACTGTAGGAGAAGGTCTCTTTCCCTGTAGTTAAAAAGTTTTGCAATGATGGCCCTAGGTGGTGCCCCGGGCCTGGGAGGCGGGACCGGCGCCCTGTGCGTGTATTGAATGCTAAAAAACGTGGAGAGTTTCTTGGGGGCGATTTCTTTAGTAATTCAATCTTCTAGAAATAGCTCCATGGAGGGGCCTTCAGATTTTTCGGGAAATCCAATTAATCTTAAATAGTTTTTTCTCGATCTCCCTTCAGAGTCCTCTGCTCTCTCATCCAATTTTATAATCTTCTTTTTCAGTCCAACCACTGTGGCACTGAAAGACTTCATTTCTTACTGCAGTGTGTCTACGTCTTTTTCGGTGGTGTCCACCCTATCCGAGACCTTCTTCAGATCATTTCTCAATAGGTTGGCGTCTATAGCCACTGCATACATTCTGTTGACCATATCATCCCTAGTCGTTAGGATGACTCTTCTCTGTGGGTGCCTGATTGCCATTGATATTGTACTCCCTCTGCTCCAGTCCATGCACCAGTGGGTGAGCATAATTAGACATTTTATTTGTCTGTGCCTTGGGAACCTTGTCTTTCCCCATGTGGTCTGCCAGTTTCTCTATCCGTTCTTCACTTTTTGCTGATCTCACTTGCCCTGGCCTGGCTCTGGGGATCCTGATCTCAGTGTGCTTCCTTAAGCAACCATAATGTTCTGTTGCTCAAATTTGGGGTATAATTACCTCGCACACCACGTGCTTTCTTGGTGGAGGTGGCTGTTGGCTGTTTCTGCAGTGTGGCTTGATCCGTTTCATACTTGTCTCAACCGCGAACCCAGGTTTTCCCTCGTACTGCAGCCACGCTTGTCTCCACACAATTCATATTGAGGCTTATCACACTCCTTAGCCCCTGGGCCAGCAATGCCAAGACAGACAGAATCTTCTTGTGGACCTTTATTATCCCCCCTTCGCTAGAGCAGTATGCGGCTACACCGTGGCTCCGCTGCAACCTTTATGATCTTCCCAGGCATCGGTGATCTGAGTTTAGTGACCCCCCCTTCTGCCTCCAATGGGTCCTAAAGTCAGTTTATTGTGGCTGCCAGGCCTTCACCCCCCAGGCTCCATTTCACCCCCTCCGAGCATGCCTTGGGGGTTTCACTCTGGTCTCGCTCTTACCTTTAGAGCTACCTTTTTCTGCTCTTCACCTGGTATCTGGTAGGTGCACTGACCTCTTCCAGCACCACCAGTATTTCTTATGTGGGAGGACTCTCACCAACCCTTACTCGTCCATGGCTTGTGGTCTCTTTGCCAAAAATGGGTCTCTCACCAAGCTGCCTTCAAACCCAATTGTTGATTCCCGGGCTCTCTAGGTTGGCCCGTGGTGCAACCTGGATTCCTTTTTGCCACAGCCCCCTGCCTCACCGGGAACAAAGGCGCTGGTCCCGTGTATGAGCAGGTCCATTGCCTCCTCAGCCTTGCCTCTTGTGCGCCACCTTTGCCTTTAGCGATCCCAGGAGAGTGTCACCAGATCAATTGAAGCCCCAGCCTCTTCAGTGCTCTACACCCTTTACCCTCGCTGACCCAAGATGGCGCCTCAGTTCTCTGGAGGCTTCATCTGTGCCTTGATGGCCATAGACTGCAATAGACTGCTTCCCGATCCTCGCTCTTCTTGGTTTGGTGTGGGTGCGGGTCAACACTGCTCCGTGGTTTGGTTATGGCTTTTGATGAGGGCAGGATCTGTCAGGAATCTTCAGTTTTGCCTGCTGCTGCAAGGAGCTCAGCAGAAAGACATCTACGTGGCCATGATGTTAAGCCACGCCCGTGTGTCAGCCTTTTACAATTAAACTGACTTCTTGGGTAAAGGTGTTCTTCTGGCCCAAAGGCTATCATGAGGCTGGGCAACATTCAGCTACCTCCCTAAAAGGATATTCAGGAACTGAGAGTTTTGAGGCCTGTGGTTGTGCTTTGGCCCCAACGTACTTTATAGTTTGGGCCCAATTTAAAAAAATGTAAGGGTCATTATCCTAATACAGTCTTTTTAGTTAATAGGGATGGGTGACACTATTCTGTGAAATAGGCCAGTTGCTTGGTTATTTGTGTGCTTCTTCCCGGCAAAAACATGGAATTTGTGTGGTTGATGTGGCTCTAGTTGGATAAATACCACCAACTCCTGGAGAAAGGTAAAATAGACTCCCTGACCACCTACCTCAAAGCCCACTCCAACCACAGCAAGGAAGTCTTCAGCATCATCAATGAGTTCTCCCACCACCTAGCATCCAAAAACACCATCACCCCCTCTCAGGACCTATGCAGCATCCTTGCAGACTACATTCACGGATCTCTACCATCTATGAACCCCCAACCACCTATTACTAGCATTCACAGCCTCCTCAGCATCACAGACTCAAATCCAAGAATCCCAATAAGGGACCATCAGGCAGATGCATCAAAGAAAATACCGGGAGCAAACGGGCAGATTCTCAGAATCTGGCCGTTTGCTCCCGGTATTTTTGCATTTAAGATGCATCATCCCAAATGCAGAAATCGCAATTTAAGGAATCTCTAAATAGCGATTCCTTAAATTGCTCTTGCATTTAAGGAATCCCAAAATGAGATTCCTTAAATGCAATGCATGAAACCCAAAAAAATAGCGATTTCGCTAATAGGGGGAGCAAATTACCATGAAGTTGAACTTCGTGGTAATTTGCTAAAACTTTGAAAAATGCACTTTTGTGCATTTTTCAAAGTTACATGTTGCGCACACACATGCCCTTAGGGCATGTGTGTGTGTGACATTTGTGCACAGGTCCATTTCAGAAGTGCAACAGGGTGTCCTTTGGACACCCTGGCACCCTAGAAATAGCGGAACATTAGCGATTCGGTAATAGCTAATCGCTAATAAGGAATGGCTTTCCCATTCATTCCTATGGGCCTTAGTTATTAGCGATTAGCTATTACCGAATCGCAAATAAGGAATCTGTAGGAATCGCTAATAACATTGCGATTCCTACATGCATCCCGTTTTGCGAGTCTTTAATAGCGATTCCTTAAAATTCGCTATTAAGGACTCGCAAAACATGCCAGCATATCACCACGCAGCCCACCACCCCAATCATGAGCTCTATTCCCTCTGGAGCACCCATGGACCTCTGCACCCACCACATGTTCAACTTGGGGAACAGCACCATCAGCAAATAAATCAATTTATTTTTCAATCCATCCATCACCTCTGCCTCCTTCCCAGTGGAATGGAAACTCTCCTCAAAAAACCTTCTGCAGACCTGGAAGATCCCAAAAACTACTGGCTCATCTCCCTGCTTCCTTTCCCTGAAAAAGTCCTGGAAAAGGCAATCAACCAGCAACTCACAGACTAACTTGAGAACAATAACCTCCTGGACTCATTCCAATCAGTGTCTGCTAAAATCACAGCACAGAAACCGCCGGACTCGCAGCCACCAATGACATCAGGTCTCTACTAGACCAGGGAGAAACCGCAGACTTAACCTAAAGGGAGAGGATCTGGCCTAACGGCCAGGGTGGTGGACCACAAATCTGACAAACCAGGTTTGAGTCTCGACAAGGGTGTACAACATCCTGTGATTCTGGGCAAATCACTTAATCTCCCTGTGCCTAACAAAAATGAATGTGTCCTCCTGTAATGTAACTGGTGCTTGTGTAGAGTGCTCTGATTTCTTCGGGTCAAGTTTGCGCTATATAAAACTCCATAAAAAAAGTTAATAAATAATGCTTTTGGACCTTTCCACAATCTTTCTACACCGTGTCCTACTTCACCCTCTCAAAAAAGCTCTACTAGATAGGGATGCAAGGGGATGCCCCAAAATGGATTGTATCTTTCCTCACTGAAAGAACCCTACTGTTAAGAAATCTACAGCTTGTTTTACCATGTCTAGCACCGCTTAATCCACAACTGTTGTTATGCTCTTATGGCCTAATGGTCCCTCTCCCATTTTGGCATGCCTTAAAGTTAGTACTACATGGAGGTATGTTTCCTGGTCTCTGCATGCAAATGATCACACCATCCTTTGTGATTGTATATTCAAATATGCTACCCCAAGCCACCTGGCTAGATTTCGTCCTGGTGACAGTAGTAGGCATGGTATGTTAGCTTCAATCAGCTTTGCACCAATGAATACTGAGCTGAATGTTAACCCCTTCCACGCTGATGACGAGCTGGGCTCGGCATGGCATAGCCTCCTCGCACGCTGATGACGAGCCCAGCTCGTCATGTAAAGTGCGATTTAAAAAAACTCAGCACAGGAGCGGAATTGCGCTAGCGCGCATGCGGTACAGATAGACAATAGTAGAAGGCTGATAAAAATCACATCACCAGGTATAATATGATAACACAGAGGCAATATGAAACATCATCACAGAGAGTGGAGGTACAATATCACATAAAACCATACTGTATATGCATGGAATAAACAGGTAAGTGTCTACAGTGTCACTAAGGAGGGGTACAACCCTAATCAGTAATATCTTGTTCAAGAGTGCAGAGGTATTGATGAACAGACTGCCAAATATCCCTAGGCCGGGATATAGGTGGTTGAAGTGGGGTGTAATCCTCATTATCCCTGTCACAATATGAAATACTCGGAGAGGTTGGGTGGTCTGCTGTTTGCCCAGTAGAGGTCAATATCCCTTTTAGCCAACAAAAAGGCCATTGAAATGAGTCTACGTGCGGAACGTGGTAGGTCCCCAATATATCCCTGAAGTGCGAGTAGAAGATCTGCTCCAAACACTGTATCTATTATTGCAGAGATATGTGTAAAAACAGTTGTCCAGTAAGAGGATATTACAGTGCACGTCGATGTGAGATGTGATATGTCAGCTCCAGGAGAATGGCAGTGGTCAGACTTAGTAAGGTAAAATGTAACAATGTCAGATGGGGATAGATAAACACAGTGAAAGAATTTAAAATGCACATTTTTATGTCTATGGTTAATTGAAATATTTGTGAACAGCAATATGTCAAATAGCTTTATTTCAATAACAAGTATCATAATAGCATCATCATTCATATAGTGCAAAAATAAAAATACAAGTTATCATAAAAGCATTATTAATAACAAGGTATATAACATCCATCAGGGCATAATATATTAACAATTTTTTGTTTCATTATTTGATCATAAAGAATAACGAGATAATCCCAATTTCAGGATGGACAATAAATTCATACTTCCAATAAATAGTAAAATTCAATTGGTATGCATAAAAAAATTAATACATAAAGTGACAGTGCTTTTCGTCTCATTCGAGCTATTTAAAGACTATTTTAAAATGTAATAAAAAGTTCACAGTGTGATATCAGACCTCCCTGCAAAATAATCTAGACCTGACGAGCCAAGCACAACTGCGATACTTTGCCAACCACAAGCATAGACGGTTCTTGGGTCTGATTTAAAAATTCGCAAAGCAGCACAATGGTCAGAAGTGCTCAGCTGTCTGCAGATGGGTTTTAGCCATTGGGATCTAGCTGAGTTAAATGCTGGGCATGAAAACTTAAGATGTGCCACACTCTCTTTTGGTGCCTCACAACAGAGACAACCCACAATTGTCTGATAAGGGGGGCTCCACTTTGCAGTTAATTCACGAACCATAAGGGAGCCAACCCTAAACTGTATGTAAAGCGCCCTCTCTCTTGGTCTCTGGAAAACATCTAAGTATGGTTACATGAATATGTGCTGCTTGTGCTGATAAATATCTTCTGTCAGCCTTCCTGCTTTGGGGTTACTGAATTCCTGTCTATAAACCCAGGCCCTATATAATCTTTTGAGGTCAACCTTACTGGGTGGGTTTTGGCCATCCCGGGATTCCTTAAGGCCTAGGGCAAATAATAATTTCTTAATATTGTTTATCCAGCTGACCCTGTGGTTACCGTCTAGGCTAATTACCTCTGTGAATGCAGCAGCATATTTAGCAAGTTTAGCGGTCCGCAGAAGACGTCCACAAAAAAGCAAGGGTCTTAATCTGGAAATATCTCTAAAAGAGCGTCTACCCATATCACTCATGAAGGGTTTGAGTGGTACATTTCGGGGAAGCATCACTGATTCTCTTATAAACGTGTTTTCGGATCTACAGCTCTCTTCTTCATTCTCGAAATCCCACAGTTCGGCACCATATAGGGTCGAGCTAACTGCCTTTGCAGCATGAATCAAGAGCGCCGGTGCAACAGGTCCGCTCTGAGAGGAGCGATGTTCTCTGCCTATTGCGCCGGCCACACGTTTATGGTTCAGAAGCCTCTTGTTGTGGGTTCTCCAATGCATTCTTTCGGAGAGTCGAATACTGAGGTAATCATACGTGCTGACTTTCTCCAGGCATGTTCCTCCCAGGGTAAAGTTATGCCTAAAAGGTTTGTAGGGGTTAAATGTCATCCGTTTAGTCTTGGTGGTGTTAATAATCGGCCTCCTAGAGTTAAAGAAGAGCTGAAACCTATCCAGGAGTTTTTGTAACCCTCCCGTGGTCTTGGAAATCAACAGTGTATCATCTGCAAACAGGAGAGTGGATACCCTGTCTCCTATCAGAGCTGGAGTGTCAGCTGGAATTTCCTGTAGGAAGCTAAACACCCCATTCACATATAAAGAGAACAGGGTGGGTGCCATAATACAGCCCTAGTGTACTCCCCTGTTCACAGGAATCCTGTCAGTTTTTTACTCTAGAGACCCTATCTCAATTGTGCATAATTACCCCTTGTGCAAACGGCAGCAATATGACCATATCTTATCTGTAAGAGGAATTCTCAGTTCCTCCCCCCATATCCCTGTAAGTATACAGTAGTATGAGATTTCATTGTACGACACAAGCAGGACAGTTTAGCGGTCATACGGTCAACATCCTTAGAGGACATGACAAGGGGCGAAGTCCTCAGGGGGTAGTGGATATGAGAGGAGGAGAGATCGCAGAGTGCAATGTAATCTCTGGAAGACTAAGAGGACACAGTAGGAACATCTGTGGTGTCCAAAGGCCTGCCCTTCTGCAATATATTGGAATGTAAAATGCCACGTACATAATAATTAATATGTATGTATAT
Organism: Lissotriton vulgaris; assembly: GCF_964263255.1. Classification (NCBI taxonomy): domain Eukaryota; kingdom Metazoa; phylum Chordata; class Amphibia; order Caudata; family Salamandridae; genus Lissotriton; species Lissotriton vulgaris. The sequence continues at coordinate 240,026 of NW_028244993.1, forward strand.
ATATATACATACGAAACACGTCATGTTGCCGTCCCCATCAATGGAATAAAAGCACTTTATTTTCACTATGAACCCTGGCTGTGGTCTGTACCTGGTTTTGTGTCGGAGCCATTTTTCTGGTTACTTGCACTTCAGGATTGTGGATATATATATATATGTATATATATATATATATATATATATATATATTCACTGAAAAAACCAAAGGTTTCACACCAGTTATAGTTAGGAATTAGCATTTAAAAAACCTATGAAATTCACTGAAAAAACCATAGGTTTCACACCAGTTATAGTTAGGAATTAGCATTTAAAAAACCTATTAAATTCACTGAAAAAACCATAGGTTTCACACCAGTTATAGTTAGCTGGAAATTTTACTGATATAAAACCATTGAAATTCCCACGTTATAGTTAGTCGGACTCACTATAACTTGCGCGTGCAATGCACTGCTGATGACATCACATATTACATCACTCATGACATGGTCAGTGACATCACTCATGACATCACTGATGACACCATCCTTGTGACACAGTGACAGACCTCCTTTCAGTGTAATGTAACCCATGAAACACATATTCAAAAATAGAAACTAATATTTTCAAAAAAGTGGATATACCCATACCAGTTACAACAACCAATTCAGTAATATCACCATCTAATACACATCCACTCATGTGTATGTATATGGGTTATTAGATATTTTTATTAGTATCAGTATGAGTGTCTATATGGTTTGGTGGGGGTATTACTTAGCACATAGATGCATGAGTGACTGACTCTTTGTTTGTATGTGTTTTGAAGACAACATATGTACAGGACTGTATGGGTGGATGAGTGTCTATATGTGTTTGTTAGTGAGTGAATGACTGTCTCACTAGTGTCTTTATCAGTAACTACATATGTTTTAATCTAGTATATATGAATATTGATGTATATAAGTGAGTATATGTGAGAGTAAGAGATTGTAAGAGTTCCTGTTTAAATAAGTATGTGTTTCTATAAGTGATTGTTTAAGAGAATAAATATGTGTAATTTTAAATAGAAGTAAGGTGGAAGTGTGTGTATAACTCTATATTCAAATAAATGGATGTTCAATAGTTTATTTGCACGTGTGAATATGTGTGTGAGTAACTTTTGGATGAATGTCGGTGTGTAACAGGATGTATAGGTGTATCACTTCATATGATGAGTGAGTATATGTATGAGTGACTATATAGAACTGTTGGTGAATGAGTGGATGTGTATATAGATAGTGGAATTACTGAATTGCTTGTTGTAACTGATATAGGTATCTCCATTTTATTAAAAATTTCAGTTTCTATTTTTGAATATGTGTCTCAAGGGTTACATTATAGTGAAAGGAGGTCTGTCACTATGTCACAAGGATGGTGTCATGAGTGATGTCACTGACCATGTCATGAGTGATGTAATATGTGATGTCATCAGCAGTGCATTGCACGCGCAAGTTATAGTGAGTCCGACTAACTATAACGTGGGAATTTCAATGGTTTTATATCAGTAAAATTTCCAGCTAACTATAACTGGTGTGAAACCTATGGTTTTTTCAGTGAATTTAATAGGTTTTTTAAATGCTAATTCCTAACTATAACTGGTGTGAAACCTATGGTTTTTTCAGTGAATTTCATAGGTTTTTTAAATGCTAATTCCTAACTATAACTGGTGTGAAACCTTTGGTTTTTTCAGTGAATTTCATAGGTTTTTTTAATGCTAATTCCTAACTTTTTATACAGACTCATACCTATGTGTTTTTTAGTGAATTGCTAAAGTATGTTTTTGTAAAAATGAACACTATAATGTATATTGAGATAATATTTTTAATTTAAAATATTTTTTTTTATATTTCGCTTTCGGTGCGCGCACCGGTGCGCGTACCGTCAGCGCACTAACAAAAAAAAAGAAAAAAAAATGAAGGAGGGACTGTGTAATAGATAGTAAGACAGATAAAAAGTGTAAAAGGAAGTAACTGAGAAAAGAAAAATGAATAAGGGAGCAAAAGAAAGAAGAAATAGGAAGAAGACTAAAGCAGAGGTTAAGGGAGATTGTAAATGGATGTTGAAAGTAAAAAGAAGGACAGTTAAGTATGGGAATGTCAGGTAGTGACGGAATCAGAGGAAAAGAATAGCAGTGATTGAGGGAAAGTAAATATCAGTGAATATAAGTAAAAAGGGGTGAAAGAGGGTACATGTAAGTGAATAAGGGTAACACATGGGGAGTAATAGAGACAAACAAGAGAGAGAGTAAAAGAAGGACTGTCACAAAGGGACTAAGTGAACCAGTAAAAAAGGTAAGTGAAGGAGTGTGCATAGGCAGAAGTACTGAAAGAAATTGAATGTGGTCGGAAGTAAACATGGAACAAAAGAATAAGTGAGGGAAGCAAAGTAAGGAAATAGGGGTGCGGTAGGGTGACAGAAAAATAGTGAAAATAAAACAAAAGGTGATAACAAAAAAGATTTTGTAAACACACTTACCATATAATCAATGCAAACTTGTATCTATGAAAGATAAAAGAAAAAACACGTTATAATTTCTTAAAAATATATAATAAAATAGAAACAACAGTTCATGAGGTTTAAAAATCTACAAAAGTTTACTAAGAAATGATGCAATAGTGAAGGATACAAAAACAGAAAGAAAGTAATGTAGAAAGAGAAAAAAAAAGGAAAAAGAAATAGAAAGAGAACAAATTCCTAAAGGTAAATAAGATACTAAAAGAATGTAAGATATCAAATCAAAATCAGTAAAGATAAGAAAATAAAAGAAAAATGAGTGAAAAGGAGAGAAGTCTGATTGAGAAACTATAAATAAAAAAGAGGAATAGAAGATGATTGAGAGTGAGTGAAGTAAAGTAACAGAGTGAAGGGATGAAAGGAATGAAGTTAGTATAGAACGATGGATAAAACAGGAGTGAGAGAGTAAGTACACAGAAAGACAAAAGGAAGAACTAAGTGAACTACAGTACAATGGATGCGAAAGAAAAAAAAAGGAGAAAAAGAAAGAGAGGGTTAGGAAACTAAAGCAGTGGTACTGTGAGAATATGAAAAAGATAAAAAGTGGTGGAAGGAACAGAGGAAATGCAGACAGTTCCTATTAGATTAAGAAGTTGTGAATGAAGTGCACTAAAGAAACAGCGATGAAAAAAGAGTGTAAATTAGTAAAGAGAGGTAAATAAGGGTGAAAAAGAAAATGAGTATAAGACAATGTGAACACAATATAAATTACACAATGCAAACTACACAATAACTTCTACAATATGTTACATTATTTATTTTTGCTGTTCTCAGAATATATTGAATTTCACTTAAATTAGTGAGATCAAAGTCTTCATCATATAACAGCGGGAAAAAAAAAACACAATCTAAAAGATTGTGTTTAAAAAAACCCATTCAAACATACATCTCATATAAGTACACTAATCTTTGATTCACTTACTTTTCCGTGAGACCAAATTGCAGATAGTGAAGGTCCTTTTGGTGGAAAAAAGTCTGCTGTGCTCTATAACTTCCATTTCATCGACTTCCTATGAAAAAAGATCTAACAACATCATATGTTACACTTTCCTCACGGCCAATTTGTGTCAGATATATCAGTATTTTTTACTTTGAGATCCACTTAAAGTATCTACATGAGATTGCAGATAGTGAAGGTCCTTTTGGTGAAAAAAAGTCTGCTGTGCTCTATAACTTCGATTTCATCAACTTCTAACAACATCATATCTTACATTTTCCTCACGGCCAATTTGTGTCAGATATATCAGTATTTTTTACTTTGAGATCCACTTAAAGTATCTACATGAGATAAATAATTTCAAATATTAGATTAACTAACTAACTAACTAACTTTTATTAACTATTCCCGTCTTCAAAGGCCAATTCCCTTTACTAAAACTTTGGTTTTAAAAACACTAGATAAGAATTTGTAGAGTCATAAGGCAAACGTTGTTTATAAGTTAAATGAGAATCATTGCAGTAACTCCATCCATTTTCAGATTTTAAGTAGCATGTATAATGTCCTGAGGTGGTCGAAGATCCATCATGATAAATAATAGCTTCAGTTGTAAAGGTCCTTCCAGAAATTGATAACTGAGAAGCCACAAAATTTTTGATAGAAGTTGTCAATTTAGTTCCATCAGGTCTACATCGTTGGAAAACTAAAATAATATACTGCCCATACCTTTGTATAAATAATGTGGACAGCATTGTACAGTTACATTGGGTACACACCATATTATGATCTGCTGCTTTAACTAGATTTTTAAAAGACACTGATTTACAGTCTGGTAAAGTCAAATATATAAATCTTTCAGTGTCTATTGTAGTAGTACTTGATAAACTACAATTGTGGCAGTCATGCTGCCATTGATAAGAAAGACTGAAAAGATTATCTACATCTACACCTTCATCTTCCAAAACACCAAACATATACATTAAAAATTCCTGACAATCCTGCTGAATGTTCTGTGAAAATTTATCTTGACCAGAACACAAATCTAAAATATTTCGAATTTCTGTTACACTTTCTATTTGTGCTGTAACACTGCTACATTTCTGAAACACAGAATTCAATAAACCACACAATCTTTGATCCCGATTTTCAACAATCTGTTCTTGTAAACTTTTAAGAAAAAAAACAACATTAACCACTACATTAGCATAGCAGTTGACACCAGAACTGTTTTCAAACTGAAATCCAACAACATTTTCTCCACAATTCTTTTTCTTCCTGTTTTCAATTACAGTTTTCTCTACTTTTTGTCTTTTTGCAACTACCTCACTACAATTATCCTCATTTCTTCTTTTTCGGCCTACCACACGTTTTTCAAACAGAGGATATTGAGGCAAATGTGGAGCATACTCTCTTCTTAACCTATTGTATTCTTTAACACAATCTAGATCGGCAGAAATCTTTGTCTCATCACACGCAATCAAGTACAATCCTGATAAAGTTCTGACTCGAGATAATGCCACATATGCCATACCCTCTTTAAACACAGATCTTCCAATGTTCACCAATGCACTATCTACACTTAAACCTTGAGATTTATGAATTGTCACTGCATACGCCAAACAAACAGGAAACTGTTTTCGGCGAACATATAAGTCTTTTACAAGTAAAAATCTAGCAGAACAACGACTTATTTGTTGTACTTGTTCAATGCCATCAAATTTTATTTTTAAAAATTCAATTCCATCTCTATTTCTGTAATTCACAAAATCAACAACATAACCCATTGCTCCATTTACCAGACCGCTTTCAACATTTAAATTCCTTCTCAAAATGATACGACAATTTAAACACACATTCAGAGTCTTTTCAAAACCAGCTGTTTTTGAAATACTTTTCTCCAATGAATGCAATTTAGTTTTCAAATTTTCTGACAAAACAATTGTTGCACCCATATGCTCTATTTTATCTATTGCTTCCAGTTTCACAATCTCTTCATTTTCTAAGTCTAACATTTTTTGATTGAAGATGGAACATTCTTGCAGAGTTGGCATCAAACATATCCCAGATTTCTTCTCAGTCATTTTTTTAAAAATATTCTCTGGAAGAATGTTTTCATTTGCATACAAATTTGAAATTAATCGACTATGCAAAGCTTTTTTCCCTTTCTCAGTCATTTTTCCAATTCTTACATCTTGTAGAATATTTTTATAATCTTCATCCTTGGCCTGTCGCATATTTTGAAGCAGTTCAGCATATTTAAAATTTAGCCATATATTAACATTTCCAATGCTTCCAAGGGACTTCCTGGTATCTTCATGCGTGAGCATTTTAAACACTGGTTGTCCTTTTACTGGAGTCAACTGCAATAGATCTCCAAAAACAATAATGTGTTTTCCTCCAAATAACACATCATAGTCTGTTTTAAGAATTTCTTGCATTCTCAAATGCACAAAAGCAAGCATTAGATTTGAGACCATGCTTACTTCATCTATGATAAGAAGTTTCATTTTCTTCAAGACTCTTGAAACTTCAGAACACGCATCTCCAGATAGCTTGTTGTAATGCAATTTATTATCATGTTCAACTGGCAGCATCAATAAACGATGTAGAGTAATCCCTTTAATGTTATGTGCTGCCAGACCAGTTGGAGCAGTTACAACACAAGACAGTGGTGAATCAGTCCTTTTCTGCAGATAACTTGCAACGGCTTTAATTAGAAAACTTTTTCCTGTCCCCGCTTCTCCACTTACATACAGTCGGACAGGGTCAAATAATATACATGAGCACTCTTTTTTCTCATGTCTGAATCCATGTTCAATCTGCTCTGTGACTTCATCATATATCTTTTTCTGCTCAATGTTTAGTTGCGTTACCAAATCTTCTAAGTTAACTCCATCCTCTTGAGCTTGTTCCATAGCTCTTTCCACCTCATCCATGGCAGTGGCAGCTTCATTTTGGATAATTGGTCCTCCTAGTGGATCCTGGCTCAATGAAGTAGAACTCTGACTATCTTGAGAACTGTTTCTAGCTATCTCTTCAGCAATTGTGGTTTCTTGCTCCATTTCTTCATTCAACATTTGCAGATAATTTAGAAAAATAGGACATTCTATGGTATCCTTAGTTGCATTAAAAGAGTCTTCATAACAGAGAAAATCTCCAAGTAGTTCCTCTTCTGTACGCCATGGCTTAAAGAGTTGCAAAAGAGCTAAATAGTAAAATTCTCTTTTGTCTGGAACTTCACAACTCAATTTTCGATGATTAATCAAATGGCCTTTTTTCTGCTTCACTAGACATCCTTCATAGCCAATGAGTGCATATTTTCCATTATTGATATCTTCTGTGATGTTCCTCTTATAACTGTAGTTTTGAAGAACTTCATACAAACATGTGTTCTCAAGGTGAGTACTTCTATTTGGATAGTATGTATCCAACATATTTGTCTTCAAAATATCTGTACTGTTTGGTTCTTTTTCCGCCAAATATTCAATTTCTTGTACAGATTTCAAAACTCGGTTTCGTGTTGCAGCAAGACCAAGACTCACCCAAATGATTGTTCTTGATTTGGCATAGAGACTTGCTGATGATAACCGATCAGAACATTCATATGCTCCAATTTCTCGATGCGACAACATCTTCAGACTGAAACTGTATAATTTCTTGCTTAGACTCTTTTCATGTGAAATGTCCTCCCACATTTCCTTCAGTTCTGTCTTTTCTTTTTTGGTGATGTAAGATGTCACATATCGAGCCACAGCAATAGAGTTGTCAGCAACGAACTGAATATCCATGTTAGCATTCCACATGGACAAAATCACTGGGTTGTAATCGTTGATGTACTTAGATTCTTCATTTCTTTTCAAATTATATGTGTTTTTGGGAGATTTTCTCGTCACAGTATGTCGTAGAGATGACATCAAATTATTTACTCTTCCTTTAGAAATCACTGGTCGAGGAAATGCAAAACGACATTTCGTGTAGTACTTTTCCTTGTTTTTAAATTTTCGACGACAGTACTTTCCACAACGATGAGATTGAAAACGTAAAACTTGTTGCCTTAAATTGTTTTCTTCAGTAGATTTTGGAACAGCACATGTTGAATACTCTTCAATGAAACTCATCACTGTTTCATCTGAATCTGATCCAAATTTGGGTGCATCTTTAATCCACAACAACATATGTATATGAGGAGCACCTCTCGCTTGATATTCCTTCCTCCAAAAGAAATCCAAAACCTCTCCAAGGGGAGGATTTTTTTTGTTGGTAATAAAAGACATCATAGCTTCAAATCTATGATTAAAATATCTGCAAACATTCACTGGATCTAAAGAACACAGTTCTCCTGGTGTTTTCAATTCTATATTTGGTATGTTTTCATTTGCCTCTCGTAGAAATTGAAGTAAATCGTCCCAGGCATACTCAGCACAGCTAAGAGTGAGGAACCATGTAGGAGTTCCTAAGTTTCTTAGCATACATTTCAATTCTCCATGACGACGAAACCAATACTCGTTGGTTCCACGTTGACATGCCATGAGATTGATTAGCTGAGATTCCAAAATACTGTCTTGCAGATTAACTTTCTCCATAAAGTCCCTTGCACATACATTTTGCAAATGAGGTCCACTTTTTAATATATGATTAACTGCATAAGAAAGCCCAGACAAATCACTTTCAAACAGTAGATGAAATAAATATGGAATGCATTGACGAAACCTTGGATCTTCTGCATATAATCTTAGAGTCCGGTATTCAGCTGCAGGAATTTGAACTGGTCGATCATCATATCGTCCACCACAACCTGTTGGAAATAATTGTGGAAAACAACGAGCTTCCAAACTTTCTTCCCATACACTAATGGGACTTCCTTTTGCTGCCTTCATTTGAAACAAGTCAATTGCATTTCCCATTACTTCTTTGGAATGCAAAGGATGAACAGTATAATGTTCATATATTTCTTCAGTTCTAGACACATCAACTTTTTCAATTTGACCAACTGAAGAATCACTATCTTCTTCTGTAGCTGTTTCCTCTACTCCAACACTTACATGTTTGTAGTACTCATTGTTTTTAACTAAATACAACGTTGCCTTCTTGACTTTTTTAACATCCACTAAATCTTGCCAAATTTTCTTACTCTTTGTTGGAACCCCATTAACTAGAATAACTAAAGGATCTTCTTCTACTCTTTCTACACCAATTGTATTAATATTTTTCTTTACATCTAGAGGCAAATAAACAACTCTTCCCTTTAATCCTCTCAGTAAATCTGATGGAGGCAATTTCCCTGTCTTAGGCTCCATGCGAACAATAGCCTGAAAAGGATGGACACATTGAATCAAAATAGATTCATAAGTATTTAGATCCATCAATTCAGAAGGAATATCTATCAACTGAAGATTATTATAAACTGCTCTTGCAGGCATTCTATTTTCATTTAATTTTTTCAAACAATAAGTGCAAATACGCTGATCCAAACTCAAATCAAAAGAATTCTCCACCAACAAATAACTTACAAAATCCTCCCATTCACTATTATTTTCCAATTCACTTTTTGCATATAAATCAACTAACCTAGTCTGAATTTTATAATGAGTCCGTCGACAACACACACAAGTTACATTAGGCCTCTCACTTGATTTCACCTTAAACTTGATAATTTCCTCATCAAACTTTTCAATACTTGAAATTTGTCCATTATCTTCTGCATTACCATCCATTACTATATCTATTTCTACACTGTCCTCTTTGTTCCCAAAATAACAAAACTCAATTTCTTCACAAATAGTCTTCACATCCACTTCAGATCCATGCAAAAGAGCACTATTTAACTGTTTAAGCTTAAGTGCAGGACTTTTTGCATAATACAACTTCCTCACTAATTTCCTTACGTTATTATGATGCACTGCTAACATCCTAAAATGATGAAAAACACTCCGACAAACTTTTCTAGAAAGACATGCTAGTGAATGCCCTTGCAAACCTGTGCTTTCTCTCACTCTGCAAGGATCTAACTCTTGCAGGATCTTCATTTTTTGTTTGAGACTTTTTTTACTATATGTACGTAAGAAATTTCGAAGCAAATCAATTGATTCCTGTCGCACACTACAAATACTACTGCATTTCCATGTGTACACTGGACCCTTAGTACGTCTCCCTAAAACTTCATCAGCTAAGACCTCTTCTGCATCTCTAGATACAAGTTTCTCTTTTTCCATCACACAACTATCTTTCACCTCATATGCACGACCACTGGTGTCAACTGCATGCACCAAATCATTTTCCTGAAAGTAACTCTCCTCATTAAAAAAAGGCTCAGAACTTGAACTATGCATCCATTCACCAGAAAATACTTCACAAAAATTACTCCGATTAATAATTCTTTTCCATCTACTGTTCGATTTGAAAACATCCATTGCCTTATTAAGTATCCTAATTCTATTGATTATTAAAATAAATAATTTTTTCTTACTTCAAAAGCCTGATCAACAATCTTTTCTACACTTTTCTTTTTCTTGTAAAAAGCAGCTTTTAGTTTACTTTTCTTTTCATTTTTTAGCAAATTTAAAACTACCCTATTGCGAAACATTCGCCTACGAATGTCCCTAAAAACATTTACCCTTCTATTGCTAACCATTCTCTTCTCTCCTGGTCCAATGGAAACATTTTTTGTGGGCTTCTCTTTCCTTTTTAGATTTGTTGACTTTTTCTGTATATTCACATTAGCAATTTCATTTTTTTTCCTACGACATATGTTGCGAAGAAAAGACTTAATTGGCTTACCAGAAGCTTTTCTGGTGTTTTTTGAAGTAGTTGTTGAAGAGGATTCCATAAACTCTGTTGTTGATGTTCTCCTTTTCCGTATGGTATTTTTGATATTTCTTTGCCTTGAAGGCATTTTTGCTTCCTTTTCAGAAGTTGATTTGAATCTGTTGTTCTGTTAAAAAAACACATGAAAGACCACTATTAGCAAACAACAAAGTAATGTTAAAAAGCAAACAATATAAACAATAAATTGCAACATATTTAAGTTTATACAATAGCAACACATGGCTTTATTTTTAAAGGCCTTGCGCCACCAGTGCGTCACTTATTACCCATGTTTAAAGTCAAGCATCAGCTGCACATGGCATTCATAAATAAGGGCCAAATGCAAATACCAATCAATTGCACCCAAAAATCGATTTTTCAATAACATGTAAGAAACACTGCGCAAAACCTAAGTACAACCACTCAATATCATCAAACAAAGTCAGGGTCTGATTTATAAAGGCCTTGCGCCACCAGTGCGTCACTTATTACCCATGTTTAAAGTTTTGCATCGGCTGCACATGGCAATCATAAATAAGGGCCAAATACATATACCAATCAATTGCACCCAAAAATCGATTTTTGAATAACATGTAAGAAACACTGTGCAGAACCTATGTACAACCAATCAATATCATCAAACAAAGTCAGGGCCTTATTTATGAAAGCCTTGCGCCACCAGTGTGTCACTTATTACCCATGTTTAAAGTCATGCATCAGTTGCACATGGCAATCATAAATAAGGGCCAAATACATATACCAATCAATTGCACCCAAAAATCGATTTTTCAATAACATGTAAGAAACACGGCGCAGAACCTATGTACAACCAATCAATATCATCAAACAAAGTCAGGGCCTTATTTATGAAAGCCTTGCGCCACCAGTGCGTCACTTATTACCCATGTTTAAAGTCATGCATCAGCTGCACATGGCAATCATAAATAAGGGCCAAATACATATACCAATCAATTGCACCCAAAAATCGATTTTTCAATAACATGTAAGAAACACGGCGCAGAACCTAAGTACAACCACTCAATATCATCAAACAAAGTCAGGGCCTTATTTATGAAAGCCTTGCGCCACCAGTGGGTCACTTATTACCCATGTTTAAAATCATGCATCAGTTGCACATGGCAATCATAAATAAGGGCCAAATACATATACCAATCAATTGCACCCAAAAATCGATTTTTCAATAACATGTAAGAAACACGGCGCTGAACCTAAGTACAACCACTCAATATCATCAAACAAAGTCAGGGCCTTATTTATGAAAGCCTTGCGCCACCAGTGCGTCACTTATTACCCATGTTTAAAGTCATGCATCAGTTGCACATGGCAATCATAAATTAGGGCAAAATACATATACCAATCAATTGCACCCAAAAATCGATTTTTCAATAACATGTAAGAAACACGGCGCAGAACCTAAGTACAACCAATCAATATCATCAAACAAAGTCAGGGCCTTATTTATGAAAGCCTTGCGCCACCAGTGCGTCACTTATTACCCATGTTTAAAATCATGCATCAGTTTCACATGGCAATCATAAATAAGGGCCAAATACATATACCAATCAATTGCACCCAAAAATCGATTTTTGAATAACATGTAAGGAACACTGCACAGAACCTAAGTACAACCACTCAATATCATCAAACAAAGTCAGGCCTTATTTATGAAAGCCTTGCGCCACCAGTGCGTCACTTATTACCCATGTTTAAAGTCATGCATCAGCTGCACATGGCAATCATAAATAAGGGCCAAATACATATACCAATCAATTGCACCCAAAAATCGATTTTTGAATAACATGTAAGAAACACTGTGCAGAACCTATGTACAACCAATCAATATCATCAAACAAAGTCAGAGCCTTATTTATGAAAGCCTTGCGCCACCAGTGCGTCACTTATTACCCATGTTTAAAGTCATGCATCAGCTGCACATGGCAATCATAAATAAGGGCCAAATACATATACCAATCAATTGCACCCAAAAATCGATTTTTGAATAACATGTAAGGAACACTGCACAGAACCTAAGTACAACCACTCAATATCATCAAACAAAGTCAGGCCTTATTTATGAAAGCCTTGCGCCACCAGTGCGTCACTTATTACCCATGTTTAAAGTCATGCATCAGTTGCACATGGCAATCATAAATAAGGGCCAAATACATATACCAATCAATTGCACCCAAAAATCGATTTTTGAATAACATGTAAGGAACACTGCACAGAACCTAAGTACAACCACTCAATATCATCAAACAAAGTCAGGCCTTATTTATGAAAGCCTTGCGCCACCAGTGCGTCACGTATTACCCATGTTTAAAGTCATGCATCAGCTGCACATGGCAATCATAAATTAGGGCAAAATACATATACCAATCAATTGCACCCAAAAATCGATTTTTGAATAACATGTAAGGAACACTGCACAGAACCTAAGTACAACCACTCAATATCATCAAACAAAGTCAGGCCTTATTTATGAAAGCCTTGCGCCACCAGTGCGTCACTTATTACCCATGTTTAAAGTCATGCATCAGTTGCACATGGCAATCATAAATAAGGGCCAAATACATATACCAATCAATTGCACCCAAAAATCGATTTTTGAATAACATTGTAAGAAACACTGCGCAAAACCTAAGTACAACCACTCAATATCATCAAACAAAGTCAGGGCCTTATTTATGAAAGCCTTGCGCCACCAGTGCGTCACTTATTACCCATGTTTAAAATCATGCATCAGTTTCACATGGCAATCATAAATAAGGGCCAAATACATATACCAATCAATTGCACCCAAAAATCGATTTTTGAATAACATGTAAGGAACACTGCACAGAACCTAAGTACAACCACTCAATATCATCAAACAAAGTCAGGCCTTATTTATGAAAGCCTTGCGCCACCAGTGCGTCACTTATTACCCATGTTTAAAGTCATGCATCAGTTGCACATGGCAATCATAAATAAGGGCCAAATACATATACCAATCAATTGCACCCAAAAATCGATTTTTGAATAACATGTAAGGAACACTGCACAGAACCTATGTACAACCAATCAATATCATCAAACAAAGTCAGAGCCTTATTTATGAAAGCCTTGCGCCACCAGTGCGTCACTTATTACCCATGTTTAAAGTCATGCATCAGCTGCACATGGCAATCATAAATAAGGGCCAAATACATATACCAATCAATTGCACCCAAAAATCGATTTTTGAATAACATGTAAGGAACACTGCACAGAACCTAAGTACAACCACTCAATATCATCAAACAAAGTCAGGCCTTATTTATGAAAGCCTTGCGCCACCAGTGCGTCACTTATTACCCATGTTTAAAGTCATGCATCAGTTGCACATGGCAATCATAAATTAGGGCAAAATACATATACTAATCAATTGCACCCAAAAATCGATTTTTCAATAACATGTAAGAAACACGGCGCAGAACCTAAGTACAACCAATCAATATCATCAAACAAAGTCAGGGCCTTATTTATGAAAGCCTTGCGCCACCAGTGCGTCACTTATTACCCATGTTTAAAATCATGCATCAGTTTCACATGGCAATCATAAATAAGGGCCAAATACATATACCAATCAATTGCACCCAAAAATCGATTTTTGAATAACATGTAAGGAACACTGCACAGAACCTAAGTACAACCACTCAATATCATCAAACAAAGTCAGGGCCTTATTTATGAAAGCCTTGCGCCACCAGTGCGTCACTTATTACCCATGTTTAAAGTCATGCATCAGCTGCACATGGCATTCATAAATAAGGGCCAAATACATATACCAATCAATTGCACCCAAAAATCGATTTTTCAATAACATGTAAGAAACACTGCACAGAACCTAACTACAACCACTCAATATCATCAAACAAAGTCAGGGCCTCATTTATAAAAGCCTGGCGCCACCAGTGCATCACTTATTACCCATGTTTAAAGTCATGCATCAACTGCACATGGCAATCATAAAAAAGGCCAAATAAAAATACCATTCATTTGCACCCAAAATCGATTTTTAAATAACATGTAAAAAACACTGCGCAGGACTTATATACTAACATACAATTTCACTTCTAAAACATAACTATCTGCTTCCAAATATTCTCCATAGAGAAAATAAATCTCTATCTAAATTAAATGAATCATTACTTACCTTTAGAAATGCTTTTGGAGATTGAAAACAGTGTCAGACACACACACCAATTTTTCTTTAGCAGAGGAGAAGGTGTGCTCTCAATACACTGAAACCAAGACTGGCATAGAAAATCTCTATCTTTGTACACATATGCCTTAATTCAACCAATGAAAACTCTTCCCTCACTATTTTCAAACCAACACCCATCCCCCTCTCAAACCTTTCTATCTGTTACCATAGCAACTCCCTCCTAACTGAACTGTAAGGTTCAAAAGTTTATCTTACAATGTTGCAAATTAACTCAGCAAGGATGTTTGACCTGTCAATACAGCAGCCTATACAGGGTATTTTTGCTTTTGGTGACTTTTTTTAAACCATTCAAATTGCTTCTTTCACACAACATAACCATACACCCTAACTTTCAGTTTTCAACTATCTGAATCCACCAATCATTGCTAGTGATTCAAGAGCACAGAAACTCCACAATTATTTTTTTGTGAACTCCTACTGTTCCAACTGCCATTTCATTCCCACACTTCATCTGACTGGACCAGAACCTTCTCACATCATGTACTCTGTTTGGGTTATTGGACATAGCTACATCCACTGGGCTCAAAGGTATGCAGCTAGCAGAAATTTTCATAACCTTGATTTATCAAATGTGGAAATCAAGTGGATTGGCCACAGAGGATTAAAATGTCACCAATTGATACCATTGGTGAAAACCTTTTTGCATCTGCCAGAACCTGACCTTATAATTGTGCACTGTGGTGGAAACGATCTAGGCACATTAACTGGGGTAGGTCTGGAAATGCTATTAAAGGACACCTTTCATCAATTGATGATACTTTTTCCCCACACTGCCTTGGTATATTCCAATATATGCCAAAGACAGAAATGGAACTGGTCCAACCAATTTGGTCCACAATTTGAGAAAGCACGGAAACATGTAAATAAATCTGTTTCTGCTTACATGAGAGACTATGGAATGGGTTCATTATACAATAATAACTTGCGTTACAACATGCAAGACATCTACAGAGGAGATGGAGTGCACTTCTCAGATGAGGGGAATAGAATATTCCTCCTGAATTTAAGAATGTGTATTGGAACCTACTTGTAGGTACCTAAATCAACCACAGAACCCAAAAGCTCTTTTCAGAGCTACCCTAACTCTGATCATTCAAAGCGTTTATTTTTTTCTAACTTTTTTCACTATTTTTCACCAAAGTACGCTTTCGGGTACGCTTAAAGGTGCGCGCACCAGGCGCTACCCCCGCGAAAAATTAAAGAATTTTTTTTTTTTTTTTTACGTTTATGAGCCTCCTAAGCCCCCCTCAGAAAACCTAGAGGGTCAAGAAGTCTCTACAGTTCCCCCTTCTATCCATTCCGAACATTGTTTACCCTCCATCTTGTGTCTCGATTGTTCCGAAACACAAAATGGAGGACTCCCGTAACGCTGCCAGTGCGCGTAAAGGAGCGCGCACCCCTAAGCGCTCGTTAAAAAAAGGTGGGAAAGTAATTTACGGAAAACCCAATGGAGACACTTTCATCAAATATAGAATACGCCCTACTACATAGCAGTCCCTACCATTTGCCCAAATTTGGTGAAATTCCATTGAGACATTTAGGCTACAGGCCTGTCTAAATATCCTGAGGTAAATTACATGACAAAAACACACTTGTAATGTTAGAATTTACAACCAATTAAAAAGTATCTCTCATTTTCTACGATTATTTCCTGACGTTTGATTGGTTAAGTACAACAATATATATAAAAGAAGAGAGGGAAACACAGCCATTTTGACTACTGCTTCCTGAAGTACACTTGAAAACAAATTTCACTGACAACTTCAACTAATTTCTCTAAGGTAACTTCTAATTATGGAAGTATATTGTACACGTTAAGTTTATTTCTTAAAAAATATTCTGTTAGTGATATGCTATCCCTCTTTAATAGTTAGAGATAGAGATAGACTTCTCTGTAATAGTTATGGATTGAGTTAGGCTTCTCTGGTATACTAGCTCTACTAATATAGTTAATTTATATGCAATTTTCAGAAAGAAAATGGAAGGAGAAAATAAGGCAAATGATACTTCTATCAAAGTAAAGGTGGAAAAACCAGAAGATGAAAAAAAAGAAGTTGATTTCATGGATGACTCTTTGGATGAACAGTTTATAGAATGTTTGGAAGAAATTGAATCATGTACATATAATTATGAGGAAATTCCGGACAATATTATGTTAGAAATTTTATTAAATTATGAAAAAGAATCAGAGGAATAAATTTATCTTTAATAATTTCAATTGTTTCAGACAATATTCTTTTTTATATGTAATTCATGAAGTATTACCAAAAATGTTTAAAATATAAAGTGAGACTTATAGTATACTGTTCAACTATTTTTCTGTTACATAGTAAGTTTACTCATAGTTACTACCTTTCTCCCACTATATTATCTCATATGAATATTTTACACCTCATTTTCATAAGTGAACAGGATAGACTACTCATGATCCCCTAGAAATTCTCAGGGAGTGCTTAAAAGATCTGTTTCTCCTTTCCAGACAGACTATATTATGAATTCCATATACCACAAAAAATACAATAACAACATGCAAGATGTCTACAAAGAAGATGGTGAACATTAAATTTAAGTCTCTTCATTAGTACCTACATGTAGGTACTTACATAAAATAAAAAAATAAAAAAAAAAACAATTCATAAACATACAATTTTTGAAGTGATTATTTTTCCATAGTACCCTCCTCGATACGCTCCCCGGTGCGCGCACCAGGCGCTTCCCCCGCGAAAATCGAAAAAAAAAAAAAAAATTTGAGGCCCCGCGGGGCCCTTTAATGGCCCCCATATCAAACCTAGGGGGTCAGGGGGGGTCTACCCTGCCCCCTTATGGTCAATTCCACCCTTTGTTTTTGCCACCTCTTATGACTAGATTTTACCGATAGACAAGATGGCGGCCGCTCCGGACTGTTTAGAATGTTTACAGACAACTGAGAGCCAATCAGCTTTCTGCGCGCAAGTCGCGTGTCGCGCCGGGAGCGCTCACCGGTGCGCGCACCGGAGAGCGCCTATAGATATATATATTTTTTTGAACGTTAATTTCTCAAAATCCACTGAAGCACATATCTTGAGACATAGCAAAGGCACATCGGGCTACCAGTCCCTACAATTTTGCCAAGTTTGGTGGAAATCCATTCAGCCGTTCGAGCTAAAAGTGAAATCGACCGCCCTATGGAAATTAACATGGGGAAAACGCGTTTTGGGACCCCCCTTTTATCTCGGCCCCCGCTTGACGAATCCCCCCCAAACTTTCAGGGAAGGACCGGACCGCCATGAGACCATTTTCCTGAAAATTTCAGGCAGATTCGTCAACCGGCGCCAAAGTTATTCAAAATAGAATGTTGAGATTTAACATTGAAAATTATCCTAACTATAACTACCTACTGGCGACCGCCAGTAGGTAATATATATATATATATATATATATATATATATATATATATATATATATATATATATATATATATATATATATATATATATATATATATATATATATATATATATTCACAGAAAAAACCATAGGTTATAGTGGATATATAGTTAGGAATTTGCATTTACAAAACCTTGAAAATTCAATGAAAAAACCATTGGTTTTAGGCCATATATAGTTAGGGATTTGCATTTACAAAACCTTATTTTACTCACATAAAACCATTGAAATTCCATATATAGTTATAAGCGCTAACTATATATCGCGCACCCGCAATCCACTGCTGATGATGTCACATATTACATCATTCATGACATGGTTAGTGACATCACTGATGACATCACTGATGACATCTCAAATGACATCACTGATGACATCACTGATGACAACATCCAGTGACTGTATGTTTCTGTAAAGTTAAAATATGTCTTACATATTGAAGAATGAGTGGATGTATAAGTGTCTGGATGAAGGATTTAGTAGGTGCATGACTGACTGTATGAGTGAGTGATTAAATGTGTCTCACTGAGTGCATGGGTTAGTGACTAAACTGTCTTAATTTGTGCATCATTATGTCTGTTGTTCTGTAAACTGTTGCATGTGTTGATAAGTAGCTATATGAGTAACTATATGGGTTATTCATTGGTTGCCCAAGTATTTGTATGGGATACTGAGTGTGTGTGTGGGTGGCTGGGAGGTGTATGACTCTGTGCATAGATGTGTGAGCAGTTGATTCACTAGATGTATGGTTTCAAAAGTGCATGTGGAAACAGCTGTATGGGCGGTTGACTGTGTGCATGAGTGTATTGGTGAGTGAATGGATATCTCAGTGCTACATGTCAAAGTAAGTACATATGTAAAACACAGTACATGTGAGAGTTGACATATATAAATAACTGTGCATAAGAGCCAGTGAATGTGTGAGTGGCTGTATGGATCATTGTGAACTTGTATCAGGGATTGTATAATAGAGTAAATATGTGTTAGTATATGTTTGAATAAGTAAAGTTTGTATAACTGTATAGTTGAGGAAATGGAGGTGTGATTGATTCTTTGCATGACTGACTAGGTGTGTGAGTAACTCCATGGATGAGAGACAGTCTGTGAGTGTCTGTTTACACTGATTGTATCTAAGGTTATATTAGAGTCTGAAGAGGTTCATCGTATTATCACATAATTGATATCATCAGTGATGTTATCAGTCATGTCAAATGAGATGTTTTCAGTGATGTCATCAGTGATGTCATTTGAGATGTCATCAGTGATGTCATCAGTGATGTCACTAACCATGTCATGAATGATGTAATATGTGACATCATCAGCAGTGGATTGCGGGTGCGCGATATATAGTTAGCGCTTATAACTATATATGGAATTTCAATGGTTTTATGCGAGTAAAATAAGGTTTTGTAAATGCAAATCCCTAACTATATATGGCCTAAAACCAATGGTTTTTTCATTGAATTTTCAAGGTTTTGTAAATGCAAATTCCTAACTATATATCCACTATAACCTATGGTTTTTTCTGTGAATTTCATTGGTTTTTTAATAGCAAATATGAAAAGCTTTAAAATGTCAAGTACGTGATAGATA
Source organism: Lissotriton vulgaris (assembly GCF_964263255.1). Taxonomy (NCBI): domain Eukaryota; kingdom Metazoa; phylum Chordata; class Amphibia; order Caudata; family Salamandridae; genus Lissotriton; species Lissotriton vulgaris. The sequence goes on from NW_028244993.1 coordinate 259,588, forward strand.
AAAACATTTTCGTATTTATGCACGCTGATGTGCTTTGAACGCTGCCCCCCCTCCCCTCTTTTCTCTTAGTAGTACTCTCTCTTTGCAGATAGTGAACGGTAGTTAACGCAGGCCTTTGCCCCCGTTGTAATCCGTCGTGCCTGCTTGTCTCTCCATTTGATTGATTGTTATCCAAGCATTTACTGTTTTAGAATTGGTTCTCTTTGGATCATTCTCTATTTACAAACAAGCACAAAGTCGCAATACTCTGTTTAGTCTTTGCAGATCGGGAAAAATCGTGTAAAAAAATAAAAGTAATCGAGCAAAATCAGTACGCCACTAATTGGATCTTTTTTTGACCTCGCTAAAATAGAAATATTATAAACAACCCTTCATGAGAAATACGAAAATAGTGAGATGAACTGAGCTCCACACCATGAGGGCTGCAAGACAGCTCGGCTCCATCACCCATCCCGCACAAAATAACGACAAACCCTATGCAAATATTAAAAATATAGACAACACACCAGCAAAGAAACAGGGTAAAACATTTTATTAAAAAACTATTTACATAACGTTGGTTTATAAGATGATGTCAGTAGTGGACCGATGTGTGAATAGGTCGAAAACAGCACAAGGCTCCAAGATCCGGATGGCAAGCTCCTGGATGTTGGGTGCCATAGTTCAGAGTTCTGAGTTTGAGCCTTTTTCAATGCCTGTGCTTTGTTGTTTCCCCTCCATCAAAAACAAAAAAAATATATAAAACTGTGCAAAAATACAAAAAAAACAAAAAATGTTTACAAAAGCAGTGCTTGTAAGACTGTCTGAAGCTTATTTCCACCTACTGCAGCTTCACTATTCTCAAAGTAAGTGAGGGTCGTTTGTGGACCTGACTGCATTTGAAAACAATGTTATATGGTACCTCCCTAAACCGCTTGACAGAGGCCCCCGAGGGACGGTGTGATGGCACGGACTCGGAGAAGACGCTTGGCTCCGACACCCTCCCCAAGTCTTATAGCACTGGTATAGCCTGAGATCGCCCCCGACATAGGCGGCCGGCTCCCGGGGTCCGGCGGAACTTTTTGCCTTTTGATGACTCTTCAATTCTGGACCTTGTCCCACAATCCGTTTGACCTGAAGACAAGCTGTAGTGGGGCGCCCCTTTACCGTTTCAGTTGCCATTCCGCCCGCTTTTGCTACACTGTGCCTCTTCCGCCATTCAGCTGTTTACCGCCCGCTCTTGCGACTACAGCGTCTCGCTCATCATGTAGTTGAGTTGCTCCCGCTCTTGCGGTGCAGCGATAGGCGGCTGCCACAGGACTCTCAAAATGGCGGCCGGCTCTTCGGTTTTGGGCCTGGTCCACTAAAATGGCCCTGGGACACCTTTGAACTCGGACGCTTGTCTGCTAGGGCTTGGGTCCCATTCTCGAAAGCGTCCCCTCAGCCGTGAAGATTCTACAAAAGTCTTGGGGGCCTCCGACTCCCGCAGGCTTCTGGTGGGGAGCGGCTGCCATGTCTGCTCGTGGAATGGCCACGACGGAGCTACGAGATGGAAGTGCTCTCATGCTGACGCCAGCTTTAGTCTGAAACATCCAGAAACACTGTAGACTACCAATTCGATCAGTTCCGGTAGCGCCCCAACATGACCCGGAAGAGAAGAACTTGCCCTCCCCTCTTTGACTGATGGTTCTTGTTGCCTGTCCCCTCTGTTGTCATTTAACAGAACTTTTTGGACTACTGAAAGGGGTTGTGTTCCGAACGCTGGTTGGTGGAGACATTTTGACTATATTCTTGACCTACGTTGTCGCGTAATGCGTTATATGACACGCCGCGTTAGCGCACCCGGAAGTGATCCGAGGCGCGGCGCGCAGCGCGTAACGTAAGCATAACAGGTCATGTGACTTGTTAATAAAACTTTTCATTGGTTCATTTTACTTTTGTTATTTTAATGATGGAAAGCTTGGTCATATGACCTAAAAATTACGCTTTTTATTGTTTTCGAACATTATTTTTTTTAAAACATATGTTATAATATTCCAGGCTAATGTACTTTCCCGGAAAATGTACAACTGTCCTGCAAGTAAAATATATTCCTTTTTCGAGAAAAAGGGCGTTTCTTCGTTCCATGACGGAGCCGTTGAGTAAAAGATACTCGGCCTGCTGTCTTAGTCGCCGATACGCCTGATTATCAGATTCTTATCAATCACTTTATGTTGCAGGAGTGGAAAACACAACGGCCCTTGTCCATTGATCTTTACTGCGTTCCTACATATTATACCTTTTATCCGTCATGTAATTGGACTGCTTTATTTCACTTGCCTTTTACTGATTCGAAAACAGTGACTAAAAGTAAAAACGTTACCAATGTAAATACTACTACCGTGTTTTGTTTTAAAAACCTTTATTGTGAAAATGTCAGTATACAAATACGGCCTATAACCACGTGGGCCGGCCACGGAGCAAACTGAAATCGTATATGATGAGGAGACATTTACACTGTAGAGGAACGTAACGAGCGGGCCATTAGGTTGCAAGAACTAAGGTGTCTAACAGTTGCGGAATCGGTGGACGTACATTTTGTAATTAAAATAAGACAGGGCCACTTACAATAACATTTTCTAGATATACATTTGCGGGCAAGGAGTTACGAGTCCCATTTATACCGGCGCCATTTTGTGCGAGGCCGGGCAGGTCCAAGATATAGTCAAAATGTCTCCACCAACCATCGGCCAGACCAGAACCCCTTTCGGCCCTTTATGCTACAAGATGGTGTCTTCCATTCAGAAAATATTGTTGGCAGCATTTTGAAAGGAAACAGAAACAGCCGTTCTCCTAGTGAGTTTCACATTGTTACATTTAGGAAGAATGTTGAAGAGTAGTATGTGGAAAATCTGAAGCCATTTTTCTACAAACTCTCAATCAGACTTGGATAGAAAAAAAAATCCTGAAGAATGTACAAACTGAAAACCAATTTTTGTCTGTATAGCATCAACAGCAACGCTTGAGTCAGCTTTGTGTCAAGCCGCCATTTTCATTCAATCAATAGCGTCCCCCTGCACACATTCAGGGACCTGGTCGTGTCTTCAGATGAAACGGATTGTAGGAAAAGAAGCAGAAAGGAAAAGGAAAAAAGTTCCGCCGGACCTCGGGAGCCGGCCGCCTATGTCATGTGCGACCTTTGGCCACACAAGGGCAATAGTGAAGCTGCAGCAGGTGCAAATAAGCTTCAGACAATCTTACAAGCACTGCTCAGAAATCTCAACTGAGGCACTCAACATCCAGGACTTGCCATTCGGATCTTGGCGCCTTGTGCTGGTTCCGACCTATTCACACATCGGTCCACTACTGACATCACCTCATAAGCCAACGGGGCACCCCACGCCGACTTTCGGCGCAGCATTGTAGGATGGCCACACCAGTGCGGCAAATTGCTGGACACAACCTCGGTGCCATCCGGATCTCGGCGCGTTCGACTCACTGTACCGCAAGAGTGACCGCAACTCAGCTGGACACGCCGTCTTTCGGCGCAGCATTGTAGGATGGCCACACCAGTGCGGCAATTTGCTGGACACCACCCCGGTGCCATCCGGATCTCGGCGCGTTCGAGTCACTGTACCGCAAGAGTGACCGCAACTCAGCTGGACACGCCGTCTTTCTGCTCAGCATTGTAGGATGGCCACACCAGTGTGGCAATTTGCTGGACACCACCTCGGTGCCATCCGGATCTCGGCACGTTCGAGTCACTGTACCGCAAGAGTGACCGCAACTCAGCTGGACACGCCGTCTTTCGGCGCAGCATTGTAGGATGGCCACACCAGTGCGGCAATTTGCTGGACACCACCTCGGTGCCATCCGGATCTCGACGCGTTGTGCTGCCTTCGGCCTATTCGCACATCGGTCCGCTACTGACGCCGCCTCACGTGCCAACGGATTTTCTACGCTTTTTGTAGCCCTATGCCGCAGAACAGGTCATGTGACTTGTTTATAAAACTTTTCATTGGTTCATTTTACTTTTGGTTTCCTAAAGATGGAAGGTTTGGTCATATGACCTAAAAATAACACTTTTCATTGGTTTAGAACATTTTTTTTTCCCAAACGATGAAAGCCCCACCTTGTTTCTGGATCATTCAGACTGAAGCTGGCGTCAGCATGAGAGCACCACCATCTCGTGGCTCCGTCGTGGTCATTCCACGAGCAATCATGGCAGCCGCTCCCCACCGGAAGCCTGCGGGAGTCGGGGGCCCCCAAGACTTTTGTAGAATCTTCACGGCTGAGGGGACGCTTTTCGAGAATGGAGCCCAAGCCCTATCAGGCAAGCGTCCGAGTTCCAAGGTGTCCCAGGGCCATTTCAGTGGACCAGGCCCAAAACCGAAGAGCCGTCCGCCATTTTAAGAGTCATGTTGCAGCCGCCTATCGCTGCACTGCAAGAGTGGGAGCAACTCAACAACATGGTGAGCGAGACGCTGTAGCCGCAAGAGCGGGCGCAACTCAGCTGGATGGCCGCCACCTGGGGAGGCCCGTTCACGCCGCCTCCCCCACGCCCCCCCCCCCCCCGGGCCGCCGCACGCCAATTTTCGGAGCAGCATTGTAGGATACCAAAACCAGTGCGGCAGTTTACTGGACATCACATGGGTGCCATCAACATCTCAGCGCGTTCTGCTGCCTTGGGACTATTCGCACAACAGACCGCTACTGACGAGGCCTCCCCCCGCACCACCCGGGACGCCCCACGCCAATTTTCGGAGCAGCATTGTAGGATCCCAAAACCAGTGCGGCACCCAGGCGACATCACCTGGGTGCCGTCCAGAACTCTGCACGTTGTGCTGCCTTGGGACTATTCGCACAAAAGACAGCTTCTGACCATTGTTGCTTTTTGGGGTGAAAAATGTTTAAATGTTTTTACAGTTTTTGTTCCGTTCATTATAGTTAAAAGTTAATAAAGTTTTATAATCTTACTTTGTTGGAGTGTTATCTATTTTTTTAAAAACGGGTGAATGGGGCCTTGAATCGGGTTACTGTCATGTGTGGGCTTTGGAAGTGTGCTGCTGCAGGATCGGACATTTCAAACTCAAATGCACGTTCTTTTTCTTACCTTTCCGAAGCATGGAGCGCAATAGCAGGCAGAGAAAGGGTGATGCACGTGTTGAACACTACCTGACCTGGCAAGTTGCTGGCAGTGCCCCCCCGCCCGCTCCTGAAAGAGGGCACACACACACCGCCGCCCCGAGTACTTCACAAATCTTTAAAAGACCATGCGCTTGTTCATGAGGCTTAAATGGTTTATCACCTCTTCTAGAACCCCTGCATCGACCCTCTGACGTTTCCTGGAAAAATTACCATGTAACACAATACCAAGCCCTGTCAGCTGAAACCCCCAAGGAATCGTGGGGCATATTATCAAGGGGGTTTATCTCCGCTTTTTTGGCTTTAAAAGCCATGAAAGCGGAGATAAAATTATCTCCCTATTACCAAGCTGTCGCTAACACCAGTTAGTGACAGCTAAAAGGAGATAGCGACCATCTTGGGCCCCGCTTTGCATGTCAGTGATACTTATCACTAATGACATGCAAAAAGGCGTGCCAAGATGTTAGCGACTGGAAACAGTCCCTAACATCGCTATCTCCTATTACCAACTTTTGGAGATATTCGCGCTAAGCGCGAATATCTCCAAAATCTAACACCTGCCCTGAGCAGTTCTTAGCCATGTTATCCAATGGGAGGTGGATAACATGGCTAAGAGCATTTGCTCGATAATACATGAATATCGCGGACTTTTCTGCGATAATAGCAAAGTTTATCTGCGATAAAAATCGCCGATGTGCGGCGATAATTTTTGTCTCTAAACAAGTTAGAGACAAAAGTTATCGCTAGTTGTTCGTAATATGCCCCCGGGTTTTTGCTTGCAGAAATCGGGAGGCGGGAGACTAGCACTGAAATCAGTAGTCTCACGCCTGAATCGGGAGGGTTGGCATGTCTGAATTCTCTACAGCTGGGGCCATAAACTACATCCGCAGGGGTAGGTGATAGCCTGGGACCAGCCTGGCATCTAAAATGGCTGCTGTGCACGACAAAATTGTGGCATTGGAAAAAAGGCAAGATGGCGCAGCCGCTGGAAGAGATGTATCAACATATATGAGCCTCCTCAGCCACCCTCAGGAAACATAGGGGATTAGGATACGTCTCCCGCACCCCCTTATACCTAGTAATTTAATTAACGAAGCACAAAATGGCGAATTCCCGTTTCGCTACCAGTTTGCGGCCCAGTTCGCGGCCCGTGAAGCGCTTCTACCGTGAAAAATCATTTTTTTTTTATTTTCCCCATAGGACCCTTTAATAACCCCAACAACATTCCTAGGGGGTCAAGAGGGGGATACCTTGCCCCCTTTCATTAAATTCCCCCTTCGTTTTTCACCTCTTCTTCTCTCTCGATCCTACCGAGAGATAAGATGGCGGCCGCTCCGGACTGTCACGCAGCAAAAAAAAAAAAAGCTCACGCACAGCCGCTGGAAGAGATGTATCAACATATATGAGCCTCCTCAGCCACCCTCAGGAAACATAGGGGATTAGGATACGTCTCCCGCACCCCCTTATACCTAGTAATTTAATTAACGAAGCACAAAATGGCGAATTCCCGTTTCGCTACCAGTTTGCGGCCCAGTTCGCGGCCCGTGAAGCGCTTCTACCGTGAAAAATCATTTTTTTTTTATTTTCCCCATAGGACCCTTTAATAACCCCAACAACATTCCTAGGGGGTCAAGAGGGGGATACCTTGCCCCCTTTCATTAAATTCCCCCTTCGTTTTTCACCTCTTCTTCTCTCTCGATCCTACCGAGAGATAAGATGGCGGCCGCTCCGGACTGTCACGCAGCAAAAAAAAAAAAAGCTCACGCACAGCCGCTGGAAGAGATGTATCAACATATATGAGCCTCCTCAGCCACCCTCAGGAAACATAGGGGATTAGGATACGTCTCCCGCACCCCCTTATACCTAGTAATTTAATTAACAAAGCACAAAATGGCGAATTCCCGTTTCGCTACCAGTTTGCGGCCCAGTTCGCGGCCCGTGAAGCGCTTCTACCATGAAAAATCATTTTTTTTTTTATTTTCCCCACAGGACCCTTTAATAACCCCAACAACATTCCTAGGGGGTCAAGAGGGGGATACCTTGCCCCCTTTCATTAAATTCCCCCTTCGTTTTTCACCTCTTCTTCTCTCTCGATCCTACCGAGAGATAAGATGGCGGCCGCTCCGGACTGTTTAGAATGTTGACAGACACCGGAGAGCCAATCAGCTTTCTGCGCGCAAAGTTCCGTTTCGCGAAAAGTAAGCGGACCGGATCGCTGCCCAGAGCGCTGTTACAGATATATATCTTGATTTAAACGTTAATTTCTCAAAATCCACTGAAGCACATATATTGAGACCTAGCAAAGGCACATCGGGCTAACAGTCCCTACAATTTTGCCAAGTTTCGTGAAAATCCATTCAGCCGTTCGAGCTAAAAGTGAGTCCAACCGCCCTATGGAAATTAACATGGGAAAAACGTGTTTTGGGACCCCCCTTTTTTCTCGGCCCCCCCTCGACAAAACCCCCCCAAATTTTCAAGGGCTGCTCAGAAACAAAATGTGCCATTTTCCTGAAAATTTCAGCCGATTCCGTCCACAAACGCCAAAGTTATTAGACATAGAATTTTCAAAAATGCCATAGGGAAAAAATCCTAACTATATATACCTACTGGCGACCGCCAGTAGGTAATATATATATATATATATATATATATACACATACATATATATATATATTTATATATATATATTTATTTATTTATCAACAACTTGCTCCTTCGGAATGCCCGGGCCCCGCGGGAATTGGGGCACACGCCGGCGGACCACGCCAGTAATTAATCCTCGTAAACACACAGCAGTAATGTGCGCTGCCGCTCTCAGTAATATGACCGTCAGCCAGGTATTATATCCAAGGGTGTTTATTCATTTAACAACATGTTTCGGCCTTCACAGAAGGCTTGCTCACGTAAATGAAGTTGTGCTCTGCACAAACTAATAAAGCATTCAGCTGCTGTTTCAACATAATTGAAGAACTGAAATTCAATGCAATGCAGCAAAATAAAGGCAGCCGTCTTATAGTGAGAAATACAAACTAATATCAATGAACATTGTTTGTGCTGTACAATACCAATGATCCCACAACAACTTGCCAACAGTTGTTTGCTATGTCCAAGTTGTGGAAGGGGGTCGCAATAGCAAAATGCTTGTAGAATGACCGCAAGTGCAATTAATGGTTGTGACCCTCCGATTACTGCTGAAATAATGCCGAAAGTGTAGTGCTCAGTGGATCAGACATTTTAGGCCATTCATGTATCACCATCTGCACATCTGCCACTATGGTCTTATCTCATATTGTGAGGTGAACACATGAGTAGTTTTGCCAACGTGAAAATAACTTACATTACACTTTCCGCATTATTGCAGCAGTAATCGGAGGGTGCACTTGCTGTCATTCTACAAGCATTTTGCTATGGCGATATTGCGACCCCCTTCCACAACTTGGACATAGCAAACACCCGTGGGCAAGTTGTTGGGGGATCATTGGTATTGTACAGCATGAATAATTTTCATTGATATTAGTTTGTATTTCCCACTATAAGATGGCTGCCTTGATTTTGCTGCATTGCATTGAATTACAGTCCTTCGTTTATGTTTATGTTGAAACAGCAGCTGAATGTTTTTTTAGTTTGTTCAGAGCACAACTTCATTTACGTGAGCAAGGCTTCTGTGAAAGCCGAAACATGTTGTTAAATGAATAAACACTCCTTGAGTTAATACCTGGCTGATGGTCATATTTCTGAGAGAGCACGTTACTGCTGTGTGTTTACGAATATATATATATAGATTCACTGAAAAAAAACATAGGTTTCACACACGTTATAGTTAGGAATTAGAATTTAAAAAACCCTAGAATTGTACTAAAAAACCATAGGTTTCACACATGTTATAGTTAGCTGGATATTTCACTCATACAAAACCACTGAAATTCCCCTGTTCAGCTAACTCGCGCGGGGGCAATGGCGGGGGCAATCCACCCGACATCGTAATGGGCCCTTTAGTGTATAAGTGGCTGCATGGGTTGATGAGCAGCTTTATGAGTGTCTATATAGGTTATTAGTTGTTTTTTTGAGTATCAGTATGAGTGTCTGAGTGTCTGTATGGTTCGGTGGAGGATATTACTTAGCGCATAGATGCATGAATGAGTGACTCACTGTTTGTATGTGTTTTGAAGACAGCATGTGTACAGGACTGTATAGGTGGATGAGTGTGTATGGGTGTGTTAGTGAGTGAATCACTGTCTCAATAGTGTCTTTATGAGTAAGTACATATGCTTTAAACTAGTATATGTGAGTATTGATGTATGTAAGTGAGAATATGTGAGAGTAAGAGATTGGAAGAGTTCCTGTATAAATAAGTATGTGTTTCTATAAGTGATTGTTTAAGAGAGTAAACATGTCTGTGTTTCTGTAAAAGTAATTGTAGTGGTTTGGGTATAGCTGTATATGCAAGTAAATGGATGTTTGTGTGAGTAACTCTATGGATGAGTGTCGGTGTGTAACAGCATGTTTAGGTGTATGAGTACATATGATGAGTGATTAAATGTAGGAGTGACTATATAGAAGTGTTGGTGAATGAGCGGATGTGTATGTAGATGTGGAATTACTGTATAGGTTGCTGTAAGTGGTAAGTGGGGTTTAAAGTACTCTTTGCTCTAAGGCCCACTTTGCACTATCAGTACTTGGCTACTGACATAGCACCTCATTTATGAGATTTTGCAGTAGGGAAGCACAGCAGGCCTTCGTGCAGCACTTCCCTACGTCAAATGAAAAAAGAGAAGAATGCGCCATATCTGAAGCAGTAGAGTAAGAGTGAGTGCTGAAGTCTAATGATACAGACTGGAGAATTCAATGTATAAAGGACTAGTTTGTAGGTACATAGAAGGTTGCATGCATAGTCTATACAGGTTTAAAGCAGTCCATGGCCTATGCCAGAGCTTTCCAAACTGGGTGTCCCGACACAGTACTGTGTTATCTACAAATTGTGGTTGTGTCGCAGGCACTTAGCACATAACGGTTGCTAATTAAGAGGCATTCCTTGACACTCTGCTCTATGGTCTTTAAAACACCTGTGAAATGCAGCAGTGCTGACAGCTCTCATCTCCAGGCTAGAGGAAGTGAAATGCTGTCTGCCTATCAGCTACAAAAAAAGTTCACTAAAAGCTTTCAGTGTTAATCGGGGCTCTACAATTCCTTTTGTGGAAATTCCTTCAGTGTCTAGAACTTGCAGAACAAAGCCTTAACCTAGGCCTCGGGTGCCTGCACACAGCGAAGCAAGGGAAGCCTCTTGCAGGAAAGCTGGATGTACAGTATGCAAGTCAAATAAAAGATGTGTGTGCATGCGTTCATAGTTTATCTTCACTTTTGATGCACACCAGGGCTATTCTACATAGAACCATTAGAGAGACGTTCCATGGCTGCTCTTTGAAAATTTAAATCTGTTAACTGGGTGTGAGTGTTTGATTGGTTCAGATGCTCCGTCCATCACCACCCCCTTTTGTACCACTTTGTTCGCCATAAGTTGGCAGGGTATGCTCAGACGTGAGTCCCTTGCTCACTTTGCCACTGGATTCAAGCAAGCCTTGCTGAAGACGCCTGTAATGCCAGAAACCGGTCCTAGGAAGCTTGTTTCCGGTCCAGGGAAGGCATGGCTTGGCAGTTCGGGCTGAACTGTTCCCATGAGGCACAGGGTCAGACTGATTTGCATGTAGCTGTGTCTTAACTGGGGTGGTGAAGTGAGCTAACGAACAATGAAGGATTCAACCCAGATCTGTTTACTGGGTGTGAGTGTTTGATTGGTTCAGATGCTCCATCCATCACCACCCCCTTTTGTACCGCTTTGCTCGCCATAAGTTGGCAGGGTATGGTCAGACATGAATCCCTTGCTCACTTTGACACTGGATTCAAGCAAGCCTGGCTGAAGATGGCTGTAATGCCAGAAACCGGTCCTAGGAAGATTGTTTCCGGTCCAGGGAAGGCATGGCTTGGCTGTTCGGGCTGGACTGTTCCCATGAGGCACAGGGTCAGACTGATTTGCATATGGCCATGTCTGAACTGGGGTGGCAGAGTGGGCTAAAGAACGGTGATGGATTAAACCCAGATCTGTTAACTGGGTGTGAGTGTTTGATTGGTACAGATGCTCCGTCCATCACCACCCCCTTTTGTACTTCTTTGTTCGCCATAAGTTGGCAGGGTATGCTCAGACGTGAGTCGCTTGCTCACTTTGCCTTTGGATTCAAGCAAGCCTGGCTGAAGACGGCTGTAATGCCAGAAACCGTTCCTAGGAAGCTTGTTTCCGGTCCAGGGAAGGCATGGCTTGGCAGTTCGGGCTGGACTGTTCCCATGAGGCACAGGGTCAGACTGATTTGCATATGGCCATGTCTGAACTGGGGTGACAGAGTGGGCTAAAGAACGGTGATGGATTAAACCTAGATCTGTTGACTGGGTGTGAGTGTTTGATTGGCTCAGATCCTCTGTCCATCACCACCTCCTTTTGTACCGCTTTGTTTGCCATAAGTTGGCAGGGTATGCTCAGACGTGAGTCCCTTGTTCACTTTGCCACTGAATTCAAGCAAGCCGGGCTGAATACGGATGCAATGCCAGAAACCGGTTCTTATTAAGCTTGTTTCCGGTCCAGGGAAGGCATGGCTTGGCAGTTTGGGCTGGACTGTTCCCATGAGGCACAGGGTCGGACTAATTTGCATATGGCCATGTCTGAACTGGGGTGGCAGAGTGGGCTAAAGAACGGTGATGGATTAAACCCAGATCTGTTGACTGGGAGTGAGTGTTTGATTTGTTCAGATCCTCCGTCCATCACCACCAACCTCAATACCAAACTAAAAATAGAAATAAAACATATGCTAAATATTTTTTTCTAAGACCAATTTCCTACGTAACTATGAGGCATGTCAAACAATCTTGAATAACAAAACACCATCATTAATTTTATTCCACTATAAAGAATATTACTTATAAATGTATGCTGACAAAATTTACAATAAACAGTTATTAAAGGTTTCACATACTTTTCCCCATGGTCAAATCGTATGTGTTAAATTCTTAGTTTGAAAGTTGTTCAATAGTAAGTCTGAGCGTCTGCCTTCCAGCCTTCTGATCCAAAACCACTGCCATCATTTGCACTGTCCCCCACTGCTCATCCCTCAGCCCAACGCTGTTAAACATCTCCATGGCCACTCTCACACAAATGGCCTGCCATCTCAACCACAACATCATCTCTTACCTTGACGATACCCAGCTCATCCTCTTTCTCACCAAGAAGCCACATACCACAAAAAACAACCCCCACAACGCAATTAAGAACATCACCAAGTGGATAGGGAGCAGTTTTCTAAACCTGAACTCACACAACATGAAGATACTCATCCTCAGATCCACCCCCTCAGCTTCAGATGACTCCTGCTGCCCAACTACACTGTGAACAGTACCAACACCTACTGACCAAGTACACAACCTACAATTCATCCTCAACTCCTCCCTCTACATACGTAAACACATCTACAGCATTTCCATATACTGCTATAACACCCTCCACATGGTCTACAATATTTAGAAGTACATCCTAATGAAAACAAGAAGAAACAGACTACACTGTGGCAACACACTCTACACAAGAATTCCAGCCAAACACCTATAACGAATACAACCAATCCAAGCACCTCCACCTGACTGATCTTCAATGTCCACTGCTACAGCCACATCACCCACAACATGATACACCAACACTGCCTCAACATCAACAAGATGAATACCTTCAAGCTCCTAACCCTCTGTTACAAAATACTCTACAACACCAGACAAATCTACCTTGACAGCAGTAAACCTGAAGGCCAAATTTTCATCTTAAAACTTTGGCTTTAAAAATATTAGGTAAGAATTTGGTAACTCTTTAGGCAAACGTTGCTTAACAACTAATTGAGTATCTTTACAATTTTTCCAACCTTTTAGACATTTTAAATAAACAGTGTAATGTCCAGATGTTGTAGAAGGTCCATTATGAAAAATAATTGCAATAGCTACAAAAGTTCTTCCTGCATATTGATACTTGAGTAGCTACAACATTTTTAAGTAAAGTTTCCAATTTTCTTCCATCAGCTCTACAACGTTGCAGCATTAAAATGATATACTGTCCATATCTTTGTATAAATAATGTTGATGACATTTCTGATTTACATTGGCTACACTCCATGTTTTGACTTGCTCCTCTAACCTGATTAATAAAAGACACTGATTCACAGTCTGGCAAAGTCATATATATGAATCTTTCAGTGTCTATGTTAGTGCTATATGTAAACAAACAATTTTGACAGTCATGTTGCCATTTATAAGAAAGGCCAAAAAATGTTTCCAGTACACCAAGCATAAATATTAAAAATTCCTGACAATCATGCTGAATATTCTGTGTAAATTGAGTAGAACCAGATCATATGTGCAAAACATTTCAAATATCAGAAACATTTTGAATTTTACTTTTATCACTACTACATTTATCATAAACAGAATACAACAAAGAACAGAATCTTTCGGTCCGATTTTCAACAATTTGATGTTGCCAACTTTCAAGAAATAAAACAACATTACCAACTACATTAGCATTGCAGTTGACACCACAACTATTTTCAAATCAATAACCAACATTCTCTTCAACACTGTCCTTTTTCTTTTTGCTTACAGGCGCAACTTCCTCTTGTTTTTTTTCTTTCTCTACAGTTTCACCACAGATATTCTTAAATCTTCTTTTTCTACCTTCCACACGCTTTTCAAATACTGGATATTGACCTAAATTTTGAGCATATTCTCTTCTTAACCTATTATACTCTTTCACACAATTTGCATCTGCACTAACCTTTGTCTCATCAAAATCAATCAAGTACAATACAGATACATTTCTGACTCTTGACAAAGCAACATATGCCATACCCTCTTTAAACACTTAAACCTTGAGATTTATAAATGGTCACCGCATATGCAAAACAAATAGGAAACTGTTTTGAGCGTACATACAAATCTTCTACAAGCAAAAACCGAGATGAACAATGACTAAATTGTTGTATTTCAGCAATTTCATCAAATTTAATCTTCAAAAATTCAATCCATCTCTATTTACATAATTAACAAAATCAACAATTTTACCCATTGCTCCGCTTACTAAACCTTTTTCCACATTCAAACTATGGCGTAAAATTACCCTACAGTTTACACATGCATACAAATTCTTTTCTAAACCAGCAGTTTTACTTATCGAATTCTCTAAAGAATCCAGTTTTCTCTTCAACTTTTCAGTCAAACTAATAGGGATTCCTTCATGTTCTATTTTGTCAATAGCTTTCAATTTTATAATTTCTTCATTTTCCACTTTAACAATTCTTCATTGAATACAGAACATTCATGCATTGTTTTCATTAAGCAGATTAAAGACTTGTTTTCTGATATTTTCATATATAATTTCTCAGGAACAATATTTTCATTTGGAAAAAAATTAGGAAGTGATCATCTCTGTAAAGCTTGTTTGTCATGTTCTGTCACTTTTTCGAATCTTATATCTTGAAGAATAGTTCCATAATCAGCATCATTTGCCTGTCGCATATTTGTAATAAGTTCCTTATACTCAAAATATGACCAAATGTTTACATTTCCAATACTCCCCAAAGACTTTCTGGTATCTTCATGCGCCAGTGTTTTAAACACTGGTTGTCCTTTTACAGGAGTAAGTTGTAGAAGATCGTCAAAAACTATGAGTGTTTTCCTCCGAATAATACGTCATACTCTGTTTTAAGAATTTGCTGCGTTCTTAAATGCAGAAAGGCAAGCATTAAGTTTGATACCATGCTTACCTCATCAATAATGAGAAGTTTTATTTTCTTCAAGACTCTTGAAACTTCAAAACAAGCTTCTCCAGATAGCTTGTGGTATTCTAATTTGTTTTCATGCTCTACTGGTAGCATTAATAAACGATGTAAAGTAATTTCTTTAATATTGTGTGCCGCCAACCCAGTTGGAGCAGTGACAACACAAGACAAATACGAGTCAGTTGTTTTCTGTAGATAAGTTGAAATTACTTTAATTAAAAAAAACGCTTTCCTGTTCCAGCTTGTCCACTCACGTACAATCGGATAGGTTGAAACGATGAGCAAGAGCACTCTTTCTTTTCATGAAGTAATCCATGGTTAATCTGCTCTCTCACTTGCTCATATATTTGTTCCTGCTCAACATTTAGTTGTTCTTCCAAGTTTCCTAAGTTTCTTACATCTTCTTGAGCTTGATACATTGCTGTTTCCACCTTTTCCATAGTAGTTGCTGCTTCATTTTGAATAATTGGTTCTACTAATGGATCCTGACTTAGCGGAGCAGAAGTTTGACTGTCTTGAGAACTGTCTTTGGCAATCTCAGCTGCAATTGTAGCTTCTTGCTGAATTTTGTCGTTCAACATTTTCACAAATGAGCAAAAACAGGACATTCTATAGTATCTTTAGTTGCATTGAAGGAATCTTCATAGCTCTCAAAATCTCCAAGTAATTCTAATTCTGAACGCCATGGCTTAAAAAGTTGCAAAAGAGCTAAATAGTAAAAATTCCCTTTTGTCAGGTGTTTCACAACTCAGTTTACGGTGATTATTCAAATGACCTTTTCTTTGTTTCACCAGACATCCTTCAGAATCAATGACAGCATATATACCATTATTGATGTTTTCTGTAATACTCCGTTTAAAAATATAGTTTTGCAGCACTTCATAGAGACAAATGTTCTCAAGATGATGAATTCTATTTGGATAATATGTATCCAACATATTTGTTTTCACAAGATCTGTACTTTCTGGCTGATTTTCAGCTAAATATTCAATTTTTTGTACAGATTTAAGTACTGGGTTTCGTGTTTCAGAAAGACCTAGACTCACCCAAATGATTCTTCTAGATCCTAAGTATAGACTTGCAGAGGATAAGCGATCCGGGCATTCATAAGCTCCAATTTCTCGATGAGATACCATCTTCAAACTGTAAGTATATAATTTCTTACTTAGACTCTTCTCGTGGGACATCTCTTACCACATTTCCTTCAATTCAGTCTTTTCTGACTTCGTTATAAATGATGTTACATATCGAGTAACAGCAATGGAATTGTCTGCAACATATTGAATATCCATGTTAGCATTCCACATGGACAAAATGACTGTGTTATAGCCATTTATGCATTTTGACTCTTCATTTCTTCTTAAATTGTAGGTATTTTTAGGAGACTTTCTTGTGATAGAATGTTGCAAAGATGACAAAATTGTTCACTCTTCCTTTCGATATTACTGGACATGGAAATGCAAAACGGCAGAATTTGTCCTTAGATTTGTACTTTCGACGACAATATTTCCCACAACGATGGTGTTGGAATCGTAAGACTTGTTGTCTTAAGTCCTTATCCTTTGTGCTTTTCGGTATATCACATGTAGCGTATTCTTCAATAAAAGACAACACAGTATCATCTGAGTCTGTTCCAAATTTGGGAGCATCTTTGATCCATATTAGCATGTGTATGTGAGGAGCACCTCTTTCTTGATACTCCTTTCTCCAAAAGAAGTCCACAACCTCTCCAAGAGGAGGATTTTTTTTAATGGTGATAAAAGACATCAAAGCTTCAAATCTATGATTGAAATACCTGCATAGATTAACTGGATCCAAAGAGCACAATTCTCCAGGTGTCTTGTATTCAATATTTAGTATATTTGGATTTGCCTCTCGAAGAACTTGAAGTAAATCATCCCAAGCATATTCAGCACAGCTCAGCGTAAGGAACCATGTAGGAGTTCTTAAGTTCTTTAGCATACATTTAAGTTCTCCATGACGACGGTACCAGTACTCATTAGTACCACGCTGACATGGCATGAGATTAATTAGCTGAGATTCCAAAACATTATCTCTCTGGTGAACTTTATCCGTAAATTCTATTGCTGAAACATTTTGCAGATGTACACCTGTTTTCAATATACGGTTTACTGCATAAGAAAGTCCAGACAAATCACTCTCAAACAAAAGATGTAACAAATATGGAATACATTGTCGAAATCTTGGATCTTCTGCATACAATCTTAATGTCCGGTATTCAGATGCAGGAATCTGCACAGGCCAGTCATCATATCGTCCTCCTTTTCCTGTGGGAAACAATTGAGGGAAACAAGCTTTTTTCCCATACACTAATGGGACTTCCCTTTGCTTCTTTCATTTGGAATAACTCTATAGTACTCCCCATCACTTCTTTGGAATGCAGTGGATGAACACTGTAATGTTCGTGGATTTCTTCAGTTCTAGACACATCCACTTTTTCAATTTGTCCAGTTGGCAAGTCACTATCTTCTTCTACAGTTATTTATTCTTCACTCATAAACACATCTTTATAATATTGATTATTTTTTATCAGATGCAATGTTGCCTTTTTCACTTTCCTAACATCCACTAATTCCTGCCAGATTTTCGTACTCTTAGTAGGAACGCCATTAACAAGAATAACTAAAGGTTCATCATCTACATTTTCTACATCAATATTTTTCTTTAAATCTAATGGCAAATACACAAATCTTCCCTTGAATCCTCTCTGTAAATCTGAAGGAGGCAATTTCCCTGTCTTAGGCTCCATAAGAACAATAGCCTGAAAAAGATGCACACATTGAATAAGAATAGACTCATAAGTATTTAAATCCACCAGCGTAGAGGGATTATATTTACCAACTCAAATTTATTATGCACAGCTCTAACAGGCATTTTATTCTTGTCTAATTTGTTATAACAATATTTACAAATACGCTGATCACAACCCAAATCCAAAGTATTCTCTACCAACAAATAAGTTACAAATTCTATAATTCCGTATTATTTTCCTTTTCAGTTTCAGTTTATAAACTTAATTTCGATTTAAAATAAAAAATCAGAAAAGTTGTCACAATACAGCAATAAAAACTGGGTTAGGCATAGCAAATAATCACTGGGTCTAGAGAATTGATTGTACAAGGACATATCACTTTCATCTTTAAAATAATAAATAACACAATATAAAAACTAGTTCTAAAAACAAACCCTTGTTAGCGGCCATTACTTAACATGATAGACAATTGTCCAACTACAGTTAAAATGCATCAAATGAAACATAAAATGCATCAATCAATAATAATACAATATCCCATACTATACAATGGATTCGATTACTTGAACCTTCCACCAGTCCACCCTGTTACCCACACGTGACCCAACAACCTAGCCGTTGGTTTTATGATTGGCCCATCTAAAGAAGTTTTTAATATTCTATACACCTCTTTGTAATCTCTAATACCCAAAGCTAAACAAATTGGTTTCAACCAGCGTTGCCTCGGTACACTATATGCCGGGCTCGCAAAACAAATGTGTGGTATAGATTCAACCCTATCAGAGCAGTATGGGCAAATACTACTACTTGCGTCTAATTTAGACCACTCGAAGTAAAGGCCATGGTGGCTAATGAGCCTAATCTGAACTGATGGAATAATTTCCTATCACGAGGGGAGGTAATTATATCCCAATACTGCTCAAGTTTGGGTTCAAGCTTGATCTCAAGGAATGTATTAGTCAGGGTCAGACCAGTGAAAACTGTAAAACGCCTAAGGTTTATCATATGCCAATAGGCAGCCTTCAGTTCTGCTTTACTTGGAAATGAGCTTGCTGCCGGGGATGTCCACAGGCAACTAAACCCCAACTCACAAAGAATGTTTCTGACACAATTGAACCAGAGGAGCTTCTTGTTTACATCCCGCTCTCTGAGTTCTAACAAAGCCAGGGCATAGTTTGCCCGGTCTGGTGTCACCCAGAGTCTCTTCCAATATACTACTAGCCTATAAAGCGCAACATCTTTGATGGAATGGAACCCCAGATCTAGATATAAAGGAACCAAGGGGGTAGATTGCGGGAGCCCAACCCCCGATCTTAAAAATTTGTTTTGACTCACAGCTAGGGGTTCCAAATTCCCATACCCCACAGCTCTACACCATACAAGATAGAAGCACTAATTCTAGATTTATAGATCTGTAGTACAGGAGCTACGGGTTTAGTGTAAGAACATCTTTGCTCCTTGAGTAGGACTCCAGTGAGTTGAGCATGTCTCACAGTCAGGCTATCTAGTTGGGGTTTCCTACTGAGTTTTTTGTCGATTTTCCTTTTCACATTTTAAATACAAATTAACAGTCCTAGTCTGATTTTTATAATGAGTATGTCGACAACAAATACAAGAATAATTTGGTGTTGCACCTGAAATCACCTTGAACTTTGTAATTTCTTGCTCAAATTTTTCTGTACTACAATGTATTACATTCTCTTCTACATTTCCTTCAACTAACAAATCAATTTCTGCACTGTCTTCTTCTGCACCAAAGTAACTAACCTGAATTTCATCACAAACGTTCTTTACATCTGATACAGATTCATGCAAAAGAGCACTGTTCAACATTTTTAACATTAGAGCTGGACTTTTTGCATAATACAACGTTCTGACTAATTTCCTCATTTCAGTATGATGTACTGCCAACATCCTGAAATGGTGAAAAACACTTCTACATACTTTTTTAGAAAGACAAGCCAAAAAATTACCTTGCAAACCTGTATTTTCTCTCACTCTGAAAGGGTCTAATCCTTGCAACATCTTAATCTTCTGTTTAACACTTTTCTTAGTATAGTTACGTAAGAAATTGCGTAAAAAATCAATAGATTCCTGCCGTACACTACAAATACTACTGCAATCCCAAGTGTGCACTGGAGCTTTAGGCCTTCTCCCTAATACTTCATCAGCTAACACCTCTTCTACATTTCTAAGAACTATTTACTCTTTCTCAATAGGACAACCATTTTTAACCTCATAAGCACGACCTGTAGTGTCAACTGCATGCAACAACTCATTACTCTGAAGATAACTCTCTTCATCAAAAAAGGCTCAGAACTTGAACTATGTTTCCATTCACCCGAAAAAACTTCAGAAAAATGACTTCTATCATTTACTCTCCACTTACTTTTGCCCTTCATTACATGGATTGGCTTATCTAGTGATCGAATTTTACTGATTATTAAAGCAAACATCTTTTTTTTTAATTCAAAAGCTTTCTCAACTACATTTTCAATACATTTCCTTTTCTTATAAAATGCTGTTTTCTTCTTACAATTCTTTATTAACTTAGTCAAATTCATCAAAATTCTATTATAGAACATCTTCTTCCTTTTTTACTAATATTGATTTTTCCCTCTTTTACTATATACGTTTTTTTTCACAAGTTTTTCCATGACTCTTGTCTTTTCTCTTAGTAGCAGAAACAGTGATAGTATTTTTTACTTTGCGCACACTACTTCACAAAAAAGTCGTAGTTTTCTTACCAGGACTTTTTTTCATTTTGTTAACACATTGTTCTTCAGGTAAATGTTGTAGATCATTCCTCTTTAAATAAACTGCTTTCTTTCGTTGTTTCTTCTTTTCTATTTTTGAAGGCATGATGACTTTTTTCAGTGATGATCAAAAGAACCTATTATAAAAAATATATTTCACTTTAGAAAAATAAATATATGAAATACACTATTATATTACTTATAAGAAGAGAGCAGAGATTATGACAAGAAACATAGGAGTATGAAAATAGAAGGAGTTTCAACAAGAAAAGAGAACTATGAGACAATAGGAAACATAAATAGAAAAGAGAATGTAAGCAGATAGTGCAGTTTAAGGGGATAAATAGAGTTTGAAAAGACTGGAAAGTATGAAGAGATAAGGAGGAGTATGAGCAGAAAGGTGGCCGTATGAGGAAAGAAGGGAGAGTATAAGAAAAAACACAGGGGGGGCAGTATAAAAAGAGTACCAGAACAGAACACAGATAATATGAGGAAAACTACTGCATAAGAAGAAAACGAGTGTACAAAAAGAGAAGATACACTATGAGGAGAAAGGAAGGAGTAAAAACATAGGGTACATTATAAAGAGTGAAAAGAGTATGATGAAAGAGGGAATACCATCACAAGACAAACAAATATAAAGAGAGAGGTCAGCGTAAAAAGATGGGAAGTATGAGGAAAGTCCTACAGAGTATACACAGAGAGTCAACAAGTATGAGAAGAGAATAGGCAATGTGTACAGAAACGTGAAGTATAAAGAAAGACAAGACAAAATGAAAACAGAGTAAGAATATGAAGAGAGACGAGAAGACAAACACCAATAAAAGGACTATAGGACAAAAGGGAGTATAAGAAAAAGAAAATATTATGATGACACAGGGAAAAGTAAGAGAAAAGAGAGGATAATATGAAAACAGGGCAGACTATAAGGACAGGGGAGAGAATGTTGAGAAGAATATGACAATAACAAAAGAGAAGAATATTAGGACACAGTTGGAACTATCAAAAAAGAGAGGAGAAGTGTGAGCAGAGAGACAAGAGTATGAGAAGACAAAGAAAAATAAGAAAAAAGAATGTGAAGAGTATGCAAAGAAGAGCAATAATAATAAGAAAAAGAGTATATAAGGAGAGAAGAGTATGTTCGAGAAAAGAAGGAGGTATGATGAGAGAGACAACATTAAGAGATCAGAGGAAAGACTATAAAATGAAGGATGACTTTTAAGAAACAGAGGAGACAATAAAGACAGAGAGGGGCTAAAAAGACAAAAGAGAATATGAAAACAAGCACCACTATGAGGAAAAAGAAGTGAAAATAAGGAAAAATGAGAAATATCAAAAGAGAAGGGACAGTATAAACAGAGAGAGATAGACTGTGAGAACAGACTACAGAGATTATGGAAAATGGTCTAAGTATAAGTATAATTCCTTAGTTTACACAGATGCTCAGTGTGATTCTAGACAAATTATTTAAAAACATACATTTTACCAAAACACATTTACCACACTAAAACATTTAAGTGACTGAACATATTCTATGTATATCTGGGGTTTCAGCGAGAGAGTTTTTAAGTTTTTCAGAAAATGATGGCGCTCAACAATTTACGATATTGTTTCATGGAGAAAACTGTTTTGTTTGGAAATATTTTAGTTTTGGTGCTTCTTGGTCAAAGGAAAACCACAACCTCTGAAATAGAAAAGGGTGGGCAGAGACCCTCTCAGAAGGAGTTCCACCAGGGAAAATAGCCAACCAACACGAGTTTGGTCAGCGGATAGTTATCCGTGACTCTTCAGGGCTGGAATGACAATGAAAAGTATGACACGCTGTACGAAATTAACTGCAGTATCTAAATGTCTACAGTATCTAAATGATTAACTAATATGCTAATAACTGTTAAATGTCTTAACAAAAATAATTGATACAACAGTTCTTATTCTCCTATCAAATGAATGAACTCGATACTTACGAAACGTTCCTATCTTCCCCCCACCCCCTTTTTTCCCCTTTTGTTCTTTCTATCCCATTTGGACAAAACATACCTTTGGGTATACACCATCCGAATTTGTGATTAAGGAATCATTGATTTGCGCCCTTTTGAGTACTGTTCTTTCTATAAAAATTCTTTTGCAGTTCTTAAATTCGCACTACTTACTGCAGAGGAGTGACCTATTCACTATTTGAGTGAAAGAGCTGAATATACTGCTTCCCAATTTATGCACCGGTCTTATCCTTTATAATTTTTAATTATATTTTTACTCAGTAAAGATTATCTCCCTGATAATGATGTGAACATTTTCTTTAAATGACCCGCAGTTATCCAATATAGGATTTTTTTCATTTCCATTAACGACCCCTTCTGAAACCGTGGTTCAGCGGTCTAGTTTTTTTCGTATCCCAACTGCTCACATAAAAAGTGAAAACACACACAATGGTTTCCGTATCCGGCAACCATTCTACGCTCTGACTCAACGGTGGTAGACAGGAAAGCGCGCTCTTTTCCTGAAGATTTCTGACCCCCAAGATTTCATTAGTGTGCGATACAATGTCCTGATTGATTAGAATCTGATCGATTTTCTTTGCAGCCATTGCTGTTCTCGGTAGATGGCATTTCCCGCCCGTCTTCCACTCTCAATACTCTGGTCCTAAGGCGATATTTCCTGGGAAACAACCATTATTGCGTTTTCTCCAATACAGTAACCCGATTCGGACCGGGTTGGAAGTAGTGAAGCTCGAGTAATCACCCCAACGGAACCACGGAGATGATTCCCCTCTCACTCCGGAGGTCCCTGATCCCTCTGTAAAGGAACAAACTGCGGAACTGAATAAATAAAACCCATGGAGAATAACCGGATGCTCTTTCCACTCACCTGCCGCGGCTCGGCGTTACGCTGCTTCAGGAGTTGACCCGGTCAGCTCTCTCTGTGTGTTCCCGCACCCGTCGGAGAGTGAAGGGGCAGGGCATGGGCGGAACTCCGCGGGCTTTGCGGAGAAGAGCGGCGTCTGTGGCGGAGCTGGCGAAGTCAGCAAGACGCGAAGGGGATTACAGCACAAAGAGGCTTTGGGCAGAGAAAATACGAAGGGCAATGGCTCCCAAAGTTAATACGGGAGGAAAATCCGCCGCTGAAAAGAAAAAGAAGACTGGAGCTGAGACAGCTATGGGAGACACTGATGGCAAAATACAGACTTTCCCGGTAAGAAAGCAGATGGCGGCTAGAACGAGGCAGGCCACAGCTACAGCCCCAATTGCAGATATCTTCACCAAGGCTGGCAGAGAGAAGGGGCTAAAGATTACAACACTAGCGGGGGAGGGAGGCGAGGCTGAACTAGAGGCAGGGGATGATGTAACCTCCTCAATCATGCCTGATTTGACTGACCCCCCTCTGCCCCTGAGTACCGCAGGACAAAGTATGGTGAAAGGAGCTGACATAATTGAGCTTGATGCCCTAGGCAATTTGGAAAGTGAGACTATGGAAAATGGGACTATCAGCAATAACAAACTGTATGAGTGCGAGCCAGGGGATATTAATGCCGGACCAGCTGCTTGTGCCATTCAAAGGAGTCCAGCTGGTTTGGATGAAGTCGAGAACAAGGCAGAAGACCAAGATGGGCAGAAATCCGGCGAGTTAACGAAGGCACACCATGGGCATGATCAGGAGAACGCAGTGGCCCGCCTGGAAGCCGACAAGGGAAAAGAGAATGAAAAGGTCCAGAGCAAATTTTTTTTTTTTCAGTGTCGGAGGGAGGTGAGTGGTCAGAGGATGATGATGTTGAAGAAGATCTTGGCTCCAACGTGGTTTCAGACCTTGATGCAGAAAGTGATCCCGAGCCTGGCTCTACGGTAACAGCAGTCAAACCTCAAGCGGGGCCGAAAAGCCACGAGCTCCCTCAATGCGAGCTTAGTTGGGACCACTCTTCAGCAATGCCCTTGCAGGGGAGGGAGCCCGGGGGGGGGGCTGCTGCCCAGATGTAACTTCTGGAAACTATTCATAGTGAGATTTTGGCCCACAGGGAGGAAGCCCGGCAGGAAAGTCGGAAGTCTCAAGCCGCTGTAAGGAAAATGCAGGGGGCTGTTAGGAAGTTGTCCAAGGCCTGTATTAACCTGGGAGATCCGGTAACTAATCTGGAGGACAGAGTGGTCTCAACGGAGGCGGAGGCAGCAGCCGCAATTAACAAGGTTGAAGCCCAAAACTCACAAGTAATAGACATCCAGTGGAAACTGGAGGACATTGAGAACAGGCTCAGACGGAATAATCTCCGGATTCTTGGGGTACCCGAGGGAGTGGAAGGGTCTGAGGGTCCGAAGTCAGAGCCTACGTTATTCAACTATTGAGCAGGCATTTCCGGAGCTTTCGAGCTGGGAATGGGCAGCGGAGATCCAGAGACAGCATCGCACCCCGCTTAAAATCAAAAAAGGTACCAAGGAAGGCGACAAACCTAGAGCAATTCTAATTTCCTGGGCAATTTTGTGCTGAGGCAGTGCAATCGCGGAGAAGGCAAGGCCGGATACTAACAGGAACATGGAGGGGGTCTCTTTCTTTGTCCACCCAGATGTTTGCCATGTGACGGTGGAGAGGCGTTGGAGACTTAGGCAACTGATCAACCCATTTCAGGAGAAAAAAATGCAGGCCTACCTGATCAACCCAGCTCAGTTAAAAATCATCAATGAAGGGAGAACTATTTATTTTGCCTCCGAGATTATAGCAAAAGAGTATTTTGACTCTTATGGGAAGTAGAATCACTCAATACTGGACGTATATATGTTGGTTTTGAAGCACTATTGAAGTATTATCGAAGGGTCAGGTGAATTCGGAGTATGGTTTTTTCAGAAGGTTGTAAGGGGTAACAGGATGTTGATTCGGATTATCGTGTTAAGGGCTTCACTGCTCTCACTGTGACCATCACACGCACAGACCTGGTCTGAGCGCCTCACGAGCAAGGGTGCAGGGGTGCTGGGAAAGGGAGGGGGTGGAGGGCAAGGGAGGAGTGGGGGGCAAGGGGGTGGGGGGAAGGGTGGGAAAGGTGCGGGGTGACGAAGGGGGGAGGACAAGGGGTAGGGGGAAAAAGGAAAAAAAGAGAAAATAAGGTGTGTTAAGGTAAATATTATTGGCCTTGAAGGTTATAACAATAATCCAGGCTCGTCAGGGAAATTTGATACAAGGATATGTCAAGCATTACAATTTGTACAGCCAACGTGGGTGGCCTGAATGATTCGAGGAAGCGTCAAAGGGTGGATATTTTTTGTATACAGGAGACTCATCTCCCTTGGGCAAAAAGAAATATGATGAAGTTTAGGGGGTTTGAAATCCTGGCTTGCTCATCCCAAACATCAACAGTTAGGGGGTGGCCATCCTAGCTAAACCCTATTTAGGGGGGGCTAAGCGTCACAAGGCCGATAGCGCAGGGAGATGGGTGATAGTGGAACTCAATTTAGGTTATACTCTCTGTGTGATATACGGGTCTAATCAGTATGATCCGGAAATCTTTGACTTCTTGGAAGGAGAGCTAGCCAATTGGCCAACGCCCATAATAGTTTGTGGGGATTTAAATATTTCAGTAGATTGGAATAAGCCAGCTGGTTATTCTGGGCAGAAACCTAGAGTGTTCCGAGCCCTTGATTCTCTTATGAAGTCTCATGGCCTCAAGGATGTGAGGGGGGTCAAGGAACCCTTAGATCAAGGCCACACCTACTTCTCTAGTCCTAATTTGAGGTATTCTAAGTAAGACTACTACCTGATCTCCTCTTCAGAATTGAATAATGTTCGCATCAAGAAACTCCCAAAGTCAATTTCGGACCACAATCCCCTGGTGTTGTTTTGTGAAGTGCCTAAAGTTGAGAGAAAACAAACTAGCTGGTCTTTTGAGAGGAAATTATTATTAGATACCAGATTCGTGGAACATCTTAGAAAATGGTCTGGTGAGTTTTATGATGCTAACCGATATAGCGCGTACCGGAACGGCGTGTGGGATGCCTTTAAGGCCTCTTTAAGGGGAGAGACGATAAGCTGTTCAGCTAGGCTTAGGAGAGATGATAAGAGAGAGATTAAGAAGCTTATGGACACGTTCGTGGTAGCTGAACAGCAGCATATTAAGGATATTGGCCAAGGCGGGATGGACAGGAGAGTTTAAAAAGAATAACTACTATTAAAGCTGATCTCATGAAAATAGTTATACAGAAGGAAACCAGCGAGTACCAGGTTTCTAAGGCAAGACGCTATGATACAGGGGAACAGGTGGGTAGGGCATTGACTTTTCAGATAAAACAAGAGAGAACTAAGAATGTAATTTCCTGTATACAGGATGAAGAAAAGGAGTATACGGAGCCTAAAGATATTTTAAGGGTTTTTCAGAACTTTTAACAAAAACTGTACGACGAGGAGGGTGTGACTGGTGAGCAGGGCCCTGGCTATATGGATGGTGGTCTTGGTATAGATGCACAGTGTAGAGAAGAACTTGATAGAGACCTAGATATGTTGGAATTAACTAAGGCCCTACAGGAGTTAGCTGCAGGCAAGGCTGCAGGCCCTGACGGAATCCCCCTTGAGCTCTATAAATGCTTAGAAAAGGAGATCGCCCCAATTCTACTTGATTTATTTAATGGGATTTTGTGCTCAGGTATTATACCAAAGTCTTGGAAAGAGACTAACACCATTATCTTTCATAAGAAGGGGAAACCAAAGGAACTGCCGGGGTCTTATCGCCCAATATCGCTAATTAATACGGACACAAAGTTATACTCTAAGGTTTGGGCTAGCAGGTTGGGGGGATTATTGGAGATCTCGTTTCCCCGTGGCAGCATGGTTTTGTGCCTGGGAGAGGCACCGCTGATCATACTAGACGGGCAATAGCGCTATTCGATGCCCATGGTGCCGCGGGGGGGGGGGGGATGGCCATGATCCTCCTCGACGTGGAGAAAGCCTTTGACCAAGTGGTCTGGGACTTTTTTCTGGGGTATCCTGGCCGGCAGAGGCTTTGGTAGTAACTTCCTGAGGGCAATTAAAGCTATGTACCTTGACCCGGTGGCTCGGGTCATGGTTATGGGGCAACGGTCGGATAAAATAGTAATCAAGAGGGGGACGCGCCAGGGCTGCCCTTGCTCCCGATCCTGTTTTCCTTATATATAGATCCTTTTATAGAGGGAATTTTGGCCTCCCGTCAAATTAGCCTGTGGTGTTTAATGGCTTTACTACAAAACTGCTTGCCTACGCCGATGACCTGGCAATAACAACTCCGGACCCACACCAATCAATGCCTGAACTGGTACACTTGTCCAATGAATTTGGGCTTCGATCTGGCTATCGGTTAAATGAGGTGAAAACCCAGATTATCTGTACTAAAAATATCGCGAAGACAGATCATAGATTTGTAGACTCAGCTGTACATCTTGGGGTAAGAATTAATGCATCAGTTGAGAAGATGGTTGGAGAGAACTATCTTCCCCTCATTAATTCAATCGAAACAGATCTGAAAAGAATTGACGTGTTACACCTATCTTTGATTGGCAGGGTGAATGTTTTAAAAATGACCATGTTCCCCAAAATATTATACCTGTTTAGGGCTATTCCACTGCTGTTAGGGGAAAGTGTGATCAGGAAAATTGAAGCCACATTTGTTAGGTTTGTTTTGCAGTATGGCAAAATCAGACGCTCAATTAACCACCTGTCATTACCATGGGATAGGGGAGGCCTGGCTATGCCCAACCTTAGATTATACCATCTGGTATGCCTCCTTATGCAAATGAATATACTGAATAAATCTGATCCCCTACTATTTGAAGGCCAAATTGAGAGTCAGGACCCTCCCTCTATTTTCGAGCTACTACTAGGGAGGAAGGCCTATGGATTACTGCAGTGTGAGGTGGATCGAAGGTATTATAAGAAAGCAAGGTATAAGGT
The DNA here is from genome assembly GCF_964263255.1 of Lissotriton vulgaris. Classification (NCBI taxonomy): domain Eukaryota; kingdom Metazoa; phylum Chordata; class Amphibia; order Caudata; family Salamandridae; genus Lissotriton; species Lissotriton vulgaris. The sequence continues at coordinate 287,970 of NW_028244993.1, forward strand.
CATTGAAGGGGTCTGGGGAACCTGGAAGGCCATCAGTAAAATCTTGAAGATCCCTAAAATAAACGCCAATACTAATCTGTGGAAATGTACTCTATTTCCTCATCTGGGCCAAAGTGCGAACTGCACTGTATGGAGGGAGCATGGGATAAGATGCCTGGGTGATATTCTGACAGGCGACGCCATCCTCAGCTTTGGTGAAATACAGCAGAAATATGGGATTCCCGACAGTCACAGGTTTTTACATGGGCAAATTGTTCAAACCGTATTAGCATATAGACCAAAGATTCTGCTGCCCCCAGACAGTCAAATGGTTGAATATTTAAAAAGAGGGGGAAAGAAGATAGGTACAGCTTACAATCTTCTGCTGCCGGGCCTTCCAGATGATTTGGAGAAAACTGAGGCCACATGGGCGCAGAAGTTGGGGGACCCTGATGTTGACATAGACCTCGCCCTACTCTTAAGTAAGAAAGTATTTCGAGCGTCAAATTTGAGGACTCAACATTATAAGTCTCTGTTTAACCTCTACTATACCCCGACGAAATTGTATGGGTGGGGGCTAAGAGAAGACGATAAATGCCCTAAATGCAACACAGGTCCGGCAGACCTACTGCATATGTTTTATCATTGCTCGAATCTGGCCTTAAAACGCAGTGAGATAACACTGTTTTTGGGGGGGCTGCTAATTCCTAATATTGATCTATCCCCTACCTTGGTTCTTACAGGGACGGATGTTAAACTTAAGGTTGGGAGGGACACACAAGCGCTATTGTTCATTGCAGTTGCGGTACTACGAATCCTCATCTCTGCTGGGTGGAAGGACACCATCGCCCCCACGTTTCATATGTGGCTCTCCAGGCTGTTGGGTATGCATAATTTCGAGGCATGTTTATATGAATTTAAGGGGAGGAAGTCACAAGAATTTGGTAGGAACATCTGGGCGCCACTGACAAAATGGAGGAATTAAAAAGTTAAGGTCTATGATAAAATGCAATTCCGCGCAAATTTGCAAATTCTATAATAGCGATTTTTGCATTTGGGATGATGAATCCCAAATGCAAAAATTGCGCTTGCAAAAGGCCAGATTCTCAGAATCTGGCTCTTTGCGAGCCGATTTTCCGTTGATGAATCTGGCTGATAATTTTCCACCCTACCCCCAAAAGATAATGCAAAAGTCAACTATCAACAGAGGTCAAAAGTTCAGCACTCTATAAAACACTGCTCCTGAACAAGTTTAGAATATGCATACAAACTTACTTATAAGTACCAATAAAGAGAAAAGGTCTAATTATAACCAACCAACACATAAACACATAAACTTGATAGATATCTCTAAAATATATATTTTTAATGATTTTTTTCATGATAGGGTACGCTTACTGGACGACTCACAGACTTTGCACGGTATGTCGTATGTACGAGCATGGTACGCATACGGTCAATCTACCGTAAAAAAAAAATAGCCTCTATGACTAATTATTATAATCCCCGGGCACCCCATCCCCCGGGGCTAAAATATAACATTGGGGACCGTGGGGGGAGCCCCAATGCCCCCCACGGTCCCAGCCGGCTCCCCGCGTCCTTCGGGAGCCGGCATTGCTTTTCATCAGAGAGACCAGCTAACATGCTGCTCTCTTTGATGAAAAGCAATCTGCTTTCCTATTTGAAAGAGAGAGCAGATTTCTTGCTCTCTCTTTCAAATAGGAAAGCAGTTTGCTATGTTATGTTACTCCTAAAACCTATAGTTTATTCAGTGAATTTCTACGTTTTTTAAATGCTAATTCCTAACTATAACATGTCTGAAACCTATGGGTTTTTCAGTGAATTTCAAAGGCTTTTCAATGATAATTTGTAAATGTATAAATTGTTATATTTCGTTTTTTTTAAATTGATTTAGTGTATTTTTTTAAACTATTTATTTTTAGATATTTTGTTTTTTTAATTACATTAAATATTTTAAATATTAATTAAAAAAATGTTTTTAAACATATTTATATAATTGGCTTCATTGGTTTTTTTTAAATTTTGGGGGGGGGAGTCACGCACCCAAAGCATACCTTTTTTTAACACAGCGCAGAACCTAGCTGCCTTTTTAGCATTGTTGTGTAGGATCCGCGTAGGGTGTGCGATGGGTGCGTATTTTTCTTGCGATTGCTATGGAACCAGTACGCGACTTCTGGCACATACCCAACACATACGTGCATGAGTTCAGAAGTGGGCTAAAACCTGGCTGTTCCATTGATCAGGCCCGGCAGCAGCTCCCCCACAGAACGTATATACTCTCAGCACTTTACAAAACCGATTTTGATGATGATTGACTGCAAGCACAGGCCACCATCATGGCATTGATAGCCAATTGCAAGAGGTCACAAAGAGTGCTCTGTCTAATTAATACTCATCAGGCAGGTCATCATGTGACTGCATCTGAATAGCCATTGTGCAATTCAACCTATTTGTACATAATTCACATTGTAAAATTACTAACAGGCTGCAAAAAGCCAGTGCACAATTTGCACACATTATGTGTGACAAGCCTGTATTTATGCTGGTGTAGGCTGGCACAATTGTGGACAATTGTAATGAGCAGAGCTACTGGAATTATGCATCAGGGAAAAATAAATGATGTAGGGGCTGATTAAATTATGCAGCAAAAAATGGAAAATGATCTAGCATAATGTTGCATTTTTTTACAGTATTCCTTCATTTTGACATTTTTACACATGGTAATACTATTTGGGTCTAAAACTTTTCCTTATTAGTGCCAGTTTAGCACCCAAATACAAATAAGCAACTGAAAAATGACCAGTTGGCCTTTGCAAAGGGCCTTCCACTGCATGTGAACATATGCCCTAACCATTTTTAGCAATCTTTTATCCTTTTGAGCTAGAGACATTGTTAGGATGGAAAAGTCCTCTGCATGGTAAACATGAGTGCCCCTGACCTGAGTGCCCAACTGTACTGTTGTCTGGGTCAATAATGCAGCATCTTTTGTCATAGGCAAACACAGGTCTCTCTCATGTCTTGTTAGTCTCCGAGGGGTGCCCAAAGCGCTACCCTCATAGTGGTGGAAGACTACTGCATTCACCATAACCATAAGCAGCGCAAGCACCGTGGTGGCAAAATACAGTGTACTGATTAGTAGTAGTGAACATGATCTTTAAACCGTATGTCACTGGAGTGAGGCCTAAAGCCTCATTCACCTGTTTAAAAGTTCAGCCGATGTGTGCTTAACTCACCCTTGATGTACATCAAGTAAGATAGTTCAAGTTCAAGTTCAAGTTCAGGAATTTATATAGCGCACTACTCACCCAGAGGGTCTCAAGGCGCTTGGGGATGGGGATTCATTGTTTATCGAAAAGCCAGGTTTTAAGTTCTTTTCTGAAGGAGATGTGGTTCTGTGTAAGACGGAGGTGAGTGGGGAGTGAGTTCCAGGTCTTGGCTGCTAAGTAGGAGAAGGATCTACCTCCCATGGTCGATCTTTGGATACGTGGAACTGCGGCGCGGCCTTGATTGGAGGATCTTAGTTGGCGGGTGGGTGTGTAGAAGGATAGTCGAGTGTTGAGGCATTCGGGCCCTAGTTTGTAGAGGGCCTTGTGTACGTGGGTGAGGAGACGGAATGTTATTCTCTTGTTGACGGGAAGCCAGTGGAGGTCTTTCAGGTGGCCGGTAATGTGATCTTGGCGAGGGATGTCCAAAATGAGTCTCGCTGATGCGTTTTGGATGCGTTGGAGTTTTTTCTGTAGTTTGGCTGTAATTCCGGCGTAGAGGGTGTTTCCGTAGTCTAGTCGACTCGTAACCAGTGCGTGGGTGACAGTCTTTCTTGTCTCGGTGGGGATCCAGTGGAAGATTTTTTTGAGCATACGAAGTACGTTGAAGCAGTAGGATGAGACGGCGTTGACTTGTTTGGTCATCGATAGTGAGGAGTCTAGAATGAAGCCAAGGTTACGTGCGTGGTCTGTGGGTATGGGTGCTGAGCCCAGATCCGAAGGCCACCATGAGTCGTCGCAGGCAGAGGGGGATGATCCTAGGATGAGCACTTCCGTTTTGTCTGAGTTGAGTTTTAGGCGGCTGTGTTTCATCCATATGGCAACTTCTTTCATGCCTTCGTGAAGATTGGTTTTGGCGGTGTTGGGGTCTTTGGTGAGGGAAAGGATCAGCTGGGTGTCATCGGCGTAGGAGATGATGTTGAGGTTATGTTGACGCGCGATGGAAGCGAGTGGACTCATGTAAACGTTGAAGAGGGTGGGACTGAGTGATGATCCTTGTGGTACACCGCAGATGACTTCAGTGGCCTCTGATTTTAATGGAGGAAGTTGGACTCTCTGAGTTCTCCCAGCTAGGAATGAGATGATCCAGTCCAAGGCTTTTCCTTTTATGCCGATGTTGCTGAGGCTTTGTATGAGGGTCCTGTGACAGACAGTGTCGAAGGCGGCGGAGAGGTCGAGTAGAATGAGGGCCAGTGTTTCTCCGTTGTCCAGTAGTTTTCGAATGTCGTCTGTTGCTGCGATGAGGGCAGTTTCGGTGCTGTGTTTGGCTCGAAAGCCGTACTGTGAGGGATCAAGGGAGTTGTTGGATTCGAGGAAGGCGGCGAGTTGGCTATTGACGGCTTTCTCAATGACTTTGGCCGGGAATGGGAGGAGGGATATGGGGCAGTAGTTTTTAAGTTCAGAGGGGTCTGCTGTGGGTTTCTTCAGGAGGGCGCTGACTTCGGCATGTTTCCAGCTTTCTGGGAAGGTAGCAGAGTTGAAGGAGCAGTTGATGAAATCACGGAGATGGGGTGCGATGATGGAGTCTGCTTTGTTGAAGATGTGGTGGGGACATGGGTCGGTTGGCGAGCCAGAGTGGATGGAATTCATTAGGTGGATGGTGTCTTCAGTGGTGATTGGGTTCCAGGAGCTGAGGGTGTTAGAGGGCGGTTTAGGTTCAGAGGGGAGTGGAGAGGATTGTTCGTTGGAACTGTTTTCAAAGCTGTTTTGTATGTCGGCAATTTTGTTGTAGAAGAAGGAGGATAACAAGTCGCAGAGGTCTTGGGAGGGAGTGATGTCGTTTGAGGCTGCGGTGGGGTTGGTGAATTCTTTGACGATGTTGAATAGTTCCTTGCTGTTATGGGCTTTGTTGTCGAGTCGATTCTTGAATGCTGATTTCTTAGTGGATCGAATCAGCTGGTGATGTTTGCTGGTGGCTGTCTTGAAGGTGGTCATGTTGTTGGAGGTTGGGTTTTTTCCCCATGTTTTCTCAAGAGTACGGTAAATCTTCTTGGATTTCTTAAGGTCATCGTTGAACCAGGGGGCCTTTTTGCTGTCTTGTTTGATGTGATAGTTTTTCAAGGGTGCTAATTCGTCAGCGCTGGGAGTGATCCATTGTTTGAATTTGATGGCAGCTTGGTTTGGGTCCGATGAGAGGGCGGGTGGGTTTTGGTTGAGCGATGTGAGGAGTTGGTCGGTGGTGATTTTGTACCATTTTCTTTGGGGAATAGGTTGTGGGGGCTTGTGGGTCGATGTGGTTTTGTAGCTGAAGTGAACGCAACTGTGGTCCATCCAATGGAGAGCTGTGGTGCGAACGAAGGAGATGTGTTTGCTGGAGGTGAAGATTGGGTCGAGCGTATGTCCGGCTACATGGGTGGGGGTGTCAACTAGTTGTTTGAGGCCGAGATTGGCCAGGTTGTCGAGAAGGGTGGTGGTGTTGCTGTCGTTTTTCTTTTCCAGGTGGAAGTTGAGGTCTCCTAGTAGAATGTAGTTCTCGGAGGCGAGGGCATGTGGACTGATGAAGTCATTGATGTCTTCGCTGAATTGTTTACAGGTTCCTGGAGGCCTGTAGATGAGGGTGCCTCTGAGTGTGGTCCTAGAGTCGGTGTGGATCTGGAAGTGGATGTGTTCGGCGGTTGTAAGGTTATCGTCGGATGTGGTCGTGATTTTGATGGAGGATCTGTGTTATCCTCTCACGATACCTCTTGGCACGGACCGTCTGTTCCATGAGGTTCTGGGTATCGCCGGTTACTGGACTTGCCATAGCGAAGCAGAAGAAATAAAAATAGTATTCCTGCTACGAGTCCCAAGATGAGAGGCAGGCGGCCGAACAAAGAATGCACGAAATTTGGGAAAATTCCAAGGACTGCTTCAAATGGTGCTAACAGTCCCGAAAAAATCATCTTAAATACATGTGCGATGCCACTGGTAATAGACATGTTCAAGATTTGACTTAACATTTCTGCGAAATGTACAGGGCAGTTTGTTGATAATAATGCATGTATCTCTGTAGATGTCCTTGCAAATTGCAGATCATACGTTTCTCTTGATGATGTCAGTTGCACAGATTTTTGCAAAAGAATAGGCAGTAGTCTGCTTAAAGTATCAATTTGTATAGAAGAAACATTTAATGAAGGCCATATTGCCGTCTGACTGTCTGACTTGCGAGTTGGACACATTACTTGCATACAAGTGACCATGGACGACACACTAACCAGATAAACTTTTCCTGGCACCATTCCACAGCAGCTGTGATCATTTAACATAACGTAACTGCCATTGGATAGCTGCCTGAAAACGGGTTCTATCAGTATGGAGGGAGTACCGTGCAGGTGGCATGAAAGGTTATTCGCAGAACCATCGCAGGCTCAATGTAAATTAATACCCTGGCACAGAAGTGTACCGCTTAGTGAATTTTTACAATTTTTACCACTAAGGAATACTTCTTTCTCCTTATTCCAACAACTGTGTGTATATGGTAAAGTCCATGTTGACTTAATGTATTCTTTACCCAACCTTTCATACAGGCCTTGTGGTATATGCTGTAGACAATATCTTTGGAAAAATAAGAACTATAGCAAACACTCAATTAATGACTGCCAATTCTCTCCTCTAAAAATGAACACAAAATGCGACTCTAAATTACATATATGGAATCAGAGTTTTTTTGTATATAAAAAACATTTTTATTTCATATTGATATTTTGTTTTAAATAACTTTCATAGACATATTTTCATTTTTTTGGTTTTTAACTCAATATCCAAAATTTGTTTTGTTCAAAATCATGTATAGAGAAACACACATATATATACAACACATAAACATAAACAGATCACACTACACCGGTCAAGTTTCTTTTAAAGTAGGCAAAGTGGTGATTTTTGACTACGCGCGTTTCGGCAATCTGCGTTCATCAGGTGACCGTCATTCGCACAGACAAGTAACAAAATATACACTAAAGGAGAAAATACATAATAAAATGTATATAAATATACATATACATATAATATTTACATTGGTCGCATTACATTATATATACATTTATGAAGTGCAGGATATATTTACAGTAACTCTAGGAGAGACTAGGTCAATATTTACATAAATATACATAACACATACCATTATTTACATACGCAGCTCATGTGTCATATTTAAGCATGGGCGGAAAATCCGTTTCGCTCGCGGATTTTGCGGATTTTCGGAAAATGCACAACCGCGAGATTCGCGAATCTCCCGCAAAATCCGCAAATCCGCGAGCAGCGGATTTTATGGCTTGCTCGCACTGTTCGCGTGAGTTCGCGGCTTCCCAGTACAACTTCGCGCCCCGCGAATAAGCGCTAAATTGCAGAAATACGATCTTAGCAAAACTGAAACTACTTACCAGGTTCAAAAGTTCAGGCTCATCATTAGTAGCCATTTCCTGTAGTGCTTCCTGAGGGGCCCCTCCAGAGTTCAGTTGCCTACTTGCAACTATTATGTGACCCTGCTCTGAACCTCAGAATAGTTACACATATGCCACAAAGGTCCTGAATTACAGCTAAGGGAGACAAGCAGGAGCCAGGCTGGAAGTTCAAATCCATTAATCAGCCCCTAATTCATTATTGTCAGTTGGGGCAGGGCAGGTTTTGCAACAATGAAAGCACTTAGCAAGTGCAAAAGATCACTAATCAGGAAGCACTAAGGAAGCAGGTGCCAGCTAAAAAAATATTCTGTGACACATTAATCAGCCCCAAATTAATTCAGGTCACTTGAGGCAGGGAAGGTGTGCTTTGCTTTGCCACAATAATGTACACTGACTGGATACCCAGAGGGTGCTGTGATGAAACAGAGGGTGGCATGGGTGGGCCAGAGCGTGGCATGAGTAGTCAGAGAGTGGCAGTGGTGACAGAGTGTGGCAGTGATGAAGAAGAGTGTCCCAAACAGGCTGGACACGTAGAAACAACAAGTTCGCAAAACTTGCGACCCGACAGGTAAGTTCGCGTTTGCGAAATTGTACAAAACCCTCGCGAACTGGCAGAAACCCGCGCAAAAACAAAAAAAAAAATCCGCAAATTCGCGAGAATTCGCGGATTTTGCGAATTGCGAGTTCGCAAATCCGCAAAATTCGCGAACGCGAGATTCGCAAAATTCGCCCATGCTTAGTCATATTCAACTTGACTGCACATTTCATAATTTGTAGCCAAATTATTTTGTACTCTTTTTGACAATTGTGCTTCTTATAACACATACTTTAGTTCATTCTGCTTTGATCAACAACTTGATAGATATCCATTGCATGTATGTTGAGAGCATTACATATGGCCTATAAGTGTTCACATCTTATACGTAAACGTGTCCATCACTATTTACACAGGAAGGCCTAGTATTAGGCAAATTAGTGAAGATAACAGATAAAGAAAGATGAAAAGTGGAAAAAAGAACATTCTTTAAAGGTAATCTAACCTTCTGAGATTTTCTAAGGACATACTTACTCACAATGGATGTTGTCACTAAAATTTACTGTTGGAATTAGTATCTCATTAGTCCTATCTAGCTCATTATCATATATAGATACTTATGAGGTCATTATACTTACAACAAATATATAATGTGATACGATTGGGTAAATAACCAGCAGGGCTTTGTGTAGTTTACGAGTCTCAGCAAACCTTGTACTCAATGCTGTATTTTCGAAGGACCTTAAGAGGACAGACAAAGAACACCGCTAATATTTTATAAATTCCTATCTGTGGGGTCATTCCCCAAATCTTATTACGTTTCTATCGCACATGGGTTTGTGTAATATCTCTTCTTTGTTTGCACGTTTCTTACTTACTTTGGGAAATTGGTCTAGTTTTAATGTTAGGAATTGTTCTTTAATAGCACATTTTTACAAACTTTAGGAAATTATTCTATTTAGATGTTATGCATTTTGAGTTAGTAGCGCATTCCGTATTACCTCGATATAGTCCTCACAATTCTTATTTAATTATGCGCCGTGGTATTCACGTAAAAAATCAGAGCCTTCAATTCAAACCTACCGGCTACCTATTCACAAATAAAAATGAAATGGTAGATAGCCTATAAAATACCCATATTGTACATTTTACTTTGAGATTATCATATACTTACACAAGGTGAGTAATGTACCTTTCGATAATGTATACTTCAGGGTTTACGCAATTCTGTGGTAACTCATTTAGTAGTAGCGTCGTACAATCTTTTTATTCTAAAAAGAGGTATAGAGAACAGGATTTGTTATTCACGATTAAGAATACTTTGAGTCTATCATATTTTTACAAAAGGTCAATAGTATACCTTTCGATAATGTTTACCTCAGGATTTACGTAGTTCTGCAGTAACTCATTTAGTAGTGGCGTCCTACAATCTTTATATTCTAAAAAGAGGTGTAGAAAACAGTATTTGTTAAGCATACTTCACCAATTTTTTTCTATTTCTAGATGCGCAGTTCTAGGCGTAGTGGGCAGCTTACCTTTGTGTGTTTATGTCGAATCCTCTATTGGGGTTCTGTTTCGCCAGCCGCACTGGGTGCTACGACCGATTCCGGAAACAGGGAAGCCATGGTCCATACGTTTTTATATGTCCCTGATGTTCCCGCGTTTTTGTTCATAATAGATTTAACCTAGTCCAGAGTACGGCACAGCTGTTATGATGTCATACATGGCGCGTCCATTCAAAGGGCCATAAAACTAAATGACGGACTAATATGAAAAATTAGATGCCGGAGCGTATTCTTATCATTAACGACGGTGCGTCCATACTGATGTCATACATGGCGCGTCCATGCAGCGGTGCCATAAAAATAAATGACGGACTGGTAAAAGAAGTTGAATGCTGGAATGTGCTACTATCAATGGCTTATTGTGTTAATTTATTATAGTAAGCAATAAGATATCCCCTAGCGGTACTCTTTATAGTTAAGAGTAGATACATGCTATCAGTTTGTATAATGTTAAGTAGAGAGACAAGACTCTTTTTAATGTACACTAGATGGAGTATATAACCCTTTCATTTGCCTTTGTATTCTACAAAAGATATACGGTCTATACTAACAATATTATAGAATATAGAAAGACGGAAATTGTTACTAAATTTAATTTGAAGTAAGCACAAATGAACCCTTATTGTATTCCATATAAATCCATGAAGCATTCACTCATCACGGATTTGCAATCATATCACAGCCAGGGACCTATATAATTGCCTGCTCCCAAGGGATATCTGAATTCAATCCTCTATTCATCGTATCAAGGGTAAAGAACCAAAAAACTTCACGTTTTTTGCGGATTTTCCAGCGAATATCTTCTGGTTTATGATTATTTGCTACATAGTGAGCTACCAAGGGTGCATTTATTTTCAGTGTGCGTATTGCCGACTTATGTTCTGTTACACTCGTATATAGGGATCGTGAGGATTCACCTACATACCCTTGATCGCACGGGCATAGTAACAGATAAATGTTGTTCTTCGTTTTGCAATTCGTCATGCCCTTGGTATGTATCTTTACCCCATTGTGCTTCATTTCCTTTGTTTCAATGTCTTGGGGAAACACTTTACATATTCCGCACTTGTAATTTCCAATTGCGGGATTGAGATCTATTAAACTTCTTTGGGTACATTCTTTTTGAGTGGGCATACGTGATCTCACCACCAGATCCTTAATGTTTTTATTCTTTCTGAATGTGAATAGCGGTTTTGGTAATTTTTCTTGTTCAGATTTGTTTACATTCAGGATGTGCCAATTTGAATACAATATTTGGTGCACTTGTTTATTCAAGAGGGAGTGTCTGGACACAAGCACCAGATTTGTTTCTTGATTGGATGTTGTACCTTCTAAAAGGTGTTGGCGATCATAGTACCTGGCCTTTTTAAAAGACTCTCGTACTAGTCTGTGTGGGTAGCCTCGCTCTTCGAATTTCATTCTCATGACTTTTGCTCGTTCATAATAGTCTGTTAATTTGGTACAGTTTCTCCTTAGCCTGAGAAATTGGCTAAAAGGGATACTGTTTTTCCTTGCAGCCGGATGAAAACTGTCATAATGGAGGATGGTATTGCATAGGTTTTACAAAGAGGTACATGAATATTTGGCCCTGATCATGTTTAACAGTAATGTCTAGAAATTCCATTTCTGTATTGCTCATATGAGAAGTGAATTTCAGATTAATATCACAGGCATTGAGCCAAAGTATGAATTCATTGAGGGTGTCTTCATTGTCATCCCATATAAATATGACGTCATCAATGTATCGTGACCAATAAGAGATTGACTCAAAAAATGGGGCCACCTCATTGAAAATTTTACATTTTTCAAAGAACGCCACATAAATATTTGCGATAGTGGGTTTGCCCTTTATCTGTCTATAGAGGGTGCCTCGAAATTCGAACACATTCTCTTCTAACACAATTCTTAGGCAGTCTAGAATGAAGTCAATGTTACACTCTATTCTGTATAGTTCAATGAACCATCTTGTGGCATTAATAGCACCGGCACATGGGATGTTAGAATACAGACTTTCGACAATTTGACAATTTAGACAATACTGAAACTGGAAAATCGTCACTGGAATCATGATGATACCATGAATTATCCATTCTATTACAGGTTTCTCAGAAACTGTCAATGGTAATCTTTCCAGTTTTTCAATGCTCAGCACCATATAATCTGCTCCTCTTTGTGCCAAAGAGATTTGTTTATCTGTAAGGTTAAACCTAGTAAACAATGACGTTGTGTTGATTAGCCTTAATGGCACGTAGCCTGAACACAGATTTTGCAATGTCCACCCTAGCTGCATTATAGAACGTAATTGAGACTGGCCATGTTGTAACATTAGCAAGTCTTGTTACATTATGTCAATTGCAGAGGATACAATGCTGTCCAATGAATACATTCTGGAGGACAGAGTAGTTAACCCATTGTCCACTACAGAGAGAGCTTTCTCCAAGATAATACGATCGATTTCTTGTATATTTTCTGCAGTATCTAATTGTGTTATTTTCCAAGCCTCGTTGTACGCAACATATATACCGGTGTATATGAAAATTCTTGCCAGGGTTTGCGATGTCCCAATAAGAAATCTCGCAAATCATTGCTTTCTTTAAGTAAAGTTAAGTGTTGTTTAATTTCTGGAAGTGTAGAAGTTTTCAGCCATTCAAGGCATAGTTTCCCTTCACTATATGTTGTTACTATCCCTGGATGTTGTCTCTGGGAGTATCTTGGATCTGGCCTGTTAAGATTAAAACCTGTGTTTTGTTCAGGAATCTATCTTGACAGTTATTGGTGTCTGTGGGCCAGATTAACCATTTTTTCTGATTAGGACTAGTTCTGTTCAATTTGAAAAAAAAATTATACGTCTATCTCCCCTTCTGTAGTTTTCTTATTTTCAGGTATGGGCTTTGGTATAGACGGTTTATTTAAATCTTTTATTTTTGCTATGCCAAGACAAGATGTTTGATGCGCAGTGTCATTTAAAAACATTATTTGTTCAGGTATAATGCAGGCTCTGAATAAAGCTTCCAGACCTTGCACCTGCCATTCTTTTGTGCCCCAGACAGTTTTTGTCTCGATGTTGTCTTTCCAGAAGTCGTAACCCAGTGTGGACAACTTAGCATAAAAGTTTGCAGAATAAATTTGTTTGGTATTGATCAACATTGTTTTGAATCCTGTCTTATTTACATTTTTGAAATAAAGCGTTTCTGGATCTGTAACAATAAAACCTGAAAAGTAAGGAAACATTTCATAAAATGTTTTAGAGCTGCCTTTTTGTAGTGTTGGACAATGTTCCCATTGATTATACATGAAAACATTTCTCGGGCTTGCAGATTTGTGCAAATAGTGATGACCAAAATGGTTAAAACAATACATTTGTTTATAGTCTGATGAACCTTCTAAATAGTCATGTTCAGTATATTTCGCAGACATTTCTAAATCTGACATCATATTAATAATTGTCTCAAAGTCCCAATCATCAGAGAATCTGCTGGGTGTTACAAAGTCATTTACAGAAACCTTGAACTGATGTAGAATCCTACCGGGCCATAGATATCATAATCAGATCTATCCCATACTATACCTCCTGATATAGGGATGGCTGTGATGTTTACTGATGACAGTTCTCTTTTTTCAACATGTGATGATTTGTGCGGTTTTAGGACCAAGTTGATTTTCTGACTTGCTGTGTCCATTGTACAGTATTTTCCATCTATCATTTGCCCCTGGCTTAAAACCAATATTAGCCAGAGTAGGAGGAAAAATGCACCTAAACCAATCCAAAATTCAGTCCATGGTGAAATCAGATATATTTTTTCAAGTTCATGAAAAAGTTCTGTCGTTTTTTCTTTGAGAGATTTTTTTGTTGTTGTATCTTCAGGTTCATTTGGATCCTCAGAAAAGTTATAAAAGTTGATGAAATATCCAGATGCAGTTCTGTCAATTGTTTGAATGGCATCGGGGTTTGTTGAAATTGCTGGAACTGATTTCTCCTTTGTCATGTTAGTGTATTCAGGTGCTACTTCATTGTAGACTGGTGTTTCTGGTCAAACAGATATTTGGGTCTCAAGAGGCACGAGTTCCATTGCTTTGTTGCATAGTCCTTCTTTTCTTACTGCAGGTTTATCAAAGGTGATAAGTCTTTCAGTTTAAACCTCTTGGATAGTAGCAAGATTTGGCTGTCTGCTACATCTTGGGAGTCCACTTGGCCTACTACTTATTATTGGCCACATGTTGTGGTTTTACCAGGTCGATGGACAACTCTTTTCTCCTGTTTACCAGCAAGGGGCGGTAGTACTAATGATCTCGTTCCTTGGATTGCTAAGACAGGTACTGCTTTTCTGTAAGAAGTCCGAAATTCCTTCTTTACCGCTATATTTTCCCTGACTAGATCCCCAATCTTTGGAATCCAGACAGGTCTTGCTGGGACAGGTGTTTTATCTTCAGTGGCTGTTGGCTTTTGTGTTGTGTTACTCAGACTTCTTCTTGTTTCATTTAAGTCCTGTAAGACAGCCAAATGATCTTTGACATCAAAGAGTTTCTGTTTTACCACTGAAGTCTGACAATCGAGTTCCTCGATTATCATTCTAGTACCAAATAGTAGCTCATAAGGAGGGATTGCCCCCAGAGAATTTCTTGGCAGATTGTTAAGACTACGTTGGACACTTATTAGATGTTTGACCCACTCATCACCCGAACCTAATACCTTTGCTGTTATGGATTGCTTTATGTCACTGTTTTTTCTTTCCACTGCCGCATTACCCTCAGGATGGAAGGGACTAGAATACTGCAATGCAACGCCCAAACTAACCATGGCCCCTTTGTAAGCTTGAGAGCTAAACGCAGGACCCTGATCAGAATGTAGCGTGCCTATTGCGTATGTGCCGATAAAGACTCGCAAATCCTTTATAACAGTTCTGGCGTCAGCCGAGTGCTGGGGCCATAACCAAATACATTTTGTGCAGGAATCCACTGCGACCATGATATATTTATAGTTGCCATCACATGTTAAGGGACCACAGTGCTCCAGATAAACACACGCTAGTGGTTTATCTGAAATCAAAAGGGGCATTTGTGCAGGACGTTTCACTGTAGAGACTTTCATTTTCTGGCAGATTTCACATTCCAGTACATAGTCTCTAGTTTGTTTCCTCATGCGTGGCCACCAGTATCTCTGTTTTAATAATGATACCATTGCAGAAACACCTGCGTGTGCAGAAGCAAGCCATTCATGTGCTGCAATGATTAGTCCTAACCTGTGTTCCATGTTTGGTATTACCCTATCCCCCACTCCAGGGATTCGAGCAAAAGGAACATTGTTTGCATAGGTTATATATGAGTATTTTACTGGAAAGCCTTTCGGGAGTGTCTTAACACTGTCTTTGATTGAAGCAGTGACAGCTTGCATTATTTCGCTGTCTATTTTTGTTTTTGACCGGGTGATAGCAGCTACGGAAGCCGTTTGCACAGCTGCCTTCGCGGCTTCATCAGCCAATGAATTCCCTGCAACGTGAACGCCATCACGCTGATGAGTCAGTGTATGTATCACGTGAGTTTTTTGTAGTTCTTTCTGCAAAAGAGATACTTGTTCCCAAAGCAACTTATGCATGATTGTGCCACCTTTAGCGTCTTTGAATCCGTTTTGAACCCCGTTATGGAGATACTCATTTTAAGATTGGACGCAGTAATACGAATCGCACACTATAAGTGTGGGGAATTCGTGATCAGTCTTTTCAAGCGCCTTCTTGAAAGCCTGTAGTTCAGCTCGCTAAGCTGTACAGTCTCCGAGTAATTGAGTCTTTGTGACCATAGGTCTAAATTTGCCTTCACGCCAGCGACCTTTAACAATCGCGCACACTGCACTATAGGCTTGTTTACCCCCAATTGCGGGCTGGGCTGATCCATCTGTATATATTGTACAGCCATAATGTTCAAGAGGAAGAATTTTGGTCGGCAGAGGACATTCGTGTTCATATTGGAGAAATTCTTGTGTCTTAAGATTAGGGTAAAAAAAGTATTGAACGTCTGTTGCAGCAAGAGAGTTAACCCATTGCATCCATCTCGGATGTAGAGCTTTTGAATTAGGAATACTTGCTCTTGTCACTGCCTCTAAGGCAGGTACAGGTGTAACGATCATTATGCGCTTACCCTGCGCAAGAGCTCTCTCTTTTGCTACAGCAGTTTGAACCGCTGTCAGAATTTTCTCTGTAGAAGTGAACTTAATTTCTTCTTGTGGGTACAAGTGTGATTTGTAAGCTATTGGTACCGTTTCTCCTTCATTAAAGGTTAGGTACGTAAATCTGCATCTTCCTGGGATGATTCGGATTACAAGTTTACGCACGTTTTCGCGTGTGTCTAGTTTAGTTTTTGCTAATATGACTGAATGCAAAATTTCTGTGTGTGTTTGAGTCCAATGTGTTGGTTTAAAATCAAGTTTGATTAATTCGTAGAGAGGTTTAACCCTCTGTGCGTAATTCAGAAAGTAAGTTCTTCCAAAATTCAGGAAACCTAGAATAGATTGTAAATTTTTCAGCGTTTTTGGGGATTGGAGCAGCGCACTTTTCTCTAGAAAGTTTGCTGCTAGGCTTTTACCTTCACTTGACAACTCAAATCCCAAGAATATGACATTGAGGTGGGCAATTATTGATTTTTTATAATTGAATTTATACCCCTCAGAAGCGAACCCAAGTATCATGGTGTTCACTCTTTTCAAGTGCTTGTCCAAGTCGTTATCCGTAAGATAAATGCCATTGACATAAGATAATGCCTCATTATTGTACGTTTGGAGTTACTCTTGCTGAAAATAGCCCTGGGCTATTCTTGAATCCCTGGGGGAAACGACAAAATTGTCGCTGTGTCCCCAATATTGAGAAAGCGGTCAAATGCCTGCTTTCTGGTGCAATATTTTGACAGAAAAATCCATTTGAAATATCTAATGTCGTTTTATATTGTTTGCGCACTATGTTATTCATCAGTGCTGCACTGTGTGAGTTTTGTACTGCAAATGTTTTGCAACAAGAGTTTAAGTGCCTGTAATCCAATACGAGACAATATGAATTGTCTGGTTTGGATACAGGAAACAAAGGATTGTTCATAGATGAGGTGCATGTTTCAATCACCCCTTGGTATTCCAGTTGATTTAAAATCTCCCTGACCTGTTTTTTAGCTTCTTGCTTAACTGGGTACTGCCTTTGTGCAGTGGGCTGTTTTTTTTAACTGGATTTTATGGTGAGGAGAATCCTCATCCCATCCTGCGTGATTTTTATATAATGGTGGAGCTTGGGCTACTGCCCATTTTCTGGCCTATGTATATTTTTTATGAATTGGAATGTGATTAGAGAGGGCTTGCATAATTATCTCTTCACCATGTGGGCACTCCCTGACAAATTCAGGTGGCCAGTCTTGTTCAGCTAGAAGGATGTCATCCCTTAGAGAGCTTCTCCCAAAAGAGTGCTCTTATTTATCTGGTTATGTCCCCCTCCATCCGGAGTGTTATTTCATATAACTTATGGGGTATACTAACCCTAGTGTCTGCAGTTTCAACCTGAATGCATTCATTCAAGTCCACTGTCTCCAGATGATCCTTCAGGATGTTGCGAACTATGGTTACTTCTGCTGCGCTGTCTAGCACTGCCTGAGCCCATTCCCCGTTCTTGAGTTGTGTCCTCAAGATCCTTCGCTTGTCTGACTTTTATGCATGCTACCTTCTTTTTGGAAAACTGAGCTTTTTTACTTTGGTGAAAGGGTTCCTAGACTTTGGACTTGACGCGTTCTTCCTTGGGTTCTGACCGTCCTCTTCTTTTTGATTTCTGCGAGGAAGTCTGAAAAGATCGAGAGGGACGTGTGTCATTATCTTGATATCTATAAGGTTTTTTCAAAATATCCCTATTTCTAAGATTATATCTTTTTTCACAGGGCTCCCTTCGGGGAGACTTGTCTCTCTGTTGGGGAGATCTTCCTCTGGGTTGAGAATATTTTTCTCTAGGAATAGTTTGTTTATTACTCTCCCACTTCTTTTTTGGAGTAGTGAGATTATTCTTAATAAATGTTTTTTCAGGATTTTCAGTTAGTTGGGGCTTCAATGATTTTCCACCCAAACTATCTTTACCTAATTCTTCATATGATTTTTCAATAATTCTGGCAAGCTCATAAGGTTGGACTGTCAATTTTCAACTAATTGTCTATATGCTTTTGTTAATTGTTTTAGCTGAGCTAAAAGGTCTCTATCTGACATTTCTTCAATGTCAGGATGTGGTGTTTAGCTGGCTAGAACCGGCCATGTAGCTCCTGGTCTACCTAGTGGACCGAGCCTGGTAAAGTGATTTTGATGTTTTAGGGCGCCTTTAAACCAGAGCTGAGGCTCTTGGTAAGTTAATGGAATTTCAACGTCCTCGAAAGGAACGTATTCCGCTGGAGGTTCCTCTGCTTTGTAGCAGTGGAACTCCTGTGTTACTGGATTTGCTTGTGGAAAAGTAATCCAGGAATAGAATACCTCTGTCTGCCGATATTCATATGCCTCTATCACAAATATAACTTTACCACCTCTCGATGATACCCCATTTTCTATACATTTTATAGTTATGGTTTTCCTTATATTTGCCGGGATGAATATAGCATCCAAGTCATTTTGTTGGAGAGCTGTGTCATCTAAGACTGTTTGAGCTGCTATTCTAGCTCTCTCCCTTTCGTCGTCACTCTCTGACATTTTTATTTACTAAAAGTTCTGCAGATCAATTTTCAAGGAAACAAAGATTAGGTGCACAATAATTTGGAACACTGGATCCTTCAATGTTGACTGAACCAAAAACGAATACATAGGATTCTCTTCCTACTACATTTTGGCAGCTATTATGCCCTTTCACCCACTCCAGACGTTTACTGGAGTTTTTACGGGAAAGAGGGGTCTGTGTTAAAAGCACGACTGAGTTACTCTAGTATCTAGCGTTAAATTATCGCCTTACCCCACATTGGGCACCATGTAGTGTAGTTTCTATATTCCCAATAGGCTCTGCGCATTGGAATAATATATCCTGTAGTGTAGACGTAGGACTGAGGTCTACTAGGTCTCTACCGGCTATATTAGACCTAATTGTGAGTGCCAGCTTGCTCAGAGGTCACTAGAAAATTTCTCGAATAAACAAGAAGGGATTAGTTACTGACAACCACATAAAACATGACAACTTTGTTTCCCAAGAAAAAGAAATTAAATCTCTAGAGTCACGGAAACAATAGATATCTATTTCACTCAGCAAATCGTGCATGCTTAGTTTCACCAGAGGTGCAAGAGAAATAGAGAGACGGGCGTTTTCAATAAAAAAGGTGTTTATTGAACAGTCTTCTTTCTCAAGCATTGAAAATGAACTGCTTCAATAGTAAAGCTTACTATGGAGTACATTGCATATAATACGAACAGTATTATAAAGTAGTACTGTAAAAGCATGATATGGTTTCTAAGCCATAAAGTGCATAAAATGTACAAAATACATAAAATACATACAGTGATAAAAGGATGACTAAAATACTCAACTGGTGCTTCTAGAATACGCCTACCCCGGTGTACCTAACCTAAGTCTGGTAAAAGGGAGGGAGTATAAGAGGAGGAGTTTAAGTCTAGGAGTTCTCTTCCAGGAATCTGATTCCAAAAGTTCTCTAAGAGGTCTAATCAGCTCCGTACCTTTGTTCTAGAATGAAGGAGGTCTTGTATCTCGTTCTCGTGATTCGATTTCCCAGATACCGCAAGGGTAGCCTGGAAACACTGGAGCTGGATTTCTCTGCAGGAGAAATGACAGAGTCTCGCAGTGCATCTGCTGGAAGGTCGGCTTCCTTCGGCACTTGCTGCTGCAGGGCGTCGGGCAAGTAGATAGTCGATCTGCTCCAAACCACTGTGTGTTTGTTTAGGCAAATCAAGGCATATTTATACTTTGAAGGTGCCGAGTTTGACGCATGTTTGGACTTAATACCGTCACTCAAAGGCTCAATTCTTGGAAAACGCTGGGATTTCTAGGAGAACTTAATATTCAAGCAGGGGGAAGTCCCGAGCTACTGAAGGCAGGTTTTTCCAAGAAAACATTGTTAATTCTTGGAGCTTAGTGGAAGTATTCATGCCGTATTTGGGCTGTATGGTTTAGGCCAAATATGGTAATGATTTCTATGCCTATAGAAGGGAATGATAAAGTATACCTATATAAGGGCATGAATCAGGAAATTTATACTAGGGTCCGAGATTCATTTACAACAGAATTACACCAGCTGGGGACCCATTCCTATACAGAACATGTTGGCTTTGGACGCATTACATGCTCCGTGAAGTATGCCTTTCTTGCAAAATAGATAATGGCCTAAAGTGTTCTTGCAGTCTGTACTGCTAGGCAAATCCTCAGTGTCATCATTTCTACATCCATAAGTGAAAGGTAGTACCCATGCCCCGTATACAAATCCCTCCCCTAGCGCTTCAAATGTGCCTTCTTTATAGTGTTGCAAGAGGTTCTTAAAGTGAAAGGTCGAAATCGGCAGAGACATAAACCCATGTATTATCTATTCAGCTGATGGTGTCTCTGCTACAGTGAATGGTAAGTTCCCTAGTTAACATTGTGTAGGTCATCTCTTTCCTGGCTGAAATATTAGTTGCATGTAAATGCTTCCAGAAAACGCGACTGACTTTTTACATAAAGTTTGTAAAGTCCAGCTAAGCAACATGATAGACCTAAACTGCATTTGTCCTTGTTGTAACAGGAACATCACTCTGTATGAAACAATAGCAGATTACACAATGTTGTTCAGAAAATGTATCCTAGCAGATAATGTAATCTTACCATTGTCTACTACTGCTAGAGCCTTCTCTTAATTTGCTCAGTCCATTTCAAGTATCCGCTCAGCAGCTTCATGCTGGGATATCTTCCATACATCATTGTATATTGAATACAAAAAGATATTTCACTGGATTTCTAGGACCTAGCAAAGAAAGCATGTAAATTCTTGTTATCAGAAATGAGAGACAAGTGTAGTTTCACCTCATCTAACATTGAATGTTTTAGCTGATCTAGGTACAACTTTCAAACGCTATGTGTTGTTACCAATCCTGGCCTATTTATCCTGAACCCTTTAGTGTTGTTGAGAAAATGTGCATGACACCTATTAGTATTTAATGGCCACACTAGTCAACTCTTGGACTGGAACGTGAATAATTGTATGTATCATTCTTAAGCATGTTGTTGAATGTTTCCTCCATGTAGTTTGTGAATAACTGCCAATTCTCCAAATGTATAAAAGTGGGAATATTCTGTGTATTTATATCCTTTATCTTGGCTAGGTCTAGACAGGACATTTGCGGCACTCTTTTGCTCAGGAAAAATATTTGTTTTGTTACAAGGCATGCTCTAAACAAAGCCTCTTTGCCCTAAACTTGCCAATCGTTAAATACCCAGGGAGATATAAATCAGTACTGTCTTTCCAAAAGTCATGCCCTTGTATTGAGAGCAGGCACATAAAGTGGGCCAAATAAATCGGCTTTGTGTCACTTAGCATATTTTTCTTTGCTGTGGAAGAGCGAAGCTTATAGTAACAGGACTCTGGGTCTGGGAAGTTATGACCAGAAAAATATGCAAACTTCTGTGCAAATGTCTTTGAGCTACCTACTCATGGTGTAGGACAATGTCCCCATAGTGTGTAATTAACTACTGCACGTGCAAATAATAGAGACCAAAATGGTGAAAACAAAACCATTAATTATCATAAGATACACCAGTATACATATCCTCACTTTTAAATATAATATAATGGTCAAATTCATGAAGCATTTGATTTACTGTTAGAATGTCCAATTCATCAGATATGCTGCCAGTAGTAATAATGTCAAAAGGATCATAGGATACCTTTTACCAAACAATTCCATCAAGAACCATAATTACTGAAATGTTCACAAGGGGCTGGCCTCTTTGCATTTTGTGTGATGAAGAAGGAGGCATCAGTACCTCACTTATCAGTATATAAGCATAGTATTCTGAGAAATAATGCCCATTCAGAAGCAAGAAAAATACTGTCACAAAACCAATAGAAAGGAAGATGAAAAGCAACAAAATAGTAATCTATATGTACATCTAGGGTGGGATAAAATGTGTCTGTCTGAGCCAAATCAACAAAGCATGAATTCCATGCACTGGTGGTGGGTCTGACAAATCTGAAGAAATGCCATTAATGCAAACTAAGTAGCCTGAGGCAGTTTGTGCAAATGTAGGGGGATTGTGGAGCTGTGTAGAACTGGTAGATAATTCCAATTGTGTGGTCAAATAGACAACTTTATTGTTTGCTTGTAGTGATGAAATCTGTGAATTCACACTTAATGATTGTATGGTATTGGTAGATGTAACTGGAAGTAGTGACTCTACAGTGTCACCTGTTACCAGCCAAGGAGAAGAAACTTCTATATTGGTTAAAGCTTGTTTCAGGATTTTCTGTATTGTAGTGAGAGGAGACAAGTAACTACCCAGGAGCCCTTGCGTCATACTATAAAGAACAGGCCACAGTGTGGTTTTATGAGACTGATCTAAACAAATCTTTTGTGTTTGTTACTAGCAAGGGGCAGTAAAAGTACACTTCTTGTACCTTCAAAAACCAGGACAGATGGCCCAAACTCCTTCTTGTTCACTATTTTCTCCCAGACTAGATCATATATCTTTGGAATCTAACCAAGATTTGCTGGTGCTACCTGCACTTTACCATTGGCAGAACGTTTCTGTAGCTCATTGCTTTGACCGTCTCTCAAGTTGTTCAGTTCCTCTAAGGCAGCCAAACATTCACTGATATCAAAATACATTTCTGCCACTACTGCACTGGGATTGTCAAGATCTAGAACCCACATCTCAACCCCAAACAAGAAATTGGAGGGAGTCCAACCACACAAGGATCTCCTTGGCAGATTGTTTAAGGGTCTCTGTACCCCATACAGGTGGTGCACCTGATTGCAATCTGAACCTAATACTCTAGCTGTTAAAGACTCCATTAAGTCATGGTTTTTCCTCTCCACTAGTGCATTTCCCTCAGGATCACAGGGTGAGGAATAGTGCACAGTCACACCCAATGTCCCCGTGGTGTCTGGTACGCCAAAGAGGCAAACTCTGGGCCCTGTTCTGAATTGAATGTGGCTACTGCATATGTGCTGATAAAGACTGCAAGTCCTCCATGACAGTTTGAGCACAGAAGATCTCTGTGGCCATACTCATAGGAATTTAGAGCAGAAATCCACTGCTAACATGATGTATTTATGAGACCCATCAGAGTGTAGGCGTCTACAGCGCTCCAAATAAACATCAGCCAGAGGCGTGTTTGAAATCAAGAGAGGCATTTGTGGTCAGCGAGCAGTGGTGGAAACCTTTCTCTGTTGACAAATGTCACATTTACGGACATAGTCTTTTGTCTGTTTGCTTAGACCTGGCTACCAGTAGCATTGCTTCAATAGTGAAATTGTACCCGCCATTCCCGCGTGATCAGATGCTAGACCCTTGTGCATGTATGAAATTCCCTCTAATCTTCACTCTGAATTAGGAATTACTCGACCCGCATTCCGGTAGAAGTATTTTGCTGGAAAAACATTCGGTAAGGGGATGCCACCGCACCAAGCCGTAACACCTTTCATAATGTCTCCATCTATTTTCGGGATGGTACAGCATCAGTTTGCATTGTTGCCTATTCATCTTCATCAGCTACTGATTTCTCTGCAACATGTATTACCACACATTGGTGGCTCAGTGTGTGGATAACATGAGCCCATGGCAAACCTGCTTTACGTTTTGCTGCTTGTCCCCAAAGCATGTTATGCTTGATTGTGTACTTTTTGAAATCTCTGAATTCATTTACAGTCATTGTAAGACTGGACACAATAAGACCAATCACACACTATAAGTGTGGGGAATTCAGGGCCAGAATTAGAGCTTGTAGTTCAATTAGCACTTCAGTGCAATCATCTAGTGACTGCATGTATGTTTGAAGGGGCTGGAATTCTCCATTCCTCATTTTACCTTTAACCGCTGCGCAAGCGACAAAGCACTGATGTTTTTTCCAATTGCAGGCTGGGCACAACCATCAATATAAAGTATGAAATCCTACTAATCTAGAGGCAATATTTCACTGGCTAGAGGATATTCGTGTTCATATTGTAGATATGCTTGTGCTTGTAATGTAGAGTCTTTGACATAATCTACATATGTTGCTGTTAGTGAGTTGGCCCACTGAATCCATCTTGTATGTAACATTTTCAAATTAGGGATGCTGGTCTTTGTGATAGCTCAAAGGCTGGAATCGGATTCATAAAAATTATTTGTTTTCCCTGAGCCAATGCTCTTTCTTTTGCTACAGCTGTCTGTACTGCTGTCAGTATTTTTTCTGATGGTGCAAAACTAATTTCTGCAATTGTGCATGAATGTGATTATTTCAATTGATACAGTATTACCCTCATTGAGTGTGTAACCTGTGGTTCCCGCAATTTCGCCGATCACCAAATGTGTGGTGTTGACATGTGTGTGTAAGTATTTTGAAGTTAGCATGTCAGCTTGTACTGAATGCGCAATCTGTGTATGTTTTGGTGTCCAATGTAAAAACTCAATATTGAATGGAGTTCTTTCAATGTGTTTGGGGGTTGCAAAAGCACAAACTTCTCTAGGAAATCATTTGATAAAACAGGATACTGAGATTGATAATTTTTTACTTTTTTAAAATGATTTTGTAGCCATATAAAAAAATCTTAGAATTATGTGATCTACTCTGGCCAAGTGAGTTGCATCATCCGTTTAGTTAACATCATCGACATAGGACAACGCTTAGTTGTCAACATTCTTGTAATAGTTCTGTTGCATAGGCTGAGAACAGCCCAGGACTATTCTTATACCTTTGTGGCAAACAGCAAAATTGTTCTTGAGAGTTTAGGGTGATAAATGAAGTCAAATACCTGCTTTCAGGTGATGTATTTTAGCAGAAGAAACAGTTTGAGAAGTTTAATATGGTTTTATATTTATTGCACACTATATTGCTCATTAGTGCTGCGCCATGCATGTTTTGTCCTGCAAATAGGCGTGTAGCACTGCACAATTGTCTGTAGTCTAAGACTAGGCGATATGAATGATCTGTTTCATTACTGGAAGCAAATGATTATTCATTGGTAAGGTACAACCTTCTATTACACTCTGTTATTCGAGTTGTGGGAGTATTTCTCTAGCCTGTTGTTTTGCTTTATGTTCAATGGGGTATTGTGGTTGTGCTTGTGGACTGGACATTATTGGTATGATGTGGTAAGGGGATCGTTCATCCCAACCCACATGGTTTCAGTATAATTCTGGGGCTTGTGCTAGGGCCCACTCCTTGGTGTGCATTGTGCACTGATTCTTAAAAAAGGTCAGAAAAACTTGTAATATTACAGTTTCTCCTATTGGGACTTCCCTAGCAAACTCAGTTGGCCAAACTTTTTCAGCCAAGAGAATGTCATTGCCAAATGACACATAGTTTTCCAAAAGAGAACATTGATAGTGCATGGTATGTCTCCCTCCACTTGGACATGTAATTTATATAATTGACTTGAAACACTCAGGGCCTTATTATGACTTTGGCAGTCCCATGGACTGGTGTACCGCTGGTGGCAGTCTGAGCTTGGAGGGCTCAGGGGGGTTCAACCACAATATTATGAGTTGGGGGAAATTCGTGAAGACTGTTTCAAGACCTTCAGAAGACCAACGGTTTTGCGGTCAGGGATAGGCAGCTGCCATATGATAGTACAGGGGAGCTGCACCACCATGCCCATTCTTGTTCTTCCAGACTGGTTCCAATGTGGATTTCACATTCCAACGTGAATTCCTTTCTTCAAGTCCCTCCTTCATCCCAAGGAATGCGATCCCATTTATGATGATCTACAGGTGAGTGTTTTTTGTACCATATACCCATTGCCGCGACTGCCACATATGGGCCAAACCCCAGCAACAGGTAGATGGTATTTCTCCATATGTATGATGCATATGTGTGCATCCAACACCTATCCAGTCGAAATTCCCACTCAGGCATCAATATATTTGGTAAATGTACCCACCCCTGCCACAAGATCTCTGCACCCACACTGCTGGCACAGTGGTCAACTCGTAGTACGGCAGTCTTTGTGGGCATACACAGTTCTCTGGTGGTCGGACTGCCAAATTCGTAATAAGGAATAAAGTCTCTGGTCACATCTTTCCACCTGGACTTAGTCATTCATCACTACTGCCACTAGGCATGCCATTAGATTTCAGCAATCTATTCTGACTTCTGGTGTGCTGTCCAGCAGAGTCAGAGCCCACTACCATTCAGAAGCAGTGTCCTCAAAATGCGAGGCATATTTAACGTTAATCCCTGCCACTTTCTTCTATTTAAATTGAGGCTTTGGCTGCATACGCTTTTCTTCCTTTTTTACCATCAGAAGAGCGTTGTGAGTCCTCCACCTCTCTCCAAGCATTTATCTGAGGAGTCCTAAAAATAATGAGAAGACGTGTATAGTATCCTGATAACTATCAGGCTGTTTAACTGTACCAGGTTTACGCAAGTTGGAGCACTTTTCAGAGGATTGCTGTTGAGGAGATGCACCCTGTAGTTTAGCCTTTTCTTTATTTTTTTTACTATCACAATGATTTTTAGAAGACTCTGGTGCAAGCTTTGAGTAATCCTTTTCAGAATTACCTCTAGGTTTTGATCATACAGGTTTCTGTAATATTTGTTGGCAGTTCGCGCTCCTGGTCTGTCGGAGCAACTTGCATGATCCGTTGGCATACTGCAAATGCTGCTGTTCCCTCTTTTATGTTACTTTATATCATTAATGATACCGTAGCAAAATTTACCATTAATTTCAACTCCAATACCAAGGATTAGGGCTGCTCCATATTCATTTTGAATCTGTTTAAGCACCTCTGGCAAAACAGCCAATGATGGTGTACCATGTGTAATGGTATAGACTGCAGCCAATACTGTGCCTCAAGTGGTGCATCCTTCAACTGGAGGAACCATCCCTAATGGTAGGCATATTGTGAGAGTTCGATTTTTCTTAGGGTCTTGTATGGGGAAACACTGCTTCAAGGGACCTTACCCATAATTGCATTAATCATCACTGGATTTATTCAAGCCATCGCCAATTGTGGTTGTGCATCTTGAACAGCCCTTGCTTGCATTGATGTTATTGTTTGCATAACAGATTGTATTAGATGTCTGTATAGGGTGACTGTACTTGTGTATAGTATACATAGTTCTGGTGGTGTAAGGTTTCCTATATCTGGTTATGGTGTGTAACCAGCTAGGACTGACCATCGGGGGTGATGTAGATACAGATCAGTGAATACTACTCATCACTCAAAGTGCAACCAGTCCAAGCATTAAATGAATGTCCAGCCAAATACTTGCTGCTATAAGTAAAAGTAGTATTTTATTTCTCACTATACACATTCAAAGAAATGCGACATTCAAATGCAACAACACAATCTCTCTTGAGGTTGGGGCTCCAGTAGTTGTGAGCCAAATCCCTGTCCTACGCGCCTTAATGTAATGTGTTCAGGGTTACTCCCCATTTAGTGGTAGCCACATTACTGAGGGGGCCTAGTCTTGCATTTTCTAATGCATGTGGTGAGCACCTAGGAACCAGCTCACATGTTCTTGATATGTCAATGGGATTTCTGGTTCCTCATTTGCTCTACAGATGTTTGGCATGGCTGCGTCAGTGTATGTGTGAAAATTCCCTGTGTTGGCATTTGCTATCCTGAATGTAATCTGTGAGTAGAATACCTCTGTTCTGTACACTTTGTGGACCTCTAACATGAAGGTATTGTTCCCACCTGCAAAGGTTAGCCCATGTCGTACTAACATTTGTGTCAGAGCATGTCTGAAATCTAGTGGCAAAATCACCTGTGCTGGATCAGTCATTTTAATATACAGAATACAGAAAGGGTACATTTTGTGGGGTGATCCTTTTAAAGGTTAAAGCTTGAACAACCTACACCCATAAATAGGGGTTCCCTACTTTGCTGAGGAGGATATTTCCCTAACACCAAGTTGGTGACTAGGGTATTTGGGCACATAAAAGGAAACTTCTCTTTAGACCCATTAAAAAAGTATGCAAGCTAGAACATTGGTGGTACCATGTCGTTTCGTTTATACTATTTCAGTAAGACTGTGTGTTTGGACAACATAAATGTAAAAACTATATCAAACTGAGCCCACCCACCCTACCTGAATAAGTTGGCCTGGGCAGCTCATAGTGCACCATTTGGATTTGTAACCTTACAAGGTACCGGATGGTACGTGCAACCTCAGAACATGACACCCCCAACTCCCCAAGGAAATCGTGGAAGCAGATCTGCCCCTTTCATTAGTAACTCATGCATGCCCAAAGGAAGACACAAGAAATACTCAAACTGTCATGCAATAAGATTTTTGTGTTAAATATATGCGCTGCAATGATTAGTATTAGAAAACAGAATAGATTATTCAGCATTACGAGAATGGTAAAGAAGATAAACAGTTCAACCATTATGCAGTTTTATTGATTATATGCTTAAATATAATTCTGTCTATACTCGCACCTAGAGTCTTCTAACCTAGTGGGTGGGACTAGGGGGTTCAAATATGCTAGAATACCCTACAGTGATCTAACTCCCCACTTACCAGTGGGTAAGTTTAATTTAGGAGCCTGATCATGTGCAGAGCAGGCCATTGTCCTCATGAAGGCAACAGGATTTAGCTGGGCTGGAATTCCGGCAGTGGGCAACCTGTACAGTGGCAGTTAAATGCTCCTCTGTCTAAACAAAGGGTCAGTGTTGCTTATATAATAAAACATCATCCATGTTACCATGCCAGAGCTCTAGTCAGGCTATCATTATTGATTTTACCCTTGCAGAGTTGTCACAGAGTGGACACCAACAATCATCAATATTTTGTGAGATTGACTTGAGCCTGGTACAGAATGTTCAAGGTCCTGATAATATGCTTATGAAGAACTGTAAATGTAATCAAATCTATTTCATAGAGTAATATTTTTGTATGGGTGTGCAAACAAATGTGTGTCAATAGTCAGCATTTAAGAAAGTTGTCAACTTTAAATGTGAACTTGTAAAATTGTGGTGCTTCCTGTGTGAGGCTTATGTAACCACACAAGGGAAAATAACCCAGGAAAACCAAGACCTCCTTGCCCGGAGCACCAGCGCCAACTGCCTTGCCAAGACCAGTGTGCCCTGTGAGAAAGAAGAGAACGTGGAAGGTAGAAGGCCCACTGAGGAACCATGTTGTGAGGACTCCCTGTGCAAGGTGTGAGAATCCAGCTCTGCATCAATCGGGCTCAGCCTGTGTCACACAACTGTTTTTAGAAAACCCTGTATGCCAGTGGACAGCCACTGGTGACTGAGTCAAGCATTGAGTGCTATGCTGAGTGCGCTGTGCCACACAGCCTCGCAGCGGTGACCTCTTATGCTAGAGGAAGCCACCGATGAAGAAGTTGTGTGACCAGCATGCCAGAGCTCTAGAATGCCTGAATGACAACCCCATATGCCAGGAGGGGCTGTCATGCTATGGGCAATTGCACCAGAGTAGTCTATACATTGCGTCCTGAAAGTACAGTGGCAATTCAGTATGCCAGGAGGGGCTGCTGGGACCAAATCACCAAAGACTTCAGGTCGTTGCATGAGACTGGAGTGAGGTTGCAGCCAGCGGGTCTACCCTCGCCGAAAGGATTTGCCCTGACTGACCACGGTGGACATGGAAGATGCTGAGGAGGATGAAGTACCCATGTGGGAATCCAGTCCAGAGCAGAAGGACTAAATTCCCCCCATGGCAAAAACTCGACTTACAACATCGCTGTGAGCTGGAAGCTATTCTAATCACTGAGCAGAGTGGCCATGCCACTCTAGGAAGTGGGGCTGCACCTGCCTAACACAGCCCAACTTCTCCGAGCAGGATCTGATCTTGTGAGTGCCTGCACTGAGGGCACCTGCTGGAATGCCAAACGCTTCTGTAATGCAGATGCTAGTAAGACTTGAAAAAGGTCCTCTTTGGGCCCCTATGGATTCTCTGCTGAAGGTGCTGTGACACCATTTGCACTTTTGACTAAAAACCTGAAAAGTCAAAGGAACTTTTGAGAGTGTGCATTTCCTGGATGTGGCCACCACCAAGGGCCCAATTATGAATTTGGCGGTGAGGGGATGGGTCTGCCCCACCACCACCCTGCGAAACCTGTTGTGAGGCCACCCACCAGATTACGAGTTTTCTCATGTCTGGTGGGCTTTTTTTGGCTTTCCCATGGCGGTGCCTTCAAAAAAGGCCCGCAATGGCAAAGTCAAAAACAGTTCCTGAATGGCATGTACTCTAAAGTCCATGGCGTGCAGAAACTGATGTACATGCACACAGGGGGGGCACATTTCTAGCCCACCCTGCGTGCATCCACAGGGCCTGAGGCATAAGAGGTAGGGCCCCCTTTGTTTCCTCTTCACCAGGGTTTACATGGAGGAGGAGCCCCCATGTAAACCCTGGCTGATAGGAAACTCGTAATATGCTTGTGGGATCACAGCCGTACCAACAAGTATACTGTGACCTCAGAACTGCCACACGACCTCCTGGGAATGG
Source organism: Lissotriton vulgaris (assembly GCF_964263255.1). Classification (NCBI taxonomy): domain Eukaryota; kingdom Metazoa; phylum Chordata; class Amphibia; order Caudata; family Salamandridae; genus Lissotriton; species Lissotriton vulgaris. Next base: position 318,307 of record NW_028244993.1, read on the forward strand.
CAATTCCCTGGCTGTGGTCCCATGGTGGTCCCACCTCCTGAGTCATAATTGGGCAGTCGGGAGACCTTCACCACCGACCCCACGCGAGTCTGCTTGTCCTCAGACTGCCACACTCGTAAAAGGGCCCTAAATGGGAACAACCCCAAACACATTACACAGAGGAAGGTGGGACAGGGATTTCCCTGACACCTACTAGAGCCCCAACCTCAAGGGAGATTGATTGTTGCATTTGAATGTCGCATTTTATGTGAATAAGTAGAATAATACTGCTTTTCTTATATAAGTCAAGTATTTGGCAGGACACTGAGTTACTCTTTGTAATGTTTGCACTTTGAGTGATGAGTCGTATTCACTGACCTGTATTTACATCACCCCGAGAGAGTCTTGACTGCTCGAACACAGCCACCGATGAGAGTCAAGTGTAGAAAGGGTACTTATCCCAGTTGAGCAGGATCCCCACCGATGAGAATCAAGTGTAGAAAGGGTACTTGGCCCAGTTGAGCAGGATCCATAGTAGGTAAGGCCCAGGTCATCAGGATATAAGGCCTCAATCACCAGTGTTAGGCCCAGTAACCCCTGCTTATCTCATTGCCCTTCAAAAGGGGTCCTGGCATAAATTGTTTTTGGTAAAATCTGCAGATTATGCAGCAGATATTGTTTTTTGAAAATACGGCAAATCCATACTTATATGTGTAAAAAGATGTGGCAGCAGAATCACAAATATTCCATTGGCTCTGTGGACCTAACCACCAGTGTTAGGCCCAGTAACCCCTGCTTACCTCATTGCCCTCCAAAAGGGCTCCTGGCAGAAATTGTTTTTGGCAAAATCTGCAGATTATGCAGCAGATATTGTTTTTTGAAAATACGGCAAATCCATACTTATATGTGTAAAAAGATGTGGCAGCAGAATTACAAATATTACATTGGCTCTGTGGACCTAACCACCAGTGTTAGGCCCAGTAACCCCTGCTTACCTCATTGCCCTTCAAAAGGGATCCTGGCAGAAATGTTTTTGGGTAAAATCTGCAGATTATGCAGCAGATATTGTTTTTTGAAAATACAGCAAATCCATACTTATATGTGTAAAAAGCTGTGGCAGCAGAATCACAAATATTCCATTGGCCCTGCTAATGAGTTGGAGCCAATTTTACTGTGATTGCTCCTAAAAATTAAGCAGGTAAATTAATTTCAGAGCTGGTTTTGGGGAACTTTTGACCATGATAACACATATAGGTAAGACTTATTAGGAACGTACCAACTGTTTCTCTCTTGCTTTCGTCTCTTGGCTCACATAGTTGCTGCAATAGGTGTATTGCATTCTTATTAACCTTTGAATTTTCCCATGCAATTTTAAGCTTTTTTTTCTTTTTTGAAAAAGTAACAATCTTTTTGTTCTTTTTGTTCCTTTTTTGTCTTTTCTATGTTTATGCACACTTTTTTAAGCTATAAAAAAAATTACTGAGGTATTTCAATGATTCATATCCCCTTTAATTTGTTTGTCAACTTTGTGATCAAAATATCATCTTTCTAGATTAAGTTGTACAGTCAAATTATTTCTCATTCCTAAGAGTGCATAATGGTTGGCTCATTATTTTCAATTGCTTTTCTTTCACCCCATTGTTCATCTTCACAACCAATAAAAAAACTATCCTTCGGTTAATCATGCCACTGGAATTGAACTTCCTTGTTGACTTAGTATTCTATTAGAATACTCAATGCTTAGTGTGTAAAAAAATTAGTGCTGGTACCCAAACATCTGCTTAGAAGCCGACGGCCAACGTCAGCACACCGAATACCAAGGCTACAAGTGTGGCATCCACCTTAGGCCTTCTTTGATTCCCGTCATGCTAACAAACTCTTTTTTTCATTTAATTTTTCTCACCTGTTTTCCTATTTTCCTCCTTAAAATTGTTTTTCCTTATCGTTTCACGATACATACAACTTTCTGGTGGTGGTATATATTGTATCAAAACTTTGTTTCTCATTTTTCTTTTTATTGAATTTTTTGGAATGGACAGTTGCTCCCTCTTTTAATGACTACATTACTTTACTCAATATATTTATTACATGTTTTTCTCCCACGGAGCAATGTTTTACTGTCAAAGAATCCTGCTACCAACTTGAATATGGGTTTACAGCCAGGATATGGTTATTTCATAAAAACATATAAAAAACGCACATCGGCGCTTCTTTTTCCTGTCTGCTTTTTTTATGTATTGTATTTTGTCATAAATTGTTCTGTTTAGTTTATTGTTAGTCACTGTTGGTTCTTCATTTATGTGTTGGTTGAGGTGGTTACATGTATATTTTTTTTATAGGTACCCTACAATATCACTGTGCTGGAATTATGTCTTGTTATATTGAATGTTTCTGATGCCTTATGTATTATATATGAAAATGAAGAAAAATACACAGAATAATATGAATATGTATGTACTTTGAATAACAAATGAACTAAAAAGTATTTTATAAGTATATTCTTGGTCTGTGTGAGTCTTCAATAATGGACATATTGCCAAAGTTAGACTCATCATATATGTAAAGGGACATTTTGTGTGTTTAGGTCTTATTTTTGCAGTTTACTCTTGGCACCTTCACTTTAAATTTCTCCTTGAAGACAGAATTGAGTTAAACTGATAAAAATAAATTTATAATGGTAAAAACCTACAAGTGACCTTTGAAGAGGATACCTAAAATATATTTCCAATTCGTTTTGTGGTTTGCCATATTAAATTACTAACATTGGATGATGGAAGTATAGCAACCACCTACAAAAAAGTGAACTGGTCAAAGGAACGACTACCTGAACTCGTAGGTAAAGCCACAGCAATACTGGAGGATAGCATAGTGCTATCGCCTACCATATTAAAAGCTTGGAGTAAATTTGTGCTCGCAGTAATGAAACAGAATTGAAAATTAACAACGAGACGGACTACAATTCATACTCATTCATCAGCACAAAAAAATTAAGGTGCTAAAAAAATGAATTGAGTAGAGAAATAAGGAAGGTAAAAAAACAAGGTAACAACTCAGATGCTTGGGGCAAGCTAAAAATACTGAAAAAGGAGTTTAAGAAACACGTCTGGCAAGAAAAAAAAAAGAAAACAGATGAGTTTTGGGTAAAGATGGTTTATAACTGCAAACAATCAAATGCCAAAGCATTTTGGAAAACAATAAACTGCCTAAATAAGACTCTTAACATAATAGTCTCATCAAACGTAACAGAAGAAGTTTGGGCTGCGTATTTAAAAAAAAATTTTTTAGCCGAAGATCAATTGAGGGCTAATGAAAATAACAGAATTAATTAAACTAATGAACAAGCATCACATCATGCCCATGTACCCATTCTGCATGATACATTGTGTACTAGAATTGAAAAAGTTATTAAATCAGGACGAAGTGACAGTGGTTCTGGACCAAATGGTATTCCACCAGCCCTATTCAAAACTGACCCAAAATATTGTGAGAATCCAATAATGCTATTATTCAAAGAGGTGAAAAATACAGGTTTGAATCCTGATAGCTGGAGAGGATCGATAATAAACCCTATCTACAGGGGTGGTGAAAAAACAAACCCATCCAATTATAGATTAATAGCTCTTACTGATACAGAAGCAAAATACTATGCATCAATCATATTGGAAGAGCTAATTGAGTGGTCTAAAGACAAGAATTTGATTCCACCCCAGCAAATAGGCTTCCGGAAGGGGTACGGTACCAAAATCAACATGTTAGCAGTATCAGTAATTGCGGAAAAAAACAAACGTCTAAAGAAGAAATTACAACTCTATTTTATAGACCTGAAGGCTGCCTTTGATCGGGTGGATCATTCACCCCTTTGGGGCAAATTAAGAAGTTTGGGTGTACCTAAAAATTTATATACAGATATGTGGATTCAAATTAAAGTAGGGGATGGAACCAAACTGGCAATGAAAATTCCAACTGCTAGGGGGCATAAGCAAGGCTGTGTGTTAGCCCCACACCTGTTTAATTTATTTATGGCGGATTTGTCTCACCACCTGGATTTAGTTAATGCACACACACCAAGATTAGGGTCACTGATGATATCCCATTTAGCATATGCCGATGATATTGTGCTGCTGAGTCACACAGAAGTCGGTCTCCAAAGACTAATCGAAAAAACAACGATGTATACAAAACACAAAAAATTTGAAATAAATATCTCCAGAACAAAGGCTATGCATATCGGGAGGAACATTCGTGCATTCGTAAAGATCCTCAAGCTGGATAATCAAACCCTAGAAGAAGTCACTACTTACAAGTACTTGGGGTTTCATTTCGATAAAAAATTTAATTTTTAAGCGCAACAGCATTATATGGTTAGGGAAAAAAAGCTTTGATACATGCATTCAGCTTGCTAGCAAAAACTAGATGGACCCTTCTATCAACCATTGCTTACTATAATTAAAGCAAAGTTGCTCCCTTCGCTAACTTATGCAAGTGCGGTGATGTATGGTAGGGATGCTAAATTGTTAGACAGTCTACAAACCAAAACTTATAAGCATGTATTCCATTTACCCTGTAACGCCTCTCCAGCCTAAATCTGTCTGGACTTAGGATTAACGCAGCAAATATAGCAAGAAGGTATCAGTTTATTAAAACCATGCATTAAATTCGAAACAACCAATCAAGTATTTTAGTCAAAGCGCTATGGGAAACCATGGTCAATGATGCTCATTCAACCTATAGCAAATATTTGTTCTCCTCATTACGTTTAATAAATGCAGGTGATCTGTGGGATTTAAAATTGCGGCAACCCACGTTTTGTCAGGCTATGAATGAAGCGGCTAAAATTCACTCACTGATAGAGGATAACGCATGGATGACAATCCAAACGTATGTCACATTGCAACCTGCAACTTATTTACAGTTAACCTATCCTATGCACTTTAAGAAACAAATATTGGCCATGCCCCTAGGTGATTTGACGTCTTTATCTGAAAAACTACTTTGGCGTTACAATGGACCAAAAACATGTAGATTATGTGACACCGCAGAAGAAGACTTTGTGCATTTGGTCTGCATATGCCCCGAAATTATGAATGTGCGTTGATTACATTTAAAGTTTTTATTCATTGAGCGCAGGATCTGTGCATGCAGAACAGCAATCATGAGAAGCTGGACTCTACTGACCCTCGGTTAAATTGTAAATTGGTGAAGTTTTTGCAATCCCACGACAAAGGCTTGTAAGAAGTATCCAAAAATGCAGGCTATAACAGTGTATGACATTGATAAGGAGGTTAAAATTGTAGCTATCGATGACATCCAGAACCGTAGAATCATGTTTGCAATATCACCTACGTACCCCCACACAAATAACTTGTTAAAAACTGCAAAGTGCCTGTAATTATGCCCTGAATATATTTTATACAACTGTATTATAACTTATGTTATGTGATATATTAATATATATATTAATGTTTTAATGAAGATGGAGTAACATCCTTTTAAAATGTATTTAACTTGTATTTGTATTGTGATGGTTTTTATTAACTAAAAACTGTAAACAATAAATCAGATTGAATTAAGGTCGTATTTCAGGCTCAACTAAACAATTCCCCATTATTTTAGAGTCAAGAGATAGATGCTTATTTTGTTTGAGCAATAAGTACAATGGTATAAAGTTTCATTTTATGAGATCGCCAGTGGTGCTGCCAAAATTTTGTGGTGACCGAACACCAGAGTCGCTTAATATTGTTTCCACTTCATGTCTCTTTCTTTAACCACCTTACACTTCATAACTCTTTACCTCACTCTTGCAGGTTACATTTTCTCCTTGTTTTCACCATTTGTCACTGTTTTCCTATATTTCTCATCCTCCTTCCTTTTCTGCCTTTCATTTTTTTTCTGACAATGAAAAATACATTCCCCCCAAAAATGAGTGCAGGTGCAGTCACATGCAACCACCGGCACAAAGAAAGCCCCACAAGAAAGGTGTGCTATCCATTTACCAATGCATGTAACTTTAATAAAATATCAAGTTCTAAAATCAAATCCACGATTCAGGGTTATTAGTTGCCATAAGAGGTAGGTGAGATACATGTTGATCTATTATGATCACACATATATTTCATTAGGCATAGCCTGTTTCTTGGGGAAGTGGAATGTCAACGGTGCACATGATTTTCAGAATAATCCTCTTTGTTCAGTGCATTATCTAAAAATTAAATCAAACCTGCAAAATATCAATTAGTCAGGTTCCATTTGTTTACTTGTTTTAATCAAAGTATACTACTTCTGTTCTTTTTCAAGCCTTTTAAATCTCGCCCATGTCTGTTGACAGCAATTACTTACAATTGTCTTTGTCAATGCCTCATTTAGCCTATTATGACACTTGTTTGCCTGGTATCCAATACATAAGATTAACATAAGTATGTTTCCATACTTTCTTTACCTAGATCCTCTTGGATGTTTTATTTCATTATCATATTTTATTTCATATGACTGCTCATGCGATGAGTATTTTGTTTTGTTTATTACTACAGGAGTGGTGCTAGCAAGATATGGTCAGTCATGGAAGGATGTTAGGAGGTTCTCACTCTCCACTCTAAGAGACTTTGGGCTGGGAAAGAAGTCCCTGATGGAGACGGTGACAGATGAGGTTGGATTCCTCTGCTCTGTATTCAAGTCCAAGGATGGTAAGTTTCTACTATTAAATAGCACCATACTCTCCAGCAAAGCAGTTGGTAGCATATCTGCCTGTTGTTTAAGATTTTAGCAGGGATACAATTTTGGGGTCGCCAGAGAATGCAACTCTTAACTCTGAATTTGTGACCTCAGATTTACAGATAGCAAGGACAGTGGCAGGTAAGAAGCCCAAATAAGTTTCTCCTAGACTAGAAATTACTTTTTGCATTGTCATTCTCATGCCCCCATCTCATTAGCATTCAAAATGAGGATGCTATGCAAACAAAATCGCTATTGAAACTGGTCTTCTGTCTGTAGTGGAAGCGCTGAAGCAGCTCTTAGATCAAGGAGGTACGGCTGGCATTCAGTTGTGGCCGCTCCGCAGTGGTAGGGCAGGAAGGGGGGGGGGGGGGAATTTAAAAAACAAATAAAGATCACTTAGGCCGGCTGGGCTATGGGCCGGCTGCTGCCTTTCTTAGTCCTATTTGTTCTCTTCCTGGCTTCTTTTGGAACAGGAAGAACCCAGGCTCCCCTAAGCCAATCACAATCCTGTAATGCAGGGTTGTGATTGGTCTAAGCACTGTGGTTCGTCACTCAGTTGGGTAATGGAAACCTGGGTATGTTCTCCACCCAGGCTGGGGAGAACATGAAAAGTGTGCAGCTCGGGCCGGCCAAACATTCATTCGCACTTAGGAGGGTGCCACTACTACTCCACCCTGCCCTGCCCAGCCCAGGCCTGTAAAACTGCCTCAGCCCAGAAAAATAAGATAATAATAACATTGCTTTATTATCATATTATTTTTCCTTTTTTGTTGTGCTGAAAGGCAGTGTGGTGACATTCCTTGGCCTTAGCCGAGGAGCTGCACCTGCCAGCATTATACTCCTTGATTTTAGTGTGGCATTTGATGTAGACAACCAAAGAATTCTCATTGAAAGAATCAATAAAGCAGGAGTCAGTGGAACTGCCTTGAAGTGGCTTTCTTCATTTCTTAGACAGGATCTCTCAGGTGTTTGAAAAATCCTGGTTTTTGGACACCATATCTCTGAAATGTGAAGTTCAGAAGGCTCCTCGCTGAGCCCTACGCTTTTTACTTTGTACATGTGTTGCTCAGATATGAATATATCTTAAAAAATGAAAAGACAAGAGGTGTTTGGCAAAACAGTAACAAGTTGATTTAATTAAATGCAGCAGCCGGGAGAGTATCGACAATGTAGTTTCTGATAAAGTATCTCATTGTACACAAGTTTTGGCCAACCATTTATACAGTGAGGCACAATAAACCAATCTGGTATTTTTGGCCTAGTCATAAACAAGTACAACCATCTGTTAGGTGGACACAGGTGGCTCTCGACCTCCGGGGGAGCTAGTGAGGGCCAGTGTGTATGTGTCCAGTTGTCCACTGTGGGGAGCCCATGACCACTACGTGTGGTGTGTATGCTGTGTCCTGATTGGCTGAGTGTTTGTAACTTTATGTGGCATCTATCTTTGTAGTATTTTGTGAATGTGCACCTTTGAAGAAAAGTGTTTTATTGGGGCCAATTTCTTCTGACCTCTTTGTGGTGTAATTGCCTATCTGTTGGATCGATCATGGTTTTCCCTGGGTGCGCGTTTGTCTGTGGGCTAAGTGTAACCCCACCTGTGACTTGTCAATCGGTATACTCAGGTTTTGGTCACATGGCCTGTCTGAACACATATCTTTGACTCTGGGTTAGTGAGGAGGTCACCTTGGGTGAATCCGACAGTAATGACATGAACTGATTAAAACGTGTACAATTAACACGGCGGTCATTCATCTAATTTTTACCAACAACCTCAGTATTGTGCATATAGTTGTCATAGAGTACATCAATATTGACTTTACTGATATTGACATTCTTGTGCTTGCAGAGATTATGGCATACATTGACTAATCCCGGGCCGTGAACTTTGGTCCATTTGCAGAGTTTGCTGAGTTTTCCATGCTCCATGGAATTCCCACAAACTCTGCTCCGCTACACAGAGAAACCGTTGAGGAAACCGTCAGTTAGTATTGAGAAAGTTGCCACTCAAGTAGAACATTTACACGAGCGGCAGAAAATGAGAAGGGCCCTCTTGCGCTCATATGGTCACAATCGCATTGATTTTCCAGTGCCGGACAAACACCTGGCACTGAAAATCAACGCAAATAGGCGTGTCTAAGCATGCTCGGCATAGAGCGGCGGAGTTTTGGGTCACTTTTTAGGCAAACTCCGCTCAGGCTTAACATTGACATTATTTCTACAGGTATCGACATTGTTATGCAAGCACATTTTATTAAATGCATCAACATTGCATTTATTGATATTGCTGTGGTCTGGCCTGCACATATCATGGTGTGTATTGATTTAATATTCACGGATAATAGCACATGTGCCTCTTGTGGAAATTGTGCTGTCTTTCGCGATATCAATAGTGTCATATGCTGATGACATGCAATTTGTGTTCTCGCGTGTTTCAGAACACGGGCTTCAAACCTCTTCCCCGAGGCTTTGCATGGAGAAAGTAGCAAGTTAGATAGCCAGACGGTTATAAAAAGTCTGGGGTTGTGGCTGGAAAAGCCCCTTCCAATGGATGCCCAGGCAATGCAATTATTCATCAAATGCTATAGCTTTATTCGAATGTTTCGGAAAATTCTGCATCTGCTCATTTAGCTATCCAGAAATTTAGGGGAACAGCAAATAATTCTCTCTCATTTGAACTACAGGAACTCACTCTACCTCAGAGCAACTAGACTTGTAACTGAGAGACTTCATTAAGCAAAACGCAGCTGCCCACCTTCTGCTCAATATCTCAAGACATCAATCAGCTTGATAGGTTCTGGTCACTCTTCGTTGGTTTCCTGTAGACCAGAGAGTGACGTTTAAGGCACCATGGGGCATATTTGCAAGCTCATATCGCCACCACAACATCCCTTTTCTCGAAGTTGTGGTGGCGATAGGGCCTCAAGTATCTCCTTATCTAAGCATGCCATTGAGGTCTGGAATTTACTTGAAGCAGAAAAAAACGATATCTGTTTCTTTACTGAAACATGGTTTCACAGTCAGGCGTCATCTGATATAGCGTCCGCCTTTCCCCTGGGGTACCTCCTAACAAGGTTGGATAGAGAAATGCGGAGGGGCGGAGGCATAGCCATTGCGGCTAAAGCCCCATTTGAGATCAAATTATTGAAATCCTGTTCCAGCCCCATAGCAGAAATCATGATAGTCGGTATTAAAATCTCTAGCTCTGAAAACTGGCAAGGAGCTCTAGTTTATAGACCCCCGGGCCTTAAAATCGGATTTGTCAACTACTTATTAGAAACCATAGTCACCCATGCACTGGCTACAGAAAATTTCATTCTGCTCGGGATTTCAATTACCATGCCGAACTTTCCTCTGACCCCGAAACCTATTAGTTAATTAGTACAATGGAAAGTCTTGGTCTTACCCTAAGAGTAACTGGCCCGACTCACCAAGCGGGCCACACCCTAGATTTAATCTTCACTAGTTCCCCTAATTTGAGCTATGAAGACCCTCTACCCATGATTTGGACTGACCATTATCTTATAAAGTTTAACCTCCCAAGCCAGGCCTCAGCCAGATCAATAAGTGGAAAAAGAGTGCCTATACGCCCATGGCGCAAACTTAAATCTGAAGCCTTCCAGTCCCATTTCAAACCTTCAAAAAATCTGGTACTTCCTTTAGAACAAAGGGTAACCAACTTGGAGTCTTCCATTCTACAAACTCAAGATGTTATCATTCCTGAAACCAACGTTAAAACTAAATCGGTGGCCTGCCCATGGTTTATGACTGCCTTAAAAATAGACAAACAAGCCAGCAGAGTAGCGGAACGTAATTGGCGGAAAACTAAAACGAAAGAGGATAGACTCAAGTAAAAACTACTCCATTTGTGTTATATAAAAAACATTAAAATGGCCAAGAAGACATACTTAACTCAGCGCATAAACAATTCGGCTAGCTCCAGTAATGAACTTTATAAAATATTAAAAGAATTCACTTCCCCTTGTGCTGAACAGGCTCTTTTTAGTCCCTCCTAAAATTGGGTCTGAGTTCTTCGATAATAAAATGAAATCAATCTATTCCTCCTTTCCTAACTCAGACCTAGGTCAGTCTCTTCAAGATTACAGCTTGATGCCCTTGCCCTCTTCGATGGACTGCAAGGAATCCTCCTATTTGACTGAATTTGATCTGATCACAGTCACTGAAACTCTGGAGGGCCTAAGAAAAATAAAATCCGGATCCCATTTGGATCCTTTCTCTCCGCGCCACTGTGCTGTAATTATGCCACTGCTAGCTAACTCCATTACTGCCATTTTCAACACCTCACTTGAACAATCCATTGTACCATCAAAATGGAAACATGCACAAGTAAAACAGATTCTTAAGAAGCCTTCTGACGACCCCACTCTACCGTCTCATTATCGGCCTATATCTTTGCTACCCTTTTTTGGGAAAGTGCTGGAATATCTAGTAAACAAACGGCTTACGGCCTTTATTGAGGCACGCGGAGTCCTTGATCCTTCCCAATCCAGTTTCCGTGCTGCCTATAGCATGGAGACAGCTGTTGTTGAGATCAGGCTCACGGTTGACAGTGGCGAATCAGCCATTCTCATCCTCCTGGACCTCTCCGCTGCATTTGACACCATCTCCCATAGTATTTAGAAACATCGTCTGTGGGAGATAGGTGTCAGAGGAGGGGCCCTAGGATGGATTGAAAACTATCTGACTGATCGCCTCACCACCGTTTGAGTGGACACCCTGGTCTCCGGTAGTCGCCCAGTAATAGTCGGGGTACCGCAAGGGTCAATCTTGAGCCTGTTACTTTTTAATCTGTACTTAACACCAGTGGCTAAAATGATTAATTCCTATGGCTTTGGAACTGTGTTGTGTGCCGACGATACCCAGCTGCTTATCACCTGCCGCGTGGAACTCGTCGGCACTCGTTCACGTTTCAAAAATTGTATGGCTGAGATAAGCAGTTGGATGAGGAACAACAAACTCCAACTGAATGCCAGCAAAACAGATTATTCTGTTCGGTAAAGCAGAAAAGTGCTAGACACAAGACTGGTGGCCTCCGGAATTGGGAGTATGTCCCTCTCCTAAATCAGCAGTCCGTAACTTGGGATTTATAATTGACTGTACCTTGTCTATGAAAAATCACATTGCCAAAGTAACAGGGACATGCTTTGGAATTATGCGCAGTCTTAGGAAGATTTTCAGATGGCTTCCCATAGAAACTAGAAAACCGTTGGTTCAGGGCTTGATCATCAGCCATCTTGATTATGGCAATGCCATGCACTTTGGATTGAATGAGGATCTGCTGGCAAAACTGCAAACTATCCAGAATGCGTCTGCCAGATTAGTCCCGGACCTTCCTCCCAGAACTGCATCTGCCCCATGCCTAAGAAAGCTCCATTGGCTTCCCATCCGTCAGAGAAGCCATATTAAGATCTTGAGTTTATCGCACAACTCTCTGTATAACAACTGGTCCAAATATCTCCAAACAAACTCAATTGGTATGTCCCCAAGAGATCCTTAAGGTCCAATAATAAATCATTTCTGACACAACCGCGCGTCCGTACCTCTAGGTACGGTCAGCGTTCTTTTTCTTATCTTGCTCCCCTTCCATGGAACAAACTGCCTCCCCACCTTCGATCCATCACTGAACACAAGCAATTTTGCGAAGCTTTAAAAACCTGTCTCTTCCCCAAGTAGATCCCCTTTTTGTTCAGCTCCTAACAGTTCTCTTTATTCTGTTCTAGCCCCTCTGTTGAGCAATAGTTTCATGCTGCAAGCGCCTTGAGACCTTACGGTGATAAGATGCGCTATATATAAATCTTTGACAATTTGACAATTTGACAATAGGGGCTTTGACTTATTCACAAGGTGGAGTTAGCTATTATATATAGCGTGAAAGGGTCAGGCAATGGGTGTTTTCGTTGCCATTCCACATCAACACTCATTGATTTTGACACTGACCCATATTTACAAGGTTGCGTAAATATGGGGAAGCGCAAAAATTAAGACTAGGTCTTACTCTGGTGCAGCGAGGAGAAATCCTCCTAGTTTTTGCTGTTTCCATGTGTCCTGCGTTGTGCAGCACACATAGAAACAGCAAAATACCATTGATTGTTTATGTGCAGGAAGGTGTCCCTTCCAGCACATAGTACATCACATCTTCTTTGTGTGCTGCATTAGGCAACACACATAAAAGTTTCAAAACGGCATTTCAAAATGTTTATGTGCAGGAGGGGAAACATTACTGCACATAAACAATCATTCCCCTCAAAGTAGGCACCCTTGCACTGTGGTGCACAGTGCCTGCGTTGGTGCTAGGCAGCTAAATTAGCTCCAGCGCACGGGGATATGCAAGGCAGCACCATAAGCCAAGGAGGAAAACGCCACGCTCCACCACTTCCTTGTAATTAGGCCCCTATGTGTAGCATAGAGGGCACATCAAGCAAAAGGTTCACCTTTATTGCAACCACTAATCTCACCTTATACCCCTGGTAGAACCATAAGGTCAACCAAACCTTGAATGGAGAGGGCCCTCCATATCCAAAGAGCGAGAAATGGAGGGTGCTGTTTTGCTTACGCGTGTGTTTTATTAATAACAAACCTTTCTTTATGAAGCACCTCAAAATCTCACTGCTTGGCAATTAGCCTATTCTTCCATACATTGTTAATTTGTGTTGCATATGTTAGTGCTGGGATGCTTTAGGATAGCCGCTCGCTTTGTAAATGTGCATAGAATAGAATAGAATAGAACAAGAGGTAAACAAAACCCAATTCTTTACCCTTCTCTAGCCCCTCAGCTGAATCCTATTTTAGACTGAAAATATGTCCTCTCTCTTCCACATCACTAGGTAGTGGCAAAGAGAGTAAAAGTGAGGCAAAGTCGAGCCTGGCTCCGCCACCATTAGGGGACAGTGAAGGACAGATGTGATTTGCAGGCCTCAACAGTTTCAGCTTCTTCTTTTGGACTTACGCTGCACCAAAGCAGGAACAGCCCTATTATTGAGAGTTCCACTTTCCCTGGTACTGCAGTGGTCCTGCAGAACCTGCTACCATTCCACCATGGGATGCACCAGAGTGGCTCTCAATCTCAGTCCTGGTACCTGAGTTAGAGTGGGAAAGGTTGAAATTCTGGAAACAGGCTATACTGAGCTCTATTCTGCCTGTGATTGCCGCAGGTACTGGCATGCTCTACTACTCATGGTCCATAAGCACTGCTTGGGAACAGAAGGAGAAATACGGGTGAACAAGGCTATACATAGGCATCTGAGACTGTGCTTAGGCATTTGAGGTAGCTCTTGTGCATAAATCTTTTCATGAGCCTGTAAATGCTTTGCTTAAGTCTGCATCTGTTACTTGGGTTTAAAGGAACTATAATAGACATAATACTCTATTGCAAAAAACTATGTAGAGCATATGCAGCTGTACTTAGGGTAATGAGTATGTACATCTACTATATATATATATGGTCGCATCTACATATGATTGTTTTGCCTGCACATTTGAGACTGTGGCTGGGCATTGAAGGATGTGTGTGAGGCTGAAACTGTCTATTTGCTAAAGGATATTGAACTTGGTATTATATGCTTGTGCCTAGTGCCTAGTACATGATGGTTGTATCTAGCGTAAGATTGTTGTGTCCGTAGCATATCAAGGCTGCACCCCAAAAGCATCATGGTAGCAACCTGCTCTAGAGCTGGTAAGTAAAGGAGCTGATCATTTGCCTTATAAAAATGTTGGTCTTATTTTGATAACTGTGCAAATGTGTAGCATGTTTTCCTTTAATTATTTCACTTGCGATGCTATTACTAGGCTCAACGATTATGGGAATATGCATCCTGTAATAAGACTGGTGAAAAGGGTCAAGTGAATTTCCTGAGATATCATAATGTGATACGGGGTATAGGACTAGTGACATCACTTCTACTTTTGGATTATAGTGAATTAACATTCAGGTATTATTGTATCTAACATTATGGTGGTACAGTTTGATTTATTTGGGAGTCAAGAATTGAGCATTACGCAATCCATACCCTGATGGGTTTCTCCTTTGCGCGTGTCACTAGTAGCACACCATCCTGCTCTGTGCCTAAATGTTGTCATGCAGGAAGAGCACTGGAGAGCACACATATTCCATTGCATCAAACAACCTAATTTGCTTCATGGGGCCTTATTAAGAGTTCCTTTGATTTTGATGCAGTTATGCTGGGTGAGGAGTGGGGTTGTGGTTAGTATCCCCAAACCTAAATCTAGAGATTGCAAGATATTTGGAGTAATGTGCACACAGGAAACTAAAGCAATTTTACCTCCAAGGTCAGATCAACACATCAACAAAACCTCAACTCATATCCTAGATGATTTAGGAAGGACAACCACTAACAGTCAACCAACTGGTTCCCAACATTAGGGACAAGTGCAAATGAATCAGTTATGGTGCTCCTCAGCAGAGCATAATGCAGATTTTATGAAGGCACAGACATATCATCCTGTCACATGGTAATCCTGAAGTATGGTGAGCACAGGTCATAGCAGAGGCTGACCTGGTGGGCTGTCAAGCCTCACACAACTCTAAGTCTGCCTCTAAGCCTCCACTCCCTGGCCTATATTAGCCTGATCGTTTATAAATAACTCAGCAGTGGAGAGCAGACCACTAATTAATTCCTTCAGTCATGTGTTAAAGACAGCAGTTAAAAGTACTTGGTAATTGTAAGGTACTAGTAATGGCACTGAATTGTTAGCATGATTTGCTCTGCAGTGTGCCACTCTGGAAAATGAGCAACTAGTATTTTTAGGCTAGCCCAGTCACTGCTTATTCACTCTATCTCAACTCTGTTGGCTTCCTCCTCTTGCCTTGGTTACTCTGGGTTGCTCTGATGAACAGGTTTAAAGTAAGGATTTAGAATCTAAATGTTAAATTAGACAGCAGGCCATTTTTATTGAGATAATAGACTAATCTTGCATATATCATAAGTGTGGCTGCTTTACTGATCTCCATGTACAACACGCTCTGTATAGTGAACCACCTCTTGGAGGTTCAATAATGTAACTGACATGAGATATAAAGTAGCAAGGTGAGTTGGTATTCAGACAAAATATTGAAACCAATATATTGTCCTAACAAAATATCATGTACAAAATATCATGATATGAAAATATCATCTGGAAGAATATCGATTTTAGGGAAAGTAAAATAGATTTTTAAAATATATGGTATTAAGATCATTGTATTAATATTGTTTTTTAATTATCGCAATGTATTTTAGTATATATTTTAAATGTATATGATGTTACTTTTCTCTACTTATTGTTTATGTTTTTTTAATATAGTTATATTTTTAGTAGTTATTAAATTAAAATGAATAAAATGTTGTGCTTTTTGGTACTGTAGCAGGTTGTGGGTTTATAGGGGTACAAGGTGGGAAGTAATTTAATTTATAATTAATTATTAATTTGTTTTCAATTACATTTTAATTTATTATTTTATAATTCATTGTGCAATTCATTGCTTTTTCATTTAAATTGTAACTGCAGGTTGTGAGATTTATATGGGCACAAAGTGAGACGTAAATTCATTATATTTTATATATTATTTGTTTTTAATTAATATTATGGGCTTCATTAGGATGTCGGTCGGAAAGCATCTGACCGGCAGTCAGAGGCTTTCCAACCAACATCCATGGTTTAAAGTCTAGGCTGTTGGATTGTAAACCATCCGGTCATTCCAGCGGGCCTCCAACGGGCTCAAGGAGTCCATCGACCAGTCAGAGCCCGCCACATAATCCCTTACGTATGGCGTTTGCGCCGTAGGGATAATGATGTCGGTTTCCGACATGCTTAAAATGTTGGGCTTTCAGTTGGGAGCCTTGAGGGGACCAATGGTGCCCCAATGTAAATCCCTGCACAGTGTGACAGGCACCATGTGGAGCCTCCCACACGATACAGGGATTTACCCAATACCCATTCCTGTATGGGAACTTGTGCTGCAGGCGTAAATTACCCAAAGCACAAGCTCCCATGGGAGTTTGCAACCGCACCATGTGCAGTTGCATCATAATACGGTGTTCGGAACCACCAATTTACGGTGCGTTGATTTCCACACTGAAACAGTGTCAGGCAGACTTGATGATAATTTGGGCCAAATTTTTCAATTGATAATTAATCATGTTAACTGTGAAATTTTTTGTCTTAGTTATATTTTAGGTGTGGATTGTGGCTTTTGTTGGGGTATAGGGTGGGAAGTCAATACATTTTAATTTAGTAATATTTATTTGTTGAAATTAATTATTAAATTGATAATTATCTTAATTATGCACCAATCTTTTGTTAAGTTCAATTTTAGGAGTGTATTGTGCATTTTGTAGGGGTGTATTGTGAGAAGTACATGAATTATAAATGAGTAATCATTAATTTTTAATTATTGATAATTAGGTAATTAATAATTATGCATGTCAATAGTGTACATATGTTTGGGTAATGTTAGGATCTAGGTGTGGGTTGGGGGTATAGGGTGGTAAATGACTAAATTAGAATTATTTATTAAATATATTTTTGTTCATAATTAACATTAAAATAATATTTATTTAAATGAAAATATTGATATAAATTGTGTAATACATAATTTTTGGGGTGTGTGTTGTAGTTTTTGTATGTGTAAAGGGTGTATAGGAAATAAATTATACTTGATAGTAAAGGTAATGTATAATAATTACATAAATAAAAAATTAATATGTGAAATATGTACATAAAATATTGTTATATTATATATTAGGTGTGAGTTGTTGAAGTTGTATGAGTAAATGGTGGGAAGTTAATTAAACATTATTAATTTAGTATTACTTAATTGTGAATAATAAATGTTTCATTGAAATTCAATTATGAAAATGTTGAAAATTATATTTTCAATTTATATGTCAGGTGTGAGTTGTTTTATTTGTAGGGATAAATGGAGGGGTGGTAATTATCTATAATTATTTTAGGAATACATTATTATTATTAATACTTTAACGAATATTTTATTAAGTAATATTTGTAAATAATATTTTAAATAACATTTTCAGATTTCTATTTTGCTGAAGTATAGGGTAGAATATAACTTAAGTTGTAGCAAAATTAAATATTGGTAGTTACGTTATAATAAATTATGTTATTTATTACTTTATGTGTTAATTATGTTGTGTTTTTCAAATGTAAATAATATTTTATTTCTTAGTTGTTATGTTGAGAGTATATTTTTGAATTTTAATGATAATAATATTTGTAGTTATGTATGATATGTATTTAACATTGTAATACATATTTATTTTATTTAATTTTTAAAATAAAATACATTTGTATTTCTTTTTTTTCACGTATTTATATTTTGTATTATTTACTATGTCTGTGAAATTATTTTATTATGTTGCACTGACTGGAATGTGAATAGTAAGTTTTACCCCTCCGCAATCCAACACTTTCCTTACTGCCGCAATGAATGGAGTTAAACGCTTTACGTGTTGTTGGACTAAATGTAGTGAAAATAATAAATTGCACTACTTCGCTATCCAATGTTTTTTTTTACTGTTACACTTACAAGCCTGGTGGTTTGAGGGCTACCAAACTCGTGGTGGCATGGCAGTCCAGCCACCGCCACACCAGCAGTCCAGCTGCCACATTACGAGTTGGGCGGATGGACCACCCTGGGACAGCCGTTAAGGAACCTCCATTCCCTGATGACAGAAATGCGGGTTAGAGGCTGCAATATACTTGGCGGGACCGCTGTTGTCCCACCAGGCATATTACGAGTTTCCTCTCTGCCAGCAGTGTCATGGAGGTTCCTGAACACTATGGTGGGGAGGAAACAAAGGAGGCCCTACTGTGCCACCTGTGCCTCCCCCGCATTTGGATGCACACAGGAGGCATAACATGTGCCTTCCTGTTACATGCACAACAGTTCCTGCACAGCATGAACTTTAACGTCCATGGTGTGCATGAACCTTGTGTGGTGTTACAATTGTGGTTCCTTTTTCAAAGGTACTACCGCCTTTGAAAGAGGCACCACAGCGGGACCACCACGCCTCCTGCCAGACTACTTTTAAGTCCTAATCTGGAGGACGGTGAGTCTTAGTGGTGTGAAAGCAATGGGGGCGCAGCCCCACCGATCCTGCATTGCCGAAACTCGTAATTGGACCCTTGGTGGAGTAGGAATAGTATATTTTATCCCTCCACAATCTAACACCTTCCCTATTGTTGCATTGAGTGTAGTGGAAATAGTAAAACATATTCCTCCGTAAATTAATAATTACTCTACCTTTGCAGTGACTGTAGTGGAAATAGTAAATGTTGCCAACTGCTGCATTGCTTGAAGTGGGAGTACTACATTTTATTCATACTTAGTCTAACACTTTGCCTACTTTTGTATACATTGTAGTGGAAATAATAAATGTATTAAATGTAAAATGTTATAATTTATTTTATATTGTTACAATTTATTTAATTATGTTTAAAAAAATTATAATATTTATAATTATTAATGTCTTTAGTGTGTAAAATGTTTTTAGTAAATTGTAAGTTATCATCATCATCATCATTGTAAGCTTTATTGGACCGTAAATGTCATAAAAGCATTTCACAATAAAACTATGTATCACAAGTTTGAAAATGATCAATTTAATAAAGTATATGTTATAAAAATGAATTAAAAGCATTAAAAAGCTTATCTAAGTGTTGTTGATAAGAATTGTTGCTGATAAATGATACAATTTAAAAAGTTCCATTTGGAATAGGTATACCACTTTCGTATTAATGGCAAGAGCCTACAATCGTCTTTTTACTGCGAGTAGCTTAGTTCTAATTGTCCACATCCATCCTAAACACTTTGCCATTGACACTGCATACAATACAAAGGGATCAGTACACAATATTTGCATTGCTACACTCAACAGGTGTGTGCCCCTTTTCCTGAAAATCGGTGCCAGCCAAGCTTTGTGTGGTGAAACATATGCAGGGTAAATAAATAGCACATGTACATATGTTTCTTCCGTGTTAGTACAGTTTGCGCACTTATTATCGGCTGTGGCGGACCATGTAGCTGTAAAAGACTTCAACGGTAAACAATCTGCACTAAACTGGAAATACAGTGTGCAGTCTAATGGCTTAGTGATTACATACCAGTAGTTCACGTCATGCAGACTTGATTTTATTTCTAAGAACTTTTCTGTCAATATAGCAGCTTCACATGTTCTATTAGCTTCTTGCATGATCACTTCCCAATACCTTTGCTTGATTATGTTTTTTGGTGGAAATTCAGTTCTACTAGGGTCTGCCCACAGTAATGGCATACCCGTTACGTTACGTTACGTTAAAAATTATTTGTAACGCGCACTATCACCATCGGTTTCTTGGCGCTCATTGACAGGTAACGTGATCCAGAGTGGGAGGGTTATTCATATGCGGATTGAAAGAGCAGGGTTTTTAACAGTCTACGAAAACAGTCGTACTTTGGGCAGAGATGGAGTGAAGGTGGCAGGGAGTTCCAGGTGGAAGGGGCCAGGACAGAAAAGCTCAGGCCACCGTGCTTTTTCCTTTTAAATTTGGGGACATCGAGGAGATTTAGTGATGCTGAGCGAAGAGCTCTAGAAGGGATGTGACGGGATAAGGCCGAAGAGATGAACGCGGGGCTGCATCCGAAAGGGCCTTGAAGGTAGTACATGCCAGTTTGAAAGTGCAGCGTTTGGAAACGGGGAGCCAATGCGGACTGCGGAGGAGGGGAGTGACGTGCTGATGTTTGGGCTGGTGGAAAATCAGGCGAGCGGCCTGATTCTGCACCAGCTGAAGTCGGTGGAGGTGGCATGCAGGAATTCCTGCGTACAAAATGTTGGCATAGTCGAGCCTGGAGGTGATGAGCGCGATAACAACTTGGGTCAGGGCTTCTTTGGTAAGAAACCTGCTGATCTTGATACCCATACTGGTTAGGGAAATTCTGATGTCATGCAACCAATTGAAGTGGAAGTGATCTGCCTCCATTACGTCTTTAAGACCTTCCGCAAAAATGGCCAGTTCTGGTGTGGACGAGATCCTGCGCCAGTTAAGAATGGGGCGTAGTCTTGCTAGGTCAACTATGGCTTTTCTGCCCAAATCATAGCACAGGGGGAACAAGGGAGTGCTTTGCGGCAAGCCTGTACTCACTCGTAAGAACTAGTTCTCAGATACAGCTAGAGGGCCCACATTTTCAAAGCCCCATAACTCGGCACCGTACAGAGCTGAGCTCAGTATCATAGAGCTGTAGATCTGCAGCACTGTGGTAAGAGGCTTAGTCAGTGATGTTTTGAACTCCTCATTCATAACGCCGGCCAGTTGTCTATGCTTTAAGGTCATGGTGTCAATATATGTCCTCCATCTGAGTCATTTGTGCATGGTAATGCCTAAATAGGTAAATGTGTCAACCTGCTCCAAGGGGTGCCCCTCCATTACCACACGCCCCTTAAATGACATGTGTTGGTTAAAAGTCATAAACTTTGTTTTTGCAGTGTTGACCTTCAGACCACGCAGAGTGCAAAATTCTTCAAAATGTTGCACTCAGGGGCATATTACCAAGGGCATTTTTGCCGCTAAAGCAGTGATTTTTTTATCGCCCTGTCAGCAAGCTGTCGCTAACAGGCGCTAGCGACAGTTTTCTGGCAATAGCAGCCGGTTTTCCTGTTTCCTTGCATGCCAGCGATAATTATCGCTGTTGAGATGCAAGGTAGGCGTTCCCAGCTATAAGCGGCTGAAAAAACAACTTCCCCCTATTAGCAAAGCAGGCAAAGTAATTAAAAAAGTTGCACTAAGTGTGATTATCGCTAGAATTAAACACCTACTAAAAACATGACTTACCTGTTTCTTCAATGGGATGTGGATTGTCAGGCTAAGTCCACCATGGCGTTAATGCGTGAATATCGCTGGATTTCCAGATATATTCACACATTTCTCCGCTATCGCTGGATATTTTATCGCATTGGAGATAAACGTTGCTAATAGCGTGTTATTTCCGCAATAATATCCAGCGATAGGCAGTGATGACAAAAAAACGAGCTAAGCGCATTTTGCGATATTTATCACAAGTTGTTGCTAATATCCCCCTTAGTGTTTTAGATAATATGAGCATGTCTTCCACAAACAATAATATCAGAATTGTTTACCTGGGTGGACTGGGGCGTCTGTGGGAAAGGAAGCTAACAATCTGACAATGCCGTTGATAAAAAGTGAGAATAGTGTAGGCGCCAGGACACAGCCTTGGCGTACTCCCATCTTGACTGGGAATCAGTCAGTCATATTTCCATGAACCTCCCAGATAATTTGGGCAAAGTTATTTTTGTGGAGGTGAACAATTAAAAAAAGTAGTGTTTTGCAAATTAATTCAAACATAGCGAAATGGAGTCAAACAACTGGTGAGAATAATAATGAAGATTGCTATGTACTATTTCAATCCAATGTACAAGACAATTATTTTACACTTATTATTCATCTGCCCAGTATATGCCATGCCATGGCAAACATGGATTAAACCCATTTGTCAAAACCTGGGAACTAGGTCTTGCCTGGAGGTGCAAAAAATAATAAAAGCTGACACTTCACAGAAAATTGTTTTTAGTGTTAGCAGATATTTGTTTGCTGTGGGTATTTTAAGAGGAAAAAATTGTTTGAAATTTTAATGTTCGAAATTAAATGTGTTGTCCTGTTATCTAATATGCACGTTTCTACATCTGCACTTTATAACTGTTCAGCGATCAGGTAGACCATATTGCTGTGTACACTACATCTTGCTCAAGTTCGTTTACAAGCCTTTTAAAGCAGCTGAACTTTTGTTGCTGTTTAGATTCTATGAGAGAAAGCTTTATTCCTTTACATGTACTCTTCTAGTATTTGTATCTTCCCAACACAACCTGGATTTTACATTCTCTTCATGTTATAATTACATGGGACTATAAGCTTAGCATTTTTATTATATTTTACTTGATATATATTGATTGCCGGTATTTTATTCTAAATGTAAATATTTTAGTATTTGCATTTGTCTAAGGCAGCACCATTGGAATGTTTTGTATTTTAACTGTGTTTTATAAACGTATATGTATGAATTGCATAATATGTATCTTTTATGGAGTTTTCCAAACCGAAATAAGGATGAATGAATGAATGAAAACAGGCATATCAGGGAGCAGCCCAAGCTCCTGCAGTTCCCTCCACAATTTGGGCTGTGAGACTAAGTCAAAGGCAGACTTGAGGTCAACAAAGGCACATAAATGCTGCCTTTTCCAAGTGTCACCATCCGCCAATAGATTAGAATAAACCAGAAGACCTGGTCAATAGTACTGAAATGAGCCCGAAAACCTGCCTGAGGGGACTCAGGATGTCATTATCATCAATCCAGGTTTGAATTTTTGCTAAAACAAGTCAGGCCACGACTTTCTGGATTGAGTCTATGAGGCTTATTGGCCTTTAGTTCCCAGGTGAGGATGTATCTCTTTTTTTGTAAATCGGGATGATCTCCGCCCCTTGCTCGGTATCCGGAAACGGGGCTCGATTGGCAACAGCATTTGCTAGAAGCATTATATACTGGCTTCATTTGGCCTTATTCCGGAGAAAGATGTCAGTGGGCACTTCGTCGATGCCCGGGGCTCTCCCGCTGGTGATAGAGCTCAATGCAGCTGTTACATCAACAAAATTAAAAAATGTGTCAGTTGAATTGAAATAAACCTGGGGAGGACCATGACCCTTGTTATCATTATCTGCATATTGGTCTGAGAAAAACTTTACCCACGTTTCGGGGTTGACAAACCTCTGGGGAGATTGCCCTGGGCCGCCCGCACCCCCATACAGGCACCAAAAGAGTTGCATGTACCTCTCATTGCATGCTTCTTGTAGGTCCTGCCATCTTTTCCCATCCCACACCTTTTTTGCTGACAGAATCCCCTACTTATAAATCTTCCTTGAGTGTTGGACTCTAGGCTGATCTCCTGATATTATTTTCCCCCCTCGGTGCTCTACGCACTTTTTTGTACTCATTATTATACCTGTGTGGATGTACTTGAATTCTCTTGGCCTTAGACCTGTGGGAAATGTGGATGTATGCGCATATTCGATCCAAAAAAGTGTGGTGTAATGATTTTATTTCTTTCAATGGACTAGAATCACGGTGAGAGGACAACATCTGGGTTAGAGTGTGTTCCAAATCAGAATTGTTCATTGATAATATGTCAGGTTGTTCAATTACCATTAGCCATTTGAGATGTTGCATATCATTAGTCAGTGCCAATTCACTTTTCAGGGGTAGGTTTGGGGCTTGTGTTGCTCTTGTAAATCCTTAAATGTGAGTATGCTACAAAGTGGATTGTGGTTGCACTTGGTTCTATCGATCACAACCATATCTTGCACAGTGTGCCAAATGTTTAGGCTGAGTAACATGTAATCAATAGGCGTGAGCGCAAAATCCCTTCCGCTCGCGGATTTCGCGGATTTTCGGTAAATCCGCAATACGCGAACTCCCGCGAATTTACCGAAAATCCGCGAATCCACGAGCGGCGGATTTGGGGGGCAAAAGTTCAAGCCTTCAAACTTGAAGTTGTTGTTGTAACTATTTTAGGATGTTGCCGGCAAGCTGCCAGCGCCATCCTAAAATAGTTACAAAGTTAGCTGCAACAGGAAGCACAGGAAGCACTAATAGATAAAATGAAGCAGGTGCTCGAGCACCTGCTTTATTTTGTCTATTAGTGAAGCTAATTTAGTAACTATTTTAGGATGGCGCTGGTAGCTTGCCGGCGCCATCCTAAAATAGTTACAGGAAGATGATGGATGGACAGGTCACTCAAGGGACCCCTGCGCACATCGGTGCGATTGCATAGTAACACAAACATGGTCGCTGGAACTAGTTGAAGCTCAAATTCAGTGACTCATTCATCTGCCCAAAAACAATCGTGAGCATCGTCGAGGCTGGGCAGGTGTGCCTTCTTCCCAAATCTACCGTCGAAAATGAGCTGTGATTCTGGATAGAGGCCGTTGTATCCTTGACTTTCACAAGCACAATCCTCGTGCTGTTCCTGTGACCAGGAGCTTCTTTCTCTTCATCTGCTGCTCTGATTGGTCTCTGACCATTTATACACACAAGAGGCACTTGAACTAACACAGATGACCCGCCCCATTAAAAAAATCAGCAAAATCCGCGAATCCGCAAATTTGCGGATTTTGCGGATCCGCTAATCCGCAAATCCGCAAATTCGTGGATCTGCGAAATCCGCCCACCCCTAGTAATCAATCCGACTATTGTGGTGGCCATTTCTAAACGTATGGGCCCCTTGCTTATCAGATCTTGTTCTCCAATAACTGCCCTTACATTTTGTTTGAGGCTTAAGGCCTTCGTCTGTGGTGCTGCCTTTGTCCATTTTCTAATCGGGGGTATTTTAAGGCTAGGGATGCTCCACTGCTCATCCTCGTCCTCCACTGGATCAAATTCCCGGTTGCCAAAAGGCTCAAAGGGGGTATTAAAGTTGCCCCCTAGTACTACCAAGGAAGACCATGAGACGTGTTGTAGGATCTCGTATGGGTTAGAGATAGTTTCTAACCTTCATCCCCCGCTACACCCTCTAGGGTAAATATTATAAATACTGCAAGAATGACATTGCTCCCCGCCTCAAGTACTTGTATGGCAAGGCCACTGTCCTGCCAAATCCAGATTGTGAGCCCCCCCCCCCCCGAGGGGCGACCCTTATTACCTTTAATGGCTGGTTTATAATAGTTTAGATAGCCCAAATGATAATACGGTTCCATTGCCCATGTTTCTTGGAAGATACATATGTCACATTCCTCAACAAAGGAGTTCCAATCAGGGGACACTCCCTTAGACTGCAATCCTGTGATATTCCATGATACTATCACTAAACTTCACGGTAGTCGGTTGGGGGGGGTGGGAGCCCAGCCATAGGGGCAGCAGTCTCTGAGGTGTAATCTATCTCATTCATCAAGTTGTCTGCCCTAGGTTCTTCTACAGGGGAATCTTCAGCATGGTGCAACTGGGAATGTGTTATGGCGTGTACTGGGACATTGACCTGGGACTTAGGGGCTGCAGGGGACAACAAAAACGTTCAATCAATCTTATTCAGTGAGGACCCATTATTTTGGAAGGCTGCACAGGGTGATTCATTTGTGTCTGCTAACAATTCAGGGCAGTGGCACATAAAGCATATTTGGTACTAACCAAGTGTTGAATGCATAAGTCAAAGGCCCCCAGATTTTCCACCAAATCACGATGCTTCAAAGTAAGTGCTATTACGTCATGGATGTCCCCAGGCCCCATAACTAGATTGCCTTTCAGCCCTGATGATGTCTTCCCTAATGATAGACCGACATCCTCTCAGTTTTCGTATCCAGTGGGAGCATTTGTTAATTAAAGAGCAATGGTCCTCTGCTTGTGACCTACCTTGATTCTTTGGGAAGTTAACAAAGTAGATGGTCTTTCTTGTGTATATGCTCTTATGTATTCACAGTAGCTCTTGTGTATGATTTATTGTTTGGCGTACAGGTCCTGACCAAGAGCTTTCAATGTCACTTAAATTATCAGGTTGCGCTCTACCGTGCTCAGATTGGCCTGCCCCTGTGCTGTGGCTAAAGTGATATTAAGAATATTTCTCTCTCAACCGAAAGAAACCAGCACTTTGGACTGGCCATATTATCAAGCCTGGGCGATAAAATTATCGCGCTTTATCGGCAGGAAACTGCCGCTAAAGTGGCGATAATGGGCTTGATAATAGGCTCTATGGAATTCCAATCATAGCTCATGTTAGATGTCCTTCACATCTAACATGAGCTTCGATCGGAAGCACATTTCTCCCAAGATTTCTGGCTTTAAAAACACGTTCCTACTGGCTCAGCAGCCTTTCTCAATTGAATCATTTGCCATTTTTTTCTCTCTGGGTCTTTGAGTGTTCTCTTAATTAGTAAAAATAAAAATAGAAATAAAAAAAATACTTATAGTGCAGCAGAGAAATTCATTTTGCATGTAATTTAAGCATTCAAAATGTGCTGTGCAGAAATACTTCACTTTCTTCATATGTTTCCCGGTTCTGATGCCATTCACTTGTTTCGCTTTCATTCTGTACTTGGAGTAATACTTTTCCTGTGCCACTGTGTAATTCAATGCTGCTCGTTACATGAAACACGTTGCCCCAACGTAGGTCAATGCCCTCGGTGCCCTTCTCCTGGCATTATTTTAATCCCAAAAGAAAAGAGATGAAAGGGGGTTTACAGCAATTTATTGGGTCCCTGCAAGAGAGCCTCTTGACTCTCAGCCTCAGACCTTTCCCTGCCTGCCATTCCAGCCTCCACTTCAGTCTCTCAGTTAAGTTTTCCCGAGCCTGGGGGCTATCCAGTGTTTGCGAAGCAAAAAGCACTAAGGTTGCAGTTTCCTGGCTTGCATCCAAAACGCAGGTGGTTCTCGGTTTAAGGTTCCTCCACAGGCTCCTTTTCAACATTAAAATTATTTCTCTCATTCGAAAGAAACCGGCACGCTGGACTTGTAGAAAATCATGTCTTTAATTGCACGCAATAGTCAGACCCCCCAGGATATAGCAGCATGGATTAGCAAATTTAGCAGCACAATTATGGAAATTTAGCGGCATTTTTGCAACACTTTACATTTCCAAACGGCAATAGTCCTTGAGGTCGTTCTAACTGCAAAACAATTGTTGGTCACTCAAATCCTGCGGAAGATTTAAAATGTTTGGAAGCTGTGCGCCCTGGTGTAATAATGCATCTCTTCTTTCGACATCCACAGACGTCCAGGCTTACTCATGGGCATACTTGGCATACTCCATTGCCACTGCGTTGCCAGATCCTGGCATGTAGATTCTAAGAGGCTTGATGGCACAGGAGTTGTGCTGACAAGCCATAATCTGAAAATGAGGCCACTTCACTTTCGCGGGCATTTATGTACATGGAGGGTCTGATTACAGCTATCTGACTGTAAAACTAGGCAATTCCTATTTCATCTGTAACTTACAGATGGAATCGGAATTGCCTAGTTTTCTAGTCAGATTGTAGGTTTCAACAGTTACAAAGACACGGGAGCAATAACAAACTTGTTGCCAGTGAACATCTATATTACACACCTGCATACAATTGTTATGACAATTTAATTTTCATTTCTGGGCAAGTATAGAAGTAAACAAGGCCAGAACAATCCACCTAAAAAGTAGTTCAGTAAATATCCAAATCCCATGTGGCGGGTTTTTAAATACTTCTTCAGTGGGCAGAATGAATATAGAAAGTCTCTTCGTAGGCGTGCAGTGAAGTAAATATATTTTGCAGCCTTTGCAGCATATTACTTTGAGTTTAGCATGATAAAGGTAAGTTGAAAAGAATTCTTACATTTTGAAAACATACCCTAATCACCTAAAATATTTAAGTTCATGCAAAGTGCTCACATTCGTCCTCAGTATCAGAGTGGGACAATTGTCAATAATGACATACAAAAAATATATATTTTGAAAATAAGCTTTTGCGATGACATTGGTTTGCTAAATTTATTACAAAAAACCTTATGGCTGTCTGGCTGAAGCTTTTATTGTCAGAGTCATCACTTGTAAAATTCTGCAGAATTCATATTTGTACCATGTTTGGATGTGCAGTAGTAATAGTGTACTGCTTTACACATATGAATGTGTTACCTTCATTATGTGAGGTATCTTAAACTGTCATCAATCTCCTTGCAATTGTTGGATACCTATTCCACCCCAGATGTCGCTTTTGACACATAAATTGATATTTGCTATAGTAGCTGACATTTACTTGCCACGGCTAGCGCTGTCAGTACTGGGTAGGAAACTTTCCCATGGTACATAAAAGAGAAAACATTGGAATTTTCAGAAGTTTATAGAGGATCAGGAAGTAGTGGGACAACAGTTAGAGACAGACTGCAAGGCAAGAGCATAAACAATGATGAGCTTTGACAATGGGGGCGTTTTCTGAACCTTACTTATGTAAAAATCACGTCTTTTTTTCAAAAGTGCTGATTTCGCAGGCACTTTTGTAAAAATTGCTGCATTTTTACATAAGTGCCGATTTCGTGGCAAACCCCGAAATCCTGGAGGGTCTGAATAGTAGAATCTATAGAACCAGCCGCGGGCTGTGGAGGGAGTTACGGTGGGGCAGGGAGGTGGGGAGGGGGAGGGGCAGCGTGGAGAGGGCTAAAAACCGGCATATGGATAATTACAGGTAAGTAAACAATTTAAATAATAAAACGAATTTTGTAGCGAACACTGCATCGCATTTTGCGATGCAGTGCACGCTACGAAATTCGTTTTATTATTTAAATTGTTTACTTACCTGTAATTATCCATATGCCGGTTTTTAGCCCTCTCCACCCTGCCCCTCCCCCTCCCCGCCTCCCTGCCCCACCGTAACTCCCTCCACGGCCCGCGGCTGTTTAGAACAGCACATTTCTCTTAAGATTTCTGGCTTTCAAGACGCGTTTCAACTGGTTCAGCAGCCTTTCTCAATTGAATCATTTGCCATTTTTTTCTCCCTGAGTCTTTAAGTATTCTTTTGATTAGTAAAAATAAAAATAAAATACAATA
This sequence comes from Lissotriton vulgaris, assembly GCF_964263255.1. Classification (NCBI taxonomy): domain Eukaryota; kingdom Metazoa; phylum Chordata; class Amphibia; order Caudata; family Salamandridae; genus Lissotriton; species Lissotriton vulgaris. The sequence continues at coordinate 347,571 of NW_028244993.1, forward strand.
CTTATAGTGCAGCAGTTCATTGAAATAAAATACACATTTGTTATATCATGACATTTTAAAAATGCAGCAATATTTTTTTTGCTGATATTTAAGTTCTTACCAGTATAAGATAGGATGATGATATTTTTGACAACAATATTTTTGTCAGGATATTTTTGTCTGTGAATCAAGTGAATTTGTCCAGGATCCCACAATTTGATCAAATTGGAAAGTTGGGCTTTAAAGTTGGCCTCTCTATCATGACTCATATAAGTGTGCTAAACCTGAAGTGGCTAGGTCTGTGGACATCATCGTTCTTTACACAGCCTTGTATGTTTGTAATGTTTTTGGTAAAATACATTTTGTACGATAAATATATTTCATTTGGTTTCATAAATGTCATTCATGAGCATAATAGAAAAATGATACAGGATTACCATCAGAAAAACTGTATCAGAAGGAAGAATTGTCTCCTTAATTGGAGCTCCTAAACGTGTACCTTATGATCACCAATATAATTGGCAGTGTACTTTTAAACACAGTACTTGGCCTGTTTAAAAAGAACTATGAGAGGGAAATCTCCAAGGCCCTTTCATGTGCTTTGACTCTGAACTCATATTTGGTCACTCTGTAGAACTCCACCAGAGGATGTAAATATTAAGAATTACCTGATAAATTTGAGTTGCCCTTAACAGACACATAGGACTAGAGGTATTTGTTCTGATTTTGTTTTCTACACGTTAGACATAATTGAACTTACATATGCTTCGAAGTTAACAGTTATCCTATTAACAGTCACTAGAATACGATTATATTCATCCCGTTTGTCAGTAGTCCTTAGTTCCTGCCTATGTCTCTCCTGGTCCAGAGCCCAGAGTTGTTGGTCCATGTCTCCTTAGGGTTGGACTTAGATGTTGATGACCACCGCTTTGGTGACCAGAAGCTCTTTTGCAACATTAGGCCCATAATTCAGTTTCATGCTGACTCTCCTATGCTTTCTCTTCGAAGGTCGTCCATTTGACCCGCATTTCATGATGAACAATGCTGTGAGCAATGTTATCTGCTCCATCATTTTTGGGGATCGCTTCGATTACGATGATGAAAATTTCCTGGAAGTGCTAAAACTATTTGACGATATACTAGCCGCTGAGGCTGATGTACTTTTTCAGGTAAGTCAGGAATATTATCATAGCACAGATGTGTGCAGCCATTACTAGGTGTTCTGCAGTAGTCATTTAAATTTGGTCATAATTACTATTATTTTATGAATCCCATAACAATTTGTTTGACAAACAGAACTAGTATGGGTGTTCAACAATATGGAACTGGATTCCAACAAAATGACTTTCAAAAACAAACTACCTTCCTTGAGCTGTTGTTCTAGTATTTTATATGTGTGAGCAATAGTCAAGAACCCTCATCATTCAGAATGTCCACAACTCCTTTTGGAATCTTATAAGTCCTGTTGATTCCCTCTTAAAAATGCAAGTATTAATAACCACACAAAACATGTTTTAATACATTCCCTGCACTGAATGTTATCCCTAAAATCCATCCAATTGTGAACAATTGTCAACAATATAAATTAGAGTACTTGGCTGTCACCTCTAAAAAGTATGTTTGCTAATATTTTGAAGGATGACTATTTTTTCTGGGGTAATGCGTAGGAGAAATAACATATAATGTTGTGTGTTTTACATTGAAGCTGGACGCAAACAAGAATGAATCATTCCTGCACTTTGCCTGGAGGTATGGATCAAAGTATGGATTCAGATAATCTTTCAATTTCTTCTAGACAATGCTTTCTCCAATATCTGTAACCCTGAAATCAGCATTAAAATAATTGAGATGTATGACTTTTTAAGTACTGAATATAAACTAATATCAGCAGTGGGCCCTTTCCCAATCTTTTGAAAAGAATGGGTGCCTATGAAAGGAATCTCTCAGATTCAGATAATGGAAACATTTTAGATGAACTGGAGGCCTCAACTGCCAATAATTTAAATATGAAAGCAGCCTTTCCAACTCTGATATACTTTCTGCAACGTGAGCAGGAGGCAGTAAGTGACCACTTGGGTCCACTGAGACTCATTTGCAAAACCTTAGCTCAACCCTGGGAAAATGTGGTGAGCAGTCCGTTTTTTTTTCAAAAGAACACGTGCAAAGCATTTAAAAATAACAATACTGCTGAATAAGAAAGAAACATGACAGTAAGTTAATCTGACACCAATTTATTAAAATACCTTCCAATATTATGAATTATAAGGCACCAAAATGAACAAAATCCACTGGAGTATTCTCGAGATATAAATTGTTGAGCAAATAATAAATCACTGCTTTTCATTCAAAAATCGCAAAGAAGCATTGGCAACTAATGCAGTTAGTTGGAAAACCTTTGAAAACTTTTTTTTAAAGTTGTGTTTAATTACTCCAGTCCAACTCTGTCAAAGGTGCCATTGAAGCTTGGCAGGTGAGTTACCTTGCAGTCAAAATAGTCTCTAGTCCAGAACATTATAGCTTCCAAACACTTACACACAGGTGTAAATACCACTAATTTGGTGATCTTTGTAGTCGCCAGTCAATCAGGGTACACTAAAGTCACCTTCAAAGAAGGCGAAATGGTACCCATAGCATACAAATCACATCTGTACACAAAAACTGATATTAGTTTTGCATCCACGGAAAATATACTAACCACAGTGCAAACTACAGGAGTGAGGGAAAACGCATAATTGTTGTGACTCTAGTACCAACCTTAGAGAGCGTTACCAAAGCAAGCATTACAAATGCAAAAGCACTGCGTCCACGATGGATACAATGGGCTGATTCTTTCACTGCAACAAATTTTGATTACAGATATGATCCTACACTGAAGACACGAGCATTTCTGCAGTACGAACAAGAATATCCTCTCCCAAATAAAATCCTGCCCCTTGATCAGTATGAATGGATTGTTTATACTGACGGATCTGCTCAGCCCACCATGAGAAATAAAAATCAATGCGCTGTAGATTGTGCAATCATTAAAGGGCGCATGCAGTACGGAAAGATCCGACCTGATAAAATGCATATACAACCACTAGGGGACTGCACAGCACAGCAGGCAGAATTAAAGCCCTGATACTGGGACTACAACGTACGCATCTGGAATTCCCCACACTGATTGTGTGTGATACATTTTATTGTGTCCAGTCATACAAAAAATATTTCCCCGACTGGGGCCAGAATGGGTTTAGATATTCGAAAGCTTGCACAATAAAGCACAAGCTGCATTGGGAGTAGGTGGTGAAGCAGAAAGAATGATTGCCACAGGCTCATATAATTCACACATTGAGTCATCAGCGTGTTGGTGTGCACATTGAAGGGAATTCATTGGCTGATGAACCGCCAAGGTGACAGTGCGAACTGCTGCCATTGCTGCAATCACTTGTTCTGATAGGCAGACCAATAATGATAGCTGTAAACGCCATGGCAACAGCTCAGCCTTGCCAACAGGTTTTCCACTCAAGTACTCCTACAAGTGACATGCACAAAACATTCAGTATTCTCACATTCCAGGAGTCGGGGATAGAGTAATACCAAACATGGATCGCTGATTAGGATTATTTCCAGCTGAACACGTGGCTCTGGTTTCAGCACACGCAGGTATCGCTGCATCTGTTTCACTACTGAATCAGCATTATTAGTGGCCAGGTCTTGAGGAACAGACCAAGGGTTTTGTCCTCAAGTGTGACATTTGTCAACAGATTAAAGGTTCCACTGTAGTACAGTCACCTCAAACACCACGACTGATACCAGACAGACCCCTCAATTGTGTCTTTTTGGATCACTGCAGACCCTTGCAATCTGACGGGGCTTACAAGTACATCTTGGTGGCAGTGGATTCATGCACTAGATTCCTGTGGGTTTGCCCTCAGTGCTACGCTGACACCAAAACTGTTATAAAGGATTTGCGAGTCTTCATAGGGATATACGCAATTGGCACAGCACATTCTGACCATGGCCCTGCGAATTGTTCACAAGCTTACAAAGAAGCCATGGGAAGTTTAGGTGTAGCATTTCGGTACTCCTCCCAGTATCATTCCAATGGAAATTCAATTGCGGAGAGGAAAACCCAGGACTTAAAGCAATCCTTAACAACTAGGGTATTAGGCTTGGATGGCAGTTGGATCAATCACCTATATGGGGTCCAGAGGGCACTTAATAACATGCCAAGAAAATCCCTGGGGAGCCGTACTCCATATGAAGTCCTGTTCAAGATAAGACTGTGGAAACCAGACCTCGACTGTGGCAGCACAGTGGTGGAACCAAAACCATTTGACACCAATTGTCATTTGGCTGTTTTACAGGAACTCAATGAAGTCTTGGCATTACAAACCAACGTCCAAGTAAAACACACTACCATGGGAGAAGTGAAAGCTGTTCCGCCAAGACCTGCCCAGGTCTCGAAGACTGGGGACTTGGTCAGAGAAAAAATAGTGGATAAAAATAGAATTTGGGCCATCTTACAGAGTGCCTGTACCTGTCCTGGCTGTCAAAGGAACAAGAAAAGCATGTCTTCTGCCCCATGCCGGCTGCAAAGACACAAGATTTGTCTCAATTAATCTGATCAAACCACACTATGTGGCCAATACTGAACAGTAGGCCGCATGGGCTCCTGGGTAGCCACCAATATTCTCTCACTATCATACAGGAAGTTCAAATGGAAAAATTAACACCTTTTGAAGACTGCACTATACGAAGTGGCAGAGTTATCCACACATTGAATGCAACTTGTACCTATTGCAATTGAGCAACATCATACTACAAATGACACACAGATGTCAATTTGACCGAATACCGACATCTATTTGAATATGTCTCAAAAGGAGGCATATGCCAGTTCCACAACTTCTGCTGAGCTACCAAAGGTAGATAGGACTGTGTCTAGCTACTTCATTGATTTGATTTCTCATCAGATTCAAGTGAACCTGAGTTACTGCCACCGCCTGTTCCCCACAAACAACGGATTTGTGATTTCTACGTTTGGCTGAAAACTACTTACTTTGTTTTTCCCTGGCTACAGCTATGGATTTCAATTAGTCTACTGTTCCTAGTCCTTTGGATTGGTATAGTGACTGTCTTTTTCTTACTCTTGAATGGACATCACCTCCCAGAGTGCGCAGCAGTATAACATGTGAACTTGGTCCTGAACAGCATAGATTATCACACCATGAATATAGAGACCTGTCCTTAATCTCGAAGAAATAGTTTTGGACAGAGTTTCCTATGATGTGTATGGTCCTACCGAACTTTTTCAAAAACCTAATTTTTACAAAATGTATCTTTGTGATATCATCACCTTTAATACTTTCTCTGATGATTGGGAAATTGAAACTGTTTATACTATGATGTCTGATTTAGAACAATCTGCTTCATTTTCAAATGATGAATTGTATGATGATATATCTAATTTTGGTGACATGTCATGTTACCAAAACAAAGTTCACCATTTTTTGCATAAAGCAAGTATCCCACGTAATGTTTTCACTTACTATCAATAGGAACATTGCCCAACACCACCGAAAGATAGTTCAACAACATTTGAACAGAAGTTTGCTTATTTTTCTGGGTTTATCGCTTCAGACCAGGCCTCTTATGACAATAGGCTTGCACCTATATCGGCAAAGAAGAATATGCTTACTAATACTAAGCTGATATACTCTGCTTCCTTTATTTCCCAACTGTCTTTACAGGGTTTTGGCTTGTGGAGGGACACTAAAGACACAAAAAGCAGTCTGAGGGGCTAAAGATTGGCAGGTTCAGGAAATTGAAGCTTTATTTAAAGCATGCCTCATACAACATCAAATGTTTTTCCTAAACAGGACTGTGCAACAGACTTTCTGTCTTGGGCTAGTCAAGATCAATGATTTGAACATACCTCGGATTCCCTCATTTACATACTTTTAGCGTTGGTGAAATTATACACTAGACAGTGAGGATACATTAGATGCTATGCTACACAATGGTTCTTACAATTGATCTGACCCCAATTGGAAGGGATGGTTGGTTTGGCCTATTGACAGAAATAGGTGTCAGTCAAGATTCCCGGGTTCCACCGAAGGATTTAGCATCCATAGGCCTGATCAGCACTATATTCAATCAGAACACTAGGGGGTGGTGACATCTTACAGTGTTGGGAAGTTATGCCTAGAGTGGCTAAAGGCTTCGACGCTGTCCCAAGTGAAACAACACTAATCTCTTCTCTCAGATGACATGGATATTTTATGGATTTTTTGTTAGGTCCCTAAAAGCCACATCAAATGCGCTTCTTGTATGCAATTTACCACAAGCTATTGAAAATCTCACAACAGGAGCCTGCTGAGAGACTACGTGAAATAGATTGGGTTAACCTTGAAAAGGCCTTGGCGGTTGTCGACAATAGTATGACCACACTATCATCCAGAATATATTCACTGGGCAACATTGTGTCTTCTGCTATAGTAGATATGATGGAACAGGATTTGTCTATTCTACAACATGGACAATCACAATTGCGGTCCATTATATTATTAAGCTGGACACTACAATCATTGCGTTCTGGCCACATGCCCTGGTATTATATCAACAGCATGACAGTTCTCTGTACATAATCTAACGGAAAGACAGATGGTTATGGCTCACAGAGATGCAAATTATAATATGTTACACATTAAAAAATTGGACAAATAACCTTTGACGGTGGCTGAGTAACCTTCCACAGAATGGTTATTCCATGGCTATATTATACTGCCAGTCATGACATTCTAATTTCAATACTGTCTCAAATACCATCAGATAGGCAGATATGAAGTGCTAGGAGAAGGGTACATACAAGAGTACTGGAAATTACCATCCAGATTTAGATGTAGTAAAGGGAACACTGACGTTTTTCTCATATAGTCAAACTGTGAAACTGCTTTGAGTGGGTCCTTAGTTTGCAAGGACATTTCACTTCATGGGGCCTGTAATGCTTCGTTAGCAAACTTCCCCAGCTGCCGTGATTCATCCGGTGTTTGAGCTGCTCTCGAATGGGAGCTATCTGAAGCTGAATGATCAAGGCTGTTGTGGGATGGTACAATGCATCGCATTTCTGGTCACAGTGAGTTCCAGGGTTACTAGTTGTATGCAAGTATTGTTTCCACTGGCCCTCCCAGTTAGGAGAGCAACGCTCTATCCTTCATTGAATGTTTATTTTTTACAGTTTGATTCTCTGAGCAGACTGAAAGCCATGCTTTTTCAGAAAGATGTCGCCTTAACCTCAACCCGAGAGATGTTTGATCGCCAGGTGGCAAGGTCTTCATCTGAGTTACAGGCGATAGTTTATGCGAACTTCTCATTTCATTTCGTAGAATTGGTTCATCATATCTTTAACATTTCTGATACAAGGGGGATCATGCAACTATTTAAACGTATAGGTTCTGGACTGTTCAGGACCTTTCAGACAATCTCTTGAGTAATTCCAGCATTCATACACTCCATATTGGGAAGTGTTTTGGAGGTCTTCCACTGGTCCTACTACTTGTGGTGGGCATCCAGGTTTTAATTTTCTGCTTCACAATGGACTCCCAGTTCATCGAGAGATGGAAAACACTGCTGGTGCTAAGTTGTTGTGAACTCATGGTGCTCCATCTGGGTAATATATGCATGAATAGCTACCAGCCTTTTTAACTTCAACTGCAGACATTCATCTCTCTATGTATAAAGTTATTAAAGAGATTTGGATGCTGTGTTTTATGCACTTGTTTATGTAATTTTTTTGTCACTTGCAGATTGCTTCTGCTTCCACTGTTCGTTGCACTGTTTGGTTTGTTGTTTTGTACACCCTTTCTCCTCTTTCTTTGAGAATCGGATGACAACCAATGATGAGACAGGGGCCTGTCTGGAGATTACATACCAGTTACCCCGTTGGTGGTGTCATTCGTTTCTCGCACATTTTTTCTAAGTAGAACTTGTTCTAAAACTGATGTTGTGAACACTTGGTATTGATTAGAAGTGTCAGACATTTCTGTATGGTGTTCTGTGTAGCTGTCAAAGAGGTCTGGCCTTTGGTTTTTATTCCTAATTGTAAGAAAACTATGGACGAGGTGCAGTGAAATGTCCCCTATCAGAACAAAAGTATGTAGGGGAGGATAATAGTTATCAGTACGCATAGACTGTCCTATTATATAAGTAACTGACACAAGTAGCGTCCTTTGGACAGGGTCTTTTGTCGTTGGTTAATTTTTGAGTGGAGGGGGACCCGGTCCATTATTTCCCTCTAAGCTCCTATTTAGGTCAGGCTCCATCTGGGTGCACATTGGCTTCGGGACCTAAGCAAGCATTGGTTCCTATTGTTCAGATCAGTCTGGTTTGACTTGATCTTGCCTGTGTTCCATTACCTGTTCTGCATGTATAAATGCCTGTTGGACCTGTGTCCGACCCTTCCATTGGTTGCGTCGCACTACATAGATGTACTACTGGACCCCTTAAAGGCCCACGTGTGTAGGTGTCCTCAGCGTAATCCTATGTTAATGATAGCATTCCTAAGGACCGAACCTCTACTGGATGCTTCAACAGTAACCCTGGGCGAAGCACTACGCTACGCTCGCGGAGTTTGCGAAGTTTGTGCAACTTCGCACTACGCGAGCTGCACGTAGCACAGTGCGAACACGCGTAGTGCAGCGTAGCGTAGTGCAGCGCTCATTTTTCGCTTGTTCGCGGTCCTGAACGTCATGTTCGCGACCGCGAGCAAGCAAAATTACATCCCGGCGAGATTCTCAACGCGGGGAAGTAAGGTTTCTCATTGTGAGTGGTTGCGCATGCTCGCGACCTAGCTACTCAGAGAAAAAGCTTTGTTTTCAGATCAACTATTTGTACAGAATGTTTTGGAAAGCCTGTGAAATTCAGAGAGGAAGTGCTCACACTAGTAAAGATCTATTGTAGCCTCATACAATGGTGAATTTGAAAAAAAACTCAAACAAGCAGTTTAAAAACTGTTGAACAGATATTGTACTGGAGTAATGACTTCAACATATCAATTTGCACTATCTGTACTTCCTATGTGTGTACCTTAAAATTATTGTGCAAGACAATTTTCCGAAGTATATGACCTTCGTTCTTTGTTGCGCTGGATTGGACACACAATAAAATGTCAGAGGGTTTTCCAATTCCTGTGCTGTACATCCACTCTAGTATCAGACAATTATAAATTAAACCTGATGGAATAGGGAATTGATGTGCAGAACCAATTTTTCTTATCATAAAGTCACAAAGAATTCCCAATTCTGTGAGATGAAACATATATGTGTATGCGCAGGCCTGTGGGTAAGATGAAGGCTAATTAAGGCATGAGGTTGGATGTGGGCGCAGGAGAGAAAAGAGAAAGGTGTTTATTGGGCGGAGTGAGTGTTTTATGCATACCCCTGTCAGAAAAGACAGGCAATGTGTCTTTGCTATTTTACATTGTAGAATGTACACCCAGAAAAACCGGGTGCAGTAAAACCAACCCACTTGGAATCAATTGGGGCTAAATTACATGAGGTAAAACACTCTGCTTGACTGGTAATGAGGGGATGTTGTTGGTTACAGATCTTTTTTATATCATATTTTGACATATAACCAATAACCATAGGCTGAGTTAGTGTAAAGCAAAGTCAATGGATCAAAAAGAAACCTTGTTCTTTAGCAGTCTTCTTTATTATAGGTGTATTATATCCTAATGCACTTGTATTTATTAAATTATATCTTAATGCACTTGTAATGAGGTGGACGGAGTATCAGTCACATTTGCTATGGAGTACCCCCAACCAACAAAGTCTACAAATAGCAACTATTTACCAGGTCACCATGATGGATCCACGTCAGGCTCTGATAATGTATTTACTTCATGACTGTCCCAAGTCAGCCTGCCTGTTGTACACATGTTGATAGAAAGCTAGATAGAGAACTAGGTATCATTTTGCTGAGAGTAGTTTACCTGAATGTTGGTGATGTACTTTGCCTACATCTTTAGAGACTGGTGATAGAGTATCCTCAAATGTTCAAGATTTTCAGAATAGTTTTTAAGAAGTGATGGTGGCATTTATTTCCTATGATAGATGGGTAGAGAAAATAGGTATAGCTAGTGTGTCACAGGTACTAAATGCAGTTTATGACACGAATGTCACATTCATCAAAACATGACTCCAGCATTGACTATACACAAACTAGAAGATGTTCTCAGGAATTGTACAGGAAGCTATATGACCTTTTTAAGCTCTCCTGATTAAAGTATCTGTTTGCTTTCAGAAATGTTGATCAAAATAGAGAAATTCCCTCTTTTTTATTTTCTCCTCCCCAAGGAGTTACTGACTCACATTGATTAAAACCCCAGTCTCGGTCATTAAAGTGCAGTAATAATAGCAATATCCACTAAAGAAGCTGTATCTTAAAATGACCCTTCTTATTGTGTTCTTCAGTTGGCGAACATGATCCCTGCCTTGGTCCATGTCCCTGGAGTGGGGCAGAAAATGTATAGAGCTCAGAAAAATCTTTTTGACTTCCTGAGGGGCATCATCACAGAGCATAAGGATAGCTGGGACCCAAACCTGAAGAGGGACTTCATTGATGCCTTTTTGGAGGAAGTGGAGAAGGTAAGAGACAAACACTGACATTGATTGGCTTTTTACCTGTGGATGGAACCACCTTTATGTTATGTTACCCGATTTTTTTGTTAAGTATGTGGAATGTTGAAACCATGGTGATTCAACCTGGCAAGCACACCCCTCCATGCACGATCTACTGTTATTTTATCCAATTCTTCATTTGCTCTCCTTGGTCATGGATCTGGCAGGAGTCCACCACGCTGTTGATTAGCTAGCTCAGTGTGTCCAGGGACGCATGTAGTCCACTCGGAGCCCATTGAACTTTTAGACGAGCCCCAGCATACTAATTGGCACAATAAGGTTGGCATGTCTTCATTGCACCCTTATGTAGGAGTGCCCCAAGATTAAGTCTAATTGCTTTGCAGGTACTTGAAATACTGTTGTGTTTTTTGTTTTTTTATCTCATGTATCGAACATCTAGGTTTACACACAGCTTTAAGCAACTTAAAATGATGGCAAAGCGCCTTCTTGTGTTGTGAAGGTTTTAAAATCTTCTATTCGAATAAAAGGCATCCATATCCTTTAGCGTTTAAATCAATAGACATTAGCAAATGCAAGCTTGTGCTGTGTTTTCCTGTTTGAGGCTGGTCCAGGCTTGTTCCAGGATTCATATGTATTAGCGTTTACAAACATTAGAACTGCATAAGCATAGATGAGCAAGTTTAGCCATGGGCCCTGCTTTTAATAAATGTAACGCTTTATCAGGTCTGTTTGGACCCACTTATTCCACGAGACTGCCAATCTTATTGTGAGGCTGCTGGCTTATTTTCATCCTTACTGAAAACCATTCATATTGTAATGTTGTGTGTTATATTTTGTATTTTCTTTTAACTAAAACCATTTTATGCAATATAAATCCATAATATATTTGAGGTATTATAAAAAGTGTGTAAACACACAGCTTGCTGTAGGACACTGCATCTAGACACTACACACAGCCTGGCTTGCGTTAAGTCATTGGTTTTACACCCATGTATACCCATAGTGTCAAGACGTTTACATGATCCTCCACTTTCTGTTGCACACTGTATACCTTGAGTGTTGATCATTAGAGACGTTCTGTCCTTCTCAGTTACAGCTCTGTTGCCCCTTTGGTTATCTACTTAACCTGACACACCCATGGTTCAATGCTATCAACAGAGCATTTCAATAGGTAGGGAGCAGCAAATAGACAAAGACAGAAGAAATCAATAGAGCTGCCAATTACACATCTAAAGAGCCTACCTCGTAAACAGTCAGGGATGACCAAATAACTACTCACTCTACAGACCTTAAAGCTGTCCATGAACAATTTACAGTTTCAGTCACACTGCCTATTCCAGACAACTAAATGAAGCATCATAAAGGCCCTCACATCCATGTTGGACTAATCTTCCAGGATCTCATTTAATTTCCTACAATGAAGAATCTGAATCCTCATCCCACCAATGTCCAAGGTATCTTAAAAGAAATCCTTTTGATGAAATCCATTACAACAGCAAGGCAGATGATAACCAAACCCTAATTTTCAACTAGTACCAATGTAAATGAATGCAAAGTTTCAATCATAAAAACTCTTCTACATAAAGTCTGCAAACAACTCAGTCATCAAGAGCCAATAGCAATAAATGCTTTTTGGCCAAACCCTTCTAGATACACAGGCCAGTTACTGCCCATGCAGAGAAATAAAACCCATACTAATATCTAGAATGGGTGAGGTAAGAACACAGAAAGATAAAGAGATAAAGTGAGGCAACTCTGTCATTCTGCTAGATGTCCCTGTCATATTTGATACAGTCTGTCACCCAATGCTACTGTCTTCAGGATTTGGATAGGCATAAAAATGTATTGTATTTGTATCCCTACTTTCTAGCAAACCAGAAACACATCATCTTTGTACCCTCATATGCCTTCAAAGCGTCCACTGTTACACCAGGATTCCACATTGCACTACTACTCTTGCATTTTCCATTGAATATCTACCTCAGACTCCTGTGTAGATCGAGTCAGTAGTTGTGTCTTTCTTGTCTCAAGTATGTAGATGAGACACAAATCAAATCAAATTAATTAATCTTCATTCAATCTCATGAAAGCAGATCGTAAAAGATACACAATAAAAGCACAATAATACATTATGGATGAAAACAAATAAAACCACTAGCATAAGCGTATAAAAACAGCAAATGCAATCAGTGGGTATCAAATATGTAAATGTATTGGCATTTATATAGCGCACTACTTACCCGTAGGGTCCCAAGGCGCTTCGACCGCTGCGAAACCCTTCCTGGCTTCCCTGAGAGATGGTCCCTTAATGGGTATCTCCAGGGTGAGACCAGGCATCCCCGGCGGTCTGGTGGGGCCGTTAGTGAAGATGAGGCAAGCTAATGCCCAGAGTTGCCGAGTGTGATCGCTGATCAGAGTGGGCACCGAGGCGAGAGAATTATCGAGTCCGCTGACCCTGGTCCAGAAACCAGCCGCGCCGGGAATCGAACCCTGGTCCCGGGCCGTCCTCTGCTCTCGGGTCTGCCACCTCTAACCAGTGAGCCACAAAGAGATGTCACATAAAAACTGCCAGATTCAACAACAAAACAACATAGATTTAGATAACTAAAGCACATTCTTTAAAAAGGAGTCGACTGCCTTGGAAGTAGAGGTTCCTTCAAGTTGTTGAAGAAAAATCAATGCAACTGTGCACCTGCTAAACTTGTGCTTGCCTAATCGTGGAAGTAAAAACCATTTAGTGAGAGGTGAATAGAACTTACAAAAGAATACAAAATGTAAAAGGGTCGGTGGTGATGTCTCATCACAGGGGCAAACTAATGTGTCTGTAGGGGCAAATTGCTGCTGGAGGAAGCACAAAAGCCATCAGATGGAGTGTGTTCTGAAGCACTTTAGTAACATCCACTCCCATGTGTTATGTACAACAATTACGTAGGGTCCTCCTGCTTCAGTAGTTTGAAGGAGGCAGAAGTAATCTATGACTGTAGGTTTCACTATACCCCCAAGCCCTTCTATGGGATAGAAATCAGTCCTTAATTTAACCTTTGTCCATCTTTGTGATACTTTCTGGGTTTTCAAAATTATATGGGCAAACTAAAGCTAGGGTTCAATATAACGGTCATATTGAAAATGTATAGTCAGCAAACTACTATGGGTATCATCCTCTCCTATTACTGTCTTTACTCAAGACCAATCCATGTTGTAATATTATACTTAGGCTGCCCGGTTTTAGATTTAAACAAAAAATAACTGATAAAACCCCACTGAAAGAGAAATAGCCCTCCCCAGTGAAAACATATAAACACTGAAAAAACACCTGCACAACCACAAACTAAATGCCATTCAAAGAAAGGAAAAGGAGAGTGAAAGAGTCATGTTTTTCTTCCTGAAGGGGCCAATACAATGTAACTTTGTTATATAAGCTAGCAGTAAGAAAGACTAAGCTAACATAATTCTGCTAGAGATTTTTAGTTTAGGCATGGCACTAAAGTATTGTTTATTCTTCCTTTTGCTTTTTTCAGTTTTTGTGGTCTTTGGTCTAAAGATGCAGGGTTTAGAAACATGTTTTAAGTCTTGTTTAATTATTATTAGAAACTGTAGAGAATCAGGAAATATAAAAATCACATTTGACTCTGTTGGGCCGGGCGGCCCTTTTTAAAATGATGGCTCTGCCCCGTTTTCTCTATGCCCTCCAGAATACCCAGGACGCTGTACCGGGGAGTTATTTCCGCAAGGTTGAGGGGCTTCAGCGCAGTCTACTATGGGAGGGTATACCTCGTATTGCACTCGCTAGACTCACTCTTCCCTTGTAGGATGGTGGCATTGCCCTCCCGTATATCAAAAGGTACTATTGGGCCTCCCAGCTTGCTGCGATTAATCACTGCACGTATGGGCCGGCGGCTGATCCAGCCTATGCCATGGACAAATGGCTTCTTCCTCGGGGGGGATATAGCAGGATGCTGTTTCGAGACCGAGGTGGAGAGATTTGGCGGGGCCCACGGGGCACGCAGTTCGGGTTTGGCATAATGCCACCTGCTCCTTGGGTTGGAAAGACAAAGTGACATTGGCCACTCTGCTCTATGACTCTGAGAAGCTGGGCAAACTCTGGAAGACGAAAGGGTTTGATAAATGGGATCTGATAGGGATTTCTAACATCAGAGAAGTTTGGGGTAACAGGAGAAATAAAACATTTGTCCAATTACAAGCAGAATACAAGTTGGCGGATACTGAATATTTCCGTTATGCACAGATTCGGCACTCACTCCCGGCTGTTTTGCCCGGAGATGTGAAGCCCCCTGAGGCCTCTCCACTCGAAGATAGAATTCTCGATGGCCACATCCCCGAAAAAACAATTTCTTTAATATACAAGAAGTTAATTAACCATAGAACTGATCCCCTTGAGGGGCTTAGGGCCGGGTGGGTCCACGATGGGATAGAATTGGACGATGAAGACTGCAGATGGCATTGTCCTCCCCTAAAACTAGTTGCAATACCGGCTTGGCTGCAACTGGTCTAGCTAAAGGTACTTTATAGGGTCTATATCACGGGACCCCGACTAGTGCATATGGGTCTCTCACATTCCGGTCTATGTAGACGTCAGTGTGGTTTGACTGGCTCCTTTCTCCATGTTATTTGGGAATGCACACACATCACTGAGTATTGGCGCAAAATACATGACACTATACGTAGGTTGCTTGGGGTCTCTTTGATGTCGGAGGCACGAAGGTGCCTCCTGAATATATGGGAGTCGACTGACCTAAATTCAGCGCAAACACAGTGGGTTACACTGGGCTTCATGTTAGCTAAAAGGAACATTGCCCAGCTATGGGGCGCCGCTCAGCCTCCCACCCTGGAAGTAAGGGAAAATAATCTAGACTGGTGCATGGTTATCTAGCGAGGGGACGCCCTCTAAATTGGTCATTGATATGGGGACCCTGGAACCGCTACAGAGGAGATATTTGTGTGCCACCGAGGACTGTTGATTTTGATGTGCAGCCTTTGAAGGACTGGGCTATTCTAAGGCCCAGCGGTGCCAGGGGACAACACCTGAAACCTTTGTGGGTTACCTGTTTTGGTGTACAAATGACAGAGACACGGGACACTTCCTTCGGCGTCAAAGATCGGCGTTTATTTACTGCAGGGAACACAGAAGTCACAAGAAGTACAACGCATGTAGGTTCTAGGAAACTGCTTCAAATTGCAACTGTGGATCGCTCCTTTTATACATATTTCTGTCACAGCACAACATGGTGAACAAAAGGTTACAACTCAGTTCCCACAGTAAACTTCAAAAGGGTTGCTTTCATGTACCCAGAGTCCCGGAACATAATTACAGTAGCATCGCCGGTTCCCATCTGAAAAAGTACATTATCCCACCATTAAGTACATTCCATTCCGGCTGTAAACGAGTTAAGGAAGAAGTCAGAAACAGGTGCAAGGGAAGACAAAGATAGTCAACAGATTGAAAAGAGTGTAAGGAGGGTGATATCGGAAACACGATTGCAGGATCAAAGGAGACATGCCTAATGAATGCACGGCTGAAACAATAGACCGGCACGGCAAGATGAGCCTTGAGCGGGGCCATATGCCTTTGCAGTGTCATCCCCCTCGTCATAAAGACACCCTCAAAGGAACGCGTGTCTTCCGCAAGAGTTTGGGAATCCCAGGGTCACGAAGCGGACAGTGTCCGTTCGCTGGCTACTTGAGGGCAAGAGACAAAATGGCCGCTGTATCTAAAATGGAACCCGTGGGTTTAGATGAAGAAACCCACGAATAAGACAAACGGTTCAAGCTAGTGTAGCGAAAACACGTACACCCACTAAACTCGTCATTTGCGGTTCATAGATACCAAACTCGTCCATATTCGAACAAGTCGAGAACACCACTAATAATTGTCACGGAACCTCAGACGCTCCTTTTGCCCTCATGTAGGCAAGCACTAGTCGATATCAGAATTGATCTCGATATTCATCAGATCTAAGCATGGGCGAATTTTGCGAATCTCGCGTTCGCAAATTTTGCGGATTTGCGAACTCGCAATCCGCAAAATCTGCGAATTCTCGCGAATTTTTTTTTTTTTGTGTTCGCGCGGGTTTCTGCCAGTTCACAAGGGTTTTGTACAATTTCACAAATGCGAACTTACCTGTCGGGTCGCAAGTTTTGCGAACTTGTTGTTTCTACGTGTCCAGCCTGTTTGGGACACTCTTCTTCATCACTGCCACTCTCTGTCACCACTGCCACTCTCTGACTACTCATGCCACCCTCTGGCCCACCCATGCCACCCTCTGTTTCATCACAGCACTCTCTGGTTGTCCAGTGTACATTATTGTGGCAAAGCAAAGCACACCTTACCTGCCTCAAGTGACCTGAATTAATTTGGGGCTGATTAATGTGTCACAGAATATTTTTTTAGCTGGCACCTGCTTCCTTAGTGCTTCCTGATTAGTGATCTTTTGCACTTGCTAAGTGCTTTCATTGTTGCAAAATTAGTTACAACACCTGCCCTGCCCCAACTGACAATAATGAATTAGGGGCTGATTAATGTGTCACTGGATTTGAACTTCCAGCCTGGCTCCTGCTTGTCTGCCTTAGCTGTAATTCAGGACCTTTGTGTAACTATTCTGAGGGTCAGAGCAGGGTCACATAATAGTTGCAAGTAGGCAACTGAACTCTGGAGGGGCCCCTCAGGAAGCACTACAGGAAATGGCTACTAATGATGAGCTTGAACTTTTGAACCTGGTAAGTAGTTTCAGTTTTGCTAAGATCGTATTTCTGCAATTTAGCGCTTATTCGCGGGGCGCAAAGTTGAACTGGGAAGCCGCAAACTCACGCGAACAGTGCGAGCAAGCCATAAAATCCGCTGCTCGCGGATTTGCGGATTTTGCGGGAAATTCGCGAATCTCGCGGATTGCGAATTTACCGAAAATCCGCAAAATCCGCGAGCGTAACGGATTTTCCGCCCATGCTTAATCAGATCATTCAGATGTTGCTGTAACATTATTCTATCCATCAATGCTTCCTTGGTGACAGATGGCAGTCTTATACACGTCGTAGCACAGAGGCCACATAAGGCAGGACGACACTGCACACAAAGACAACACGTGAACAGAAATGCCGCAACAACCCCAATGATCATCAGAATCTTCCAACCCCACGTCGACATCAGGCCCCAAAACTATCCTAGTAGCGTCCAATCACCTACGTCCACGTGTATGGACTCGGAGATCTTATGCAACTTTGAGATGGCTTGATAGACAGTTGGAGCGTTATCAGGGATGAAAATACAGCAACTCGAATGGATCACCTTACATACACCACCTCTATCTGCAAGAACAACGTCTAAAACCATACGGTTTTGCAACGTCATAAGCCTATCCGCCTGAAGCTCTGCTGTCAGATTACCAAGGGCACTTGCAGTTATATTAGCAGTCGATTCCACCACTCGAGTCAACTGTCTCAGGTTCCTACTATTGATCATAGGTCCCCAAAACGGCAAGAAACCCTTCGCTAACAACACCTCTCACAACTCTAGTCTTGTGATAGTCTGACCCAACTGTGAAAGTCGGTGGCAACAAGTTCGCAATATAACAGGTGCCTGAGAAGTCACGAGGCAACCATGTATATGCGCGGTCATAACATACAAAGTATGTACCCTTGGCAGTCAAAAGGACAGGCGAAGAGGACGTTGGTAAAACATACGTCTCAGTACAAGCACTCCTCCCAAGCTGAGCTCGCGGGCTTCGGCCAAGACCTTTCAAGCAGAAATTAGCGAGATGGGGTACGATCCAGATCGGAGACGAGCTTTTTAGCTGTCTATCACCCACTGACATGCTATACTCAGCCTCACTCAGATCCCTGTATGCTCGCACCTCTTCCTCTGGGATAAGCGATGCGTCAAAAATATCTCTATCTAAGTCAGCAATCCCTCTTGCCAAAGGCGTGTGGTACGGGCCAGGACCATGATCTGCAGTGCGTGGCTCTCGATGGGGGTAGGAATCTAGTGCGCTACGAAACATAGTTTGGAATGCTCGAGCTGACCCCTGGGAACTGTAAGGAAGAACCAAATACGGAATTCCCCTATCCATGGTATGTGGCATTAACCCACACACCCAACAGTTGGTAGTGTTCATCACCAACTGATGCTGATGAAGAAGCTGAACAAAGGAGTTATTCATGAATTCCGCACGTCTAACCTGTTCGTGTTGGGGTAGAGGATGAAAGGAATGTGGAGAAACAGTGGGAGTAGGTTCTGGTTCAGAAGAAGAAGTAGGTAAGGCAGAAGGCAATAACGACTGTAATCCAAAATACACTCCACCCACCAATAGCATGGAAACAATCAAGGACAGCAGGAACACCTGAAACAGAAAGCATTTAGTTCGTACAACCCTGTGTAGCGTTGATCTTTGTGCTTCTGACAACTTTGAGAATTCCATCCTCTAAAAACCGTCTGCAACGTTCTTGACGCACTTCGTTCTGAGTAGCGATTATCAATTCCCAGGAGTTCCCAGGAATCGACAAAAGTACCGACCTAGTGTCAGGAACCTGCTAAACAGAAGGAAGTACCCGCACGGCCCTACGGTCAACCCGGATGTAAGGTTCTCTTTAATCAAACATTCAAGTGTAATACAAAATATCCTAGCTGTGGAAAAACACACATGGAAAAAGAACTCAAAAATTAACAGAGGCTACAATTGTTCATAATGTTCAAAATGACAATGAGGGGTAGTATGAATTTCAAAAAGGGGAGAAAAAACAAAAAATTGCTTTATTAGTCTTTGTTGTGAGAACGAAGAAAATATCTGCTTCTCCCAGGACAAGTCTGTTCTTCGAATAATTGTTCAGGTTGCGAAACAGAGTCCTGTCGATCAGATGATAATTCAAGTCTTGAGTTTTCCAATGATGAAGGTTCAACAAATGAATCTGACTGAAATGAAGTGTCTCCTACAATTTGAGCATCGCTGAACGGCACAAATTTTACTGGAGTTTCGGTTTCTGTTGCGGCGATTCCTGTCCTCACCCACGAATCTGCTGGTAAAGGTATACGCACCTTTTTGGTGCGGGTGGCATGCACCCAATTTTTCCGGCCTTCTAGACGAACTGCAGTTCTTGTGGCAAGAAGAACCTGAAACGGGCCCACGAATCTCGGCTCCAAATTTCGCTTCCTGGCGAAATTACGGGTAACCACCCAGTCACCCGGTTGGAGCCGATGTCCAGGACCCTCTGTCTGTGCCGGCAGTGCTTCAAAGACCTGTTGATGAATTAACCTCAGTTTAGCAGTCAGATCATGAAGATAATCAATTAACATTGGGTATTCAAGACTATCAAAGGCCTTAGGCCTAAGGACTCCCCAAACATTCGCAGGGCGGCCGAACACAATCTCACATGGGCTAAGCCCTACTCGAGAGTGTACAGTCGCCCTGGTTGACAAGAGAGCCAGAGGCAAGGCATCGGGCCATGATAAACCAGT
The DNA here is from genome assembly GCF_964263255.1 of Lissotriton vulgaris. Taxonomy (NCBI): domain Eukaryota; kingdom Metazoa; phylum Chordata; class Amphibia; order Caudata; family Salamandridae; genus Lissotriton; species Lissotriton vulgaris. Next base: position 367,638 of record NW_028244993.1, read on the forward strand.
CGTAGCTTGGATTTTAGCAAGTTTCAGTTTTAGAGTACCATTGTACCCTTCAACTAAACCTGCTGACTGGGGATGATTGGCGCTATCGAATTTTTGTCTAATTCCAAGGCCCTTACACACACTCTTCATCACACTCCCCACAAACTCACTTCCGTAATCTGACCATACAATCCGTGGCATTCCATACCGAGGAAAGTATTCCTTCAGTAGGACTTTCGCTGTGGACAGGGCAGTATTGTCTTTGAGAGGATAGGCTTCGATCCACCTGGAGAATGCGCAAAGCACGACTAAAATGTACTTCAGATTATTGCATCTCTCCATATGGATGAAGTCCAGTTGGATAACCTCAAAGGGACATGTAGGAGGAGCAAAATGGCCAGGTGGGGTAGGGGTGCCCTTGCCAGGATTGTACATCATGCACACCATGCAATTCTTAACCACTCTCTCTGCACACTTAGCGATACCATCATTCTTCCATACAGGGGACAGCAACTTGCAGATACCTTTCGCACTAATATGTGACAAGCCGTGTGCCATAGTCACAACAGCTAGCACATATGCATCCGGCAACATCCATCTCTGATTTTCCGACAAATCAACCCAACATCCGTGCGCATCTAACTTTCCTGTGCTTTCTTTCCACTTAGTCTTTTCAGTTTCGGTGGCCTCATTCTGAATCGCTTTCACGCTCTCAACAGTGTCCTCACACATACCAGTCTCTGCCGGCCACCTCACTGAACTCGTAGCATACATTCGGGTTGCAAGTTTTCTAGCTGTTTCTTTAGCGATCTCATCCGCAAACGCGTTACCACGACCATCATCATCAGTCACCTTTCGGTGCGCGCTGCATTTAATAATCGCCACCTGCTTAGGCAATGTAAGTGCGTCCAAAAGATCGTTCACGAGCTGTCCGTGTTGGATCTTCGTACCATGCGATGTCATAAACCCTCTTTCTCTCCACAGACGACCAAAGCTATGTGCAACGCCAAAAGCATATTGACTATCAGTAAACACATTTACTCACTTTCCCTTCGACAAAACACACGCTCTCGTCAATGCAACCAACTCTGCCGCCTGCGCGGAATTCTGACTCAATCTTGCAGTTTCCACAACCGTACTCAACGTCACCACAGCATACGCAGTCGTCACATCACCATTCGGCAACTTGAAACACGAACCATCAACATACAAGGTACCATCGGGATCTGCCAATGGAGTGTTTTTTAGGTCAAAACGACCCTTCGTTTCTTCCTCAGTTTGCAAATAACAATCATGTGGTGGTACATCATCTGATTCCATATTAGTTGGCAACAACGTCGCCGGGTTTAAGACATTACAGCGCTTTATTTGTATATGACTTGCCAAAAGCGTCAACTCGTGACCGGACAACCTTGCGCTCGTCAAGTGTTGAGTCTTTGTACGATTTAAGAGAGTGTCAACTGCATGCGGAACCATTACCGTAAGCATATTATCCATGACCAATCCTGCAGATTGTCGAATGGACACCGCAGCCGCCGCTGTCGCTCTTAGACAACTCGGCAATGCTCTAGCTACTGGGTCCAAGGTCGAGGAAAAATATGCACATGGACGCTGCTTACCACCAAATTGTTGCGTCAAGACACTCAACGCACAACCTTCCCTCTCATGAACGTATAGTGTAAACGGCTTACTATAATCAGGAGTACCTAACACAGGAGCCGAACACAACGCATCACGCAATTCAGAAAAACCTTTCTGACACTCTTCAGTCCATGGCAAAGGAGTTGGAACATCCTTGCATGTGAGGGCTACCAATGGCTTCGCTAGCAATGAAAAATTTGGAATCCATTGCCTGCAGTATGATGTGATACCTAGGAAGGCACGCACATCTCTCTGAGTTGTTGGCACAGTCATTCGAGCGATCGCTGCAATTCTCTCTGGGGTCAACCTCCTTCCCTCCTTTGACAATAAGTGACCTAGATAGGTTACTTCTTGACAACAATATTGCAGTTTAGAAGGTGACACCTTATGATGTAAGTCACAGAGATGCTGCAACAGTGATACCGTAGCAGTTTTGCAGATCTCTTTCGTGTCAGCTGCCACCAACAAGTCATCAACATATTGGATCAAGGCCGCACCAGCCGGTAACACAAACGCATCAAGTTGACCCTTCAGGGCTTGGCTGTAGATCGATGGACTTTCACAGTAGCCCTGAGGAGCGCGTTTAAACCTAAAGCTGCAACCACCTAATGAGAAACCGAATAGATCTCTGCTTTCCTCAGCAATCGGAATGCTAAAGAAAGCATTCTTCAGATCGATCACTGAGCACCAAGAAGCAGAGGCTGGAATCAGAGTCAGTAAAGCCGTAATATCAGGCACCACAGGAAATTGTGGAATCACAATTTTGTTCACCTCCCGTAAATCAATGACAAAACGATACACAGGAGGCTTGGATGGATCCGTGGGTTTCAGAATAGGTAACACAGGACTATTACACACGTTTCCTCGAGTCTCCTCAATAACATCTTTCTTGATCAAGTCATAGATGATCGCTAACAACGCTCGTTCACCATCGACAGAGATACGATACTGGGGAATACGTGGTAATCGCACATTAGATTTCAATTGAACAACATAAGGTGATATGTCCAGCAGGCCCACATCATTGGGACCTGTAGCCCACAAAGACTTAGGAAGGGAACTCAATTCCGGTGGGAGCTTATCAGTTGACAAATACATAGGAGAGATCACTCTCTGACCCAACGTAAGCTCCACTCCCGCAGGAGAACAGTACAGGGTCGCATATAACCGTTTCAGCAAATCCAGGCCCAAAAGATTCTCACCACAACCAGTAGTCAAAATCAAAGGAGCTTTCAGCTCACAAGGCCCAATTGTGAGGGGCAAAGGGCTAGAAACCGGATTGCTAACGGGGGCGCCAGAGAATCCAACGGAAACATTTGTTAAGCCAGACAAAGGTGCGCCAGGGAGTTTCGAATGCATGATGGAACTTTTCGCTGCACCAGTGTCCAACAGAAAAGGCTCAACTACGCCCGATGTGGCGACTGCGACGTAAGGCCCTCTCTGATCAACCGGAACTGATACTACTCCCTCTCTTTGTCTGTGGCTGTCCTAGTAGTTACCGTCATCAATATCATGTTCGACGTAACAGTCGTCCACATGATACTGTGCAGATCTACCTGACGAGGAACCACGCTGATCAAAGCAATTATTAGAATCAGATGAATTATTAGAACGCTCATTTTGATTTTGAGTAACACCACGACCTCTACCACGTGAAGCCTGTTGAGGACCACTACGACCTCCTCGAGCCGAACCACCACTATTTCGGTCGCGCAAAACCGGACAATCAAATTTTAAATGGCCCTCACCTCTACAGTATGCGCATTGATTATATCCGAGCATAGATCTCTGCGTAGAAGAATCATTACGCGCCTGCGACCTAAAAGATTGCGATTGTGATCTATTCTGCTGCCGAGAGTCATTCTGATTCGAGCGTGGAGGATACGCTTGCTGTAACAGAACTTTGGTTTTGAGATCCTTTGTTTTCTTATCCGCACGATCATTTTCCTCCTTCTCCCTATTTTCGTAATATTGAGCCGTAGCTAATATCTGAGCAGAAGTAGAAACAGCCCACAAACTCTCAGAATTCTTTAATTTGTTGCTAAGGTCAGGCAACAAATTCGATACAAATTTATCTACAAACAACCGCTGACCTCCCTCAGTGCTCATATCCTGACCACTGTGATCGATGAAGGCCTCCTCAAATCTCGTAAAGAAATCGGAGACACTCTCGTCCTTCTTTTGCTTGCACGCAGACAGTTTATCCCAATTAACTTTCATTGCTGGCATAAGTGTCTTCATAAGTGTAATAATTCTCTGAGGCAGAGCCGTAATTAACTGCTCAGGCTTAGCCCCACCAACCTGCAATGCATCAGCCGCTACAAGTGCAGCCCAATCACCGCCCAACTCAGCTGCGTGATTCTCTTGACGTATTTTCGCCCAAACCGGTTGAGGTACTACGTTACCGAACAACATATCAATGTCAGCAAGGTTCATAATAGTAGCATCCACCAATTGGGACAACTCTTTATAGTATCCTGCGGGATTTTTGCGGGGATCAGGCAAAGACTGTTTCACCTGCAAAACGTCCGATCGCTTCCATGGGAGGTGTATCCAAACTCTCTGGAAGTGTGGCGGAATGATAGGAACGGCAGTAGCATCACCTGGCATCCAAACTGGGAGTACTTCATGCATAGGATACTGACCAGGCGTTGCCATCCACGCCTCAGTTTCGTCTTTAAACAATGCTCGAGGTATTACAGTAGGCCGAAAAGATAGAAGATGTTCTACAGCACGTCGAACATTACTGCCCACAATCATACCACTCGAAAACTGATGCTGAAGTTCAGTCACTTCAGGCGGCACATTGTCTACCCCATCATTATCCATCACTTCCCGTAAACATTTACACATTTCCTCGAACACAAATCTCTGTGTAGGCTCATTGAATTGAGAAAATGTCTCAAAAATTATGCGTGGGGTGTTTTTAACGGGATACCTAATCCAATTACGTGCCATTTTCATTAACGTATCACTCTCCCTACCACCAGGGATTTGACTTCGTCGTTGAGGGACATCAGAAACATCAGACCCGAGAACCGGTCCAAAAGGAGAGTAAAAATTAGCAACAGCATTAGGTATGCGACGACGAACAGTCAGAGAAGAGGAGAGAAGTCCAGGGGCAACAACATGGGGACTAAACATAGGAGCAGGAGGAGCAGTAGGAGTAGCCAAAAGAGCAGAAGTAGCGGGAACAGTAGACTGAGAAGGTGTAGGCAGTGGAGCAGTAGGAACAGGAGCACGTAAGGGAATAGGATCAAGAGGATTCGCAAGAATAGGACCAGCGACAGGCTGACCAGCAGCTGCCGGGACAACAGGTTGAGGAACAGGAGGAACCACAGGGGCTGTAGTATCCTGCGAATATGGAGGTGGTGACTTCAGTAGGTAGGACAACAAAGGGTCCTCCACTGCTTCCTCTCCCTTCTTATCAATACTCGACGGTAAAACGGGCTAACACTTATCCACCGCCATACGTTGTAGTCTTTGGCAATTGCAATCGTCAAATAAAACCCAACAACTAAGAACCAGATACTAAGAACCACAAATGCAATGGAACCATGCAAACAACCAAGCACCAACAACAACCAAGGGCTCTGGGAGCGACCCACAAATACTTAACTGAAAGAACAATGGCGTCACCAGGAAGGCCCGTCTATTGTCTCGCTGTACAGAGGACTACGCCAGGCGCCAAAACAGGTCGACAGTCAGGGCATCAGTCCGTCGCAGCCGTCGGGAGGCGGGGATCTTCGTGGGAAAAGTCTTCGGGCCACTTATTTCGACAACAGGATCAATGAAGCGGGGTGCACCTTCCCTCGGAGATTTCACACGAAGTTCCTCACGATCGTCGGGCTTTGGACCGGTACCGCTGATGTCGCCACACGTTGGGCGCCAACTGAAGGACTGGGCTATTCTAAGGCCCAGCGGTGCCAGGGGACAACACCTGAAACCTTCGTGGGTTACCTGTTTCGGCGTACAAATGACAGAGACACGGGACACTTCCTTCGGCGTCAAAGATCGAGGTTTATTTACTGCAGGGAACACAGAAGTCACAAGAAGTACAACGCATGTAGGTTCTAGGAGACTGCTTCAAATTGCAACTGTGGATCGCTCCTTTTATACATATTTCTGTCATAGCACAACATGGTGAACAAAAGGTTACAACTCAGTTCCCACAGTAAACTTCAAAAGGGTTGCTTTCATGTACCCAGAGTCCCGGAACATAATTACAGTAGCATCGCCGGTTCCCAACTGAAAAAGTACATTATCCCACCATTAAGTACATTCCATTCCAGCTGTAAACGAGTTAAGGAAGAAGTCAGAAACAGGTGCAAGGGAAGACAAAGATAGTCAACAGATTGAAAAGAGTGTAAGGAGGGTGATATCGGAAACACGATTGCAGGATCAAAGGAGACATGCCTAATGAATGCATGGCTGAAACAATAGACCGGCACGGCAAGATGAGCCTTGAGCGGGGCCATCTGCCTTTGCAGTGTCATCCCCCTCATCATAAAGACACCCTCAAAGGAACGCGTGTCTTCCGCAAGAGTTTGGGAATCCCAGGGTCACGAAGCGGACAGTGTCCGTTCGCTGGCTATTTGAGGGCAAGAGACAAAATGGCCGCTGTATCTAAAATGGAACCCGTGGGTTCAGATGAAGAAACCCACAAATAAGACAAACGGTTCAAGCTAGTATAGCGAAAACACGTACACCCACTAAACTCGTAATTTGCGGTTCATAGATACCAAACTCGTCCATATTCGAACAAGTCGAGAACACCACTTATAATTGTCACGGAACCTCACCTTCCTCATAATGTCCCCTATCATGCTTTTTCAAATATCCCTTCCCCCCGAAGTGCTTTCGAGAGTATGATGTCTCCTCTGTATTGTAATTTTGCTGACTTTTTGTTTAATAAAAAGAATTATAAAAAAAAAATCATATTTGATATTTTGGCTGTGTTTGAACCATTCACTGAAAGGTAAAATGGCTGGTTTCATAAGAATCTTTCACATTTACCCAGAGAGAGTAGGTAAAAACCTTTAATATATCAGCCTCCAATTTCTAGTGAGTCAGTAATGATAGTAAGTGAATTGCCAACACCTCAGGCATTTATGCAAGGTATAGTGTCAAGTATATGTGAAAAGAACGCTATCACCAATAATCTCGGATAGAACATGACACCAGACTTCTGGACAATGTGGAATGCAGTGTCACTTGGAATGCTCTGCAAACCAGGTTCTTTCCAAGTTCAACAAAGATTAGCGTGATATTGGTTGTGTTTGCAGTGATTCAGCTATGCATATGAACATTTTATTTGCTGACCAATCAAAATTGATACCTGAGCTGAAGTGCCTCCCTGTAAGAGATCCTTGCCACTTGATAGATGGTAGGCTGAAAGCATCTTTACAATCTTCAGAGTTAATGAGGAATGCTATAGAATTTTTAGTCCATTCTGGTGCACTGTTTTCTTATGCATAGGAACTAAAACGTAAATATTTACCATTTCATAGTCTGGGTGGCATCAAAGAAAGAGGCATCCCAACTGTGCAATTTAACTGATGATTCTCAGTCCAAGGGGCTATGAATGCTATATTATCCATGTGGCAACCATTTACAGAATTTTTGCTGAGTGATAATACCAAAGACAAGAAATGTGAGTATCTTCGCTCGCATTTTGATAGTGATGTGAATAAAGTACACTCTACAGCATTCTTAGATTTTTACAGGAAAACATAACTGTTGTAGTGGACATAAAAAAAATAAGTCTGAAAACACACCTATCAGCCAAGTGTTCAGCATAATTGGTGTAGATGTGAAACATCTCCTGGAGACTAGGCTGGGTGACACCTTTAGTGAATTTGGCACTGCAAAAAGTGCTTGCCACTTGGTAAGCAAAGCAATGTTGAAGAGCTATCAGGAATTTTTATTTTACAACATATGAGAAATGGCTTGCAATGATGCATATAAATGTCCCTTCACCACCAATGGCATTTGAAGTCAATGAAACCTCACTGCGTTACTCTGTACAAGTTCTAGATCCCTTCCGTAAAAGGGAATTACCTCTGTAGTTTCAAAAGTGCTGCTTCATTTTTTACTGCTTCAATAACTCTGAGGGCATAAGCGCCCAGCTCAATGCAATTGTTGCAGAACCTGCCTTGAGAATCGCAATCTTCTAGTGCACCAGTATTGGCATGGAAAATATGTTAGAGGCCAGAGTTAACAAATTGTGTACTGGGTGTTTTGGTGTTGCCCTTCTCAAGTGCCAATGCTGAAAGGGCCTTGTCACAGAAGTTTACATGGGAAGGAAAGAGCTAGAGCACATGACTAAAGACTCTTTGAATAAGTATTGCATGGTGTACTACAATAAGTTTAATTTGCAAAAATCTATTTGGACCTCATTTATACTATATGTACACTGTCTATATACCATGCACTACCAGTGGCAGAAAGCGAACAATAATAAAAGCGAAATGTTCCATAAACACCAGAAAAACACTGTTTCTGTTGTTTTTAATGGTGCAAAAATGTGTAACCACTGATAACCATTGTATTGTTAACGTATTGAAATCACTTGAAAACACTGAAAACATCCCCCCAGAATTTACCAAAAATAGAAACTGAAAACAGGAAGGCCTAATTATACCCTATGATTTGTTTGGTTCTCATGCACATATTTCTTTTTTTTTCCTCAGACCAAACGTTACATTATCCCCTGTCATGTAAAGCGCTCTGATACCCATTAGGGTCACATTTGCACTATACAAAACATTACAAATAAATACATAAGGGGTTTCTCCCTTGTGCACCTGAGCTGGGAGATGTTAGGACCGTAGTGGCATGAGAGGCAGTCAGATATAATTCTGCAGGTAACACCAGCCTCCTCAATTGACCAAATTGAGCACTGTTGTAACAATGGAGCAATATTTACTGGGTCCTCAACATATTCCAAACCGAGCTCCTGGTGGGAGATAAAGTGGGGGTTTGAGGGAAGAACACCATAAATCTGCTTTTTCGATACAACAGCATCTTAAAGTGACGTTCGTTTCCAGATATCACGGCACGAGCTTCCCTGAACTACATTATTGAACTTTTGCCAAACTTATTTTAACTACAGGGTAAGCCCGCTCTATATTTTTACTCTTCATTGGTTACCAATGCCCAACAAGCCTTTATATCACCCACCCTTCGTGTTCTATTACAGACACGCACCACGCGAAGTGACCCCATGTGACCACAGTTTGTGACCTTGTGCCAATTTATGTACCAATTAAGGTAAAACGCGACTTTTGATAATGAATCATTCCCTACTATTTGGTGATTTAAGTATCTTGTTTTAGATTATGCTAGAGTCACCGACCCCGGGGCCAGTTCTCAGCTCCAAACGTTCGATTTAACCAATCTGACTTTCGCTCTATTTTCAAATGAAGGACAGAGGTTCCGATCTACTCTTCAATATAAATTGTTCCCACCTATCTCAGAGTCCCCACCTATCTCAGAATTTCCCCATGCAGGTAGTACCAAACGGTATACGCTTGCCTAGTTAAGGATTCACAATAAGAGCTATAACCTTAAAGGTATCCCCTTTGGTTTAGCTATGTGTGCTTTTATTGGTCTTGATTACGTAACACGAGGCATATCCCATGACGAAGAAATATAGTTCTTTATTTTATATACACTAACTAGGTTGCCTGCCCCACATTTTGTCCTGATGAAGACCCCACAGCAAGGGCACGACTAATCCCTGCGAACTTTTGAGGGTCGAAACGTCGACAATTACCTGTTTGATCGTCAACTTCACGCCACTATCTTTACATACATTGTATTCTGTGAAGTATGATATTTTGTGACTTAGACTTCGAACTAATGGTCCTTTGTTCTGTATATAACTCGCCAATACAGTTTTGTTAACTGGCTGATTTCACTGTCACTAATTCCCTTCCATCACAATATCCTCACCAGATCACCTCCCCCTCCCTCCCTGGGGCACTGTACAACCGTTTAAAATTATTGATTAGTTGTCTGTATATTCAGTATACCTAGTCCCATTGTGAATAAAACAATGTGGATGCATTCATTGTCTGTGTAAATCATTTTTTTAATTGTTCACATTATATCACACTCACGCTGGGACCCCTTCCTTTCAGTACCATATATCTGCTGGCAGAATCTGTTTTCTTTCACTTGTACCCTGCTGGTGTCCCTGTAAGCCCATACCCCAAGCCATAAGTCAGAGAAAAGGACAATTCCTTCTATAAATTTCCAGAATAGGAATGATTTGTTTGCCCCCACAGAAAATGGCTAAGGAGAAAATAGAATCAACATCTCAAAAATAGCAACTTATACTGCTTCCAACACATGGGGTCCAGGAGTATGCCTCATCAAACAGTAGACCCAGATAAGGAATCTGGCTCGCTCTCCCAATTAGTTTACCTCCTAAACGTATGGGATATGTTTTTTTGTGTTTTTGGGGCCTCATACTATTATAAAGTTCTCTGAGAAGTTGGTCTGCAGGTCTAGTTTCTCAAGGAAGCAAACCAAGCTCGATATTAGTAACTTGAGGCCATTTGCAGTTCTATCTAACCCACAGTGTCATCGGCATAGAGGAGAGCCAGCGTGGGCTTATTGTTAATTATGGGCACAACTGCCCCGCATTCACAAGAACTGATTCAAGGTCATTTATGTATAGCAAGGATAGAACTGGACCGATTAACTCAAAGGCGACTGATAAGTCCTTGAAATGCAAACTGGAGGGAGCTACCCTTGGCATGCTTATACTTAGAAACTGATGGAGATTTAAGCACTGTTCAATGGTGCCAAGGCCTTTCCTAAAACCATAATGGGTTGGGGAGATCACATTTGTCACAGAAGTCCACTCTACAAGGCAAACGAATATATGACGCTCAATTTTTTTTGTAGCAGAGTCAAGGAGAGAAGTGGGCCAGTAGCACCTGAGGTCATGCATATTTCTTTACTTGAAGACTGAGACAATAATAGATTTGCACCAGGATTGGGGACACCCTCCTTGTCAAACTTGCTGTAAATAATCTAGGGCAAATTCAATTGAATGGAAATATCAGAACATGTCACATAAAAGTAGTGACACTAGCATTTAGAAAAGTACAAAGCAATGTATTTATTATATATAATATTGTTTTAAATATAAAAACATGAAAGATATGAATCTACAGTATGTTGAAAGTAGTGTCATTAGCCAGGGCTATTGAAGACACATTACATTTATTACTCTGCTACATAAAAACCTTTTTAGTTTGCGAGTGAAAAGAAAATGTCAATGGGTGTCCTGAAATAGTACAGGTCTGAAGTGGGGCAAAAGGAAAGGCCCAGTTCCAGTAATGACTGTTTCTCAGGGGTCAAAACATGCGATCTAAGATTAACAATTGTCAAAAGATTCTCACCCATCACGCTTCTTTGTCTGCTTTGTGTTTTTCTCATGAGTCATGTTTTTTTCACTGTACTCCCCTCTTCTGGTAGCTTTCCTCCTACACTGCCTCCACCTTTTCCTTTTGATGGTCTTCCCCTGATTGACTGGTTTCTTTGTAAAAAACGGTATTCGTCCATGGCAGTCAGGAAGTGAGTTTCTCTAGATAAGCTGGATGCCTGGTTATCCAAAGAGTATCCTGATTCCAAGGTAATCAATACCTGTATGCTGTAATATGCCTGCTTGCCTAAATTGCCTGACAGATCAATCGAACTTCCTGGTTAATGTAAGGATTCGTCCATTTGCATAATCAAACTTGTCACGGAGAAATGTACATCCTTTTGTAGCCTTAATTTCATCTTCATATATTTCTAGTCTTTTCTCCATGTGGGAAATACAATTGCATATTCTTCTTGTTCAGATTTCTTCTTTAAGGTATCTTTCAGGTCAGCCATTTTTTAGTGACTTGTTCCAACTCCATATTGGCATACTTAGAGAGGAAACCCATTACATTCTTACACATGGAGGTCATCAACGGAGAACATTCCTCCAATAGTTTTGGATGCGGGTTTTTATAGATGAGATTAATAAGTATTTTCAAACTGCAAGGCACTCTTCCTACCACAATATAATTATGTAATTATCCAGAGACATCACCTCCCAACATCTATTCATTTCCTTCATATTGTAGTAATAGTTGTTTTATAGTTTATCCATGTTTAGAACCCCCTGGGGCCCATTGCATTCCCCAGATCTGAATCATTGTGCTGATTATTAAATAAACAGTGTGCTGCATCCACTCTTTTTGTTTTTATTAATTTATATTGAGTACCAAAAGAGTAGCAATTCATCAGATGGTCATATATATCCAAAATAAAAACTCTGAACTGTGCTCCGATCCATGTACATCCATCAGAGAGCCCCACCTGCAGTATCATTAATCTGGCCAGTATGCGAAAAGATATACAAGACAGGTAAGCAGCCAAAGTGAACTTCACTCACCCCTACATATGGATAGTTTAGCAGGTAATCCGCACTGGTGATCAATGGTCTCCACTCCATTTCGCCCGTCCCAATCATGTGTCTCCCTGCCGCCGTAGAACGTTGAAGCAGCAATCCAGAAAGGCAGCGGCAGAAACCGGCTGAAAGGCTAGCAGGAACGAGGTTCTGCAACAAAAGCAGTCTCGTCCATGTTGACGGGGCTGGTGCAGGCACACAGCTGGAGTACCTGTAACAAATATAAGCTGGAGTCCTGAAATATGTAGTTTGCAGGAAGGCTTGCACGCCACAGGTTTGGTTTCAAACAAAAGTTTATTGACACCGGGTTTCACCTACACTTGGGCTTCGTCATAGTCCCAGTGCCTCATCACCCTTAAAAAACAGAGGGTTGAGTAAATTCAGTGACATGGAAGACATACTTTGTTTTTCTTAAGAGGCTCATAGGTTATACACCAATGATTCTTATAATTTGGAAAGAATCAATTGCACAAACTCACGTGTAAAGATGTGATTTAAAATATCAAAACAATACAGATATTTGTCATAAGGACGGCACCAAAAAAAATACATAATTGAAGACAAGTGCCTTATTTCATAACCCAGGTACTAAAAGTGCCCGTGCTGCCCCCCTAACCCAATCCCCAAACCGTAAAAATGACCATGCCACCCCAACCCATACCCATCCTTAACCCTAAAATCTACCTTTGCGACCCCAAACACATGCCTATCCTAAAGCCGTCAAATTACTGTTACAACCTAAAACCCATACCTACCCTAAAAATTCCCTTGCTATCCAAAACACATTCCTACCCTAAACTCTTGAATTACCCTTGTCACCCCAAAGCCCATACCCACCCTAAACCCTAAATTTACCCTTGCCACCCAAGAATTCATACACACTCTAAATGTATCCTTGCTACACAAAACCCATACCCACCCTAAACACATCAAATAACCTTTACAACCCAAAACCCATACCCACCCTAAAAAAGTCCTTGCTACACAAAACCCATACCCACCCTAAACCCTAAAATTACTCTTGCCCCTAAAAACCCATACCCACACTAAACTCTAAAAAATCCTTTGCCACCCCAAAACCCATACACACTCTAAACCCTAAAATGTTTCTTTACATCCAAAAATGTGTAAAGATGTGATTTAAAATATCAAAACAATAAAGATATTTGTCATGAGGACTTCACCAAAAACAAATACATAATTGAAGACAAGTGCCTTATTTCATAACCCAGGTACTAAAATTGCCTGTGCTGCCCCCAAATCTATATCCCCAAACCTTAAAAATTACCATGCCACCCCAACCCATAACCATCCTAAACCCTAAAATCTACCATTGCAACCCCAAACCCATGCCTATCCTAAAGCCGTCAAATTAGTATTACAACCTAAAACCCATACCTACCCTAAAAAGTCCCTTGCTATCCAAAACACATTCCTACCCTAAACCCGAGAATTACCCTTGTCACCCCAAAGCCCATACCCACCCTAAACCCTAAATTTACCCTTGCCACCCAAGAATTCATAAACACTCTAAATGTATCCTTGCTACACAAAACCCATACCCACCCTAAACACATCAAATAACCTTTACAACACAAAACCCATACCCACCCTAATAATGTCCTTGCTACCCAAAACCCATACCCGCCCTAAACCATAAAATTACTCTTGCCCCTGAAAACCCATACCCACCCTAAACTCTAAAATGTCTCTTTACATCCAAAGATGTGATTCAAAATATCAAACCAATAAGATACTTGGTTTCTTTCATAAACCAGTTACTAAAATTGTCCTTGGCACCCCAAACCAATACCCTAGAACCCTAAAAATGACCATGCCAACCCAAACCTATACCCACAGAAAACCCTAAATTTATCCTTGCTACCCAATACCGATAACCACTCTAAACCTGTAAAATTACCCTTACAACCCAAAAACCCTTACCCACCATAAACCGTAAAAGTTCCCTTGCTACCTCAAACCAATACCCACCCTAAACCCCTAAATGACTGTTGCCACAGTCCAAAAAACCCACACCCATGCTAAACCTTAAAAATGTATTTGCCACCCCAAAACTCATACCCACCCTAAACCCTAAAATTGCACTTGCTACCCAAAACCCACACCAACCCTAAACCCTAAAATCATTCCTACCACCCCAAAATCCATCCCCACTCTAAACCCGAATAATCGCCTTACCAATCAAAACAATACCCACCCTAAACCCTAAATATTCCCTTGCCACACCAAAACCTATACCCACCCTACACCCTAAAATTACCCTTGCTGCTTCAAAACCCATACCCACTCTAAACCCTAAAAATGCCCACCCTAAACCCTTTAAAAAAACGTTCCCTAATATATATACAAGGGCCACTGCATCCGATGTGCCAGGACTGCCCCAATGTGGATACTTGCAGTTGAGACATCTTGGGGACCCAGCGGGTGGTTTTGAATCTACAGCTATGTTTGCCACTGCTCCAGCAACACATTCCTAATGACGTCCTGGACTCAACAATTGGACACAGGGAAACGAGAGGAGAATCCCACCCGGCATGCTGTGAGAGGTGCATACTGAGATCTGTAGTCTGCCAACGCAGGTACAGCATCTTGTGTGACTCTGATCCGCCCCACCAGGACAATCACCAATGGTAGAACAAGTGGGAGTATTTTCAGATTATTGGCGGGAAACTTTGTTTGTTAGCATGCATTTGAAAAAGTAATTGAACACGAAACGCGTCATGCCGATGCTTATCTGATAATAAATAACCTACCTGGCTCCCTGCTGTGTCCTTCTGATTCTTCCTTTGGTCTGGATCGTTTGTGGCATATTATGCGCTCCGGCCCATGACGCGCTAGAGGGACCCGCCTTGCAAAGTGGACAGTCAATTAGGGCAGCTTTGCAACTTTGTGTTTTCAAGGTACTGGGAGTACTCTGTCCCACCGCACCTGTATTGGGAACAGGGCCGCTGCAGACAGCAGTTCGTGTACTTATACGGAGGAACCAAGGGCCACTGCATCCGAGGTGCCAGGACTGCCTCAATGTGGATACTTGCAGTTGAGGCGTCTTGGGGACCCAGCGGGTGGTTTTGAATCTACAGCCAAGTTTGCCACTGCTCCAGCACCACGTTTCTAATGAGGTCCTGGACCCAACAATTGGACACAGGGAAACGAGAGGACAATCCCACCCAGCATGCAGTGAGAGGTGCATGCTGGGATCTGTAGTTTTCCAACGCAGGTACAGCATCTTGTGTGACTCTGATCTGCCCCACCAGGACAACCACCAATGGTAGAACAAGTGGGAGTATTTGCAGAGCATTGTCGGAAAACTTTGTTTGTTAGCAGGCATTTGAAAAAGTAATTGAAGACAAAACACGTCATGGCGATGCTTAAAGCTCAATAAAGGGCCTGCACTTTGAATTTAAAGAAAAATAATTGATAAGGCCAGCTAAGACAGGCAGCAACTGCCCAAATTTCCCGCTGCCTTCTGGCAGTGCCGTATCTACATGAAAAAGGCTTAATAAAGGGACTTGATTTTGAATCAGAATATGAAATTCAAGAGTATTTGATAATCTCAGCCAAGAAAGGGAGGAAGTGTGCAAATTTCGCAGTGCCATCGTCTGGGTTAGTAGCTACAACATTAAGGTTCGATAACGGGCCTGAACTTTGAACACGGATATGAAATAGAAGAGTAGTTGATAACCATAGCCAAGAGGGGCAGCAAGTAGGTGTGTGTAAGTGTAGATGATTTGTTGATTGAGTGGAAGATGAATAATGTGAAAAAATAAGAAAGCTTGCAAGTGTGTAAATTATCCACTGTCATTCACGAGTAGTAGTTAGCAAGAAGGCTCAATAAAGAGTGTGTACTTTGAATTAGGATAAGAAACAGAAGATTTGATAAACATAGACCATAGTGGGTCATTTTTAATATTGGTATACATGTGTTAAGCTTTTTATTATACATGAACAGTAGCAAGTGCGCAAATTACCTACTCATTGATGAGTAACAGTTACTAAAAATGCTCAATAAAGGGCCTGCACTTTGAATTTGAATTTTAAGAGGAATAATTGAAAAGCCCAGCTAAGAAAGGTAGCAAGTGCGCAAATTTCCCACTCCCTTCTGGCCGTGCAGTATCTACATGAAAAAGGCTTTATAAAGGGACATTAGTTTGAATTAGAATATGAAATTCAAGAGTACTTGATAACCCCAGCCAAGAAAGGCAGCAAGTGTGCAAATTTCCCACTGCTTTCGGCTGGGGTAGTAGCTACAACAAAAAAACTCAAAAAAGGACCTTGACTTTGAATCAGAATATGAAATTGAAGAATAATTGATAATCCCAGCCAAGAAAGGCAGTAAGTGTGCAAACTTCCCACTGTCTTTGGCCGGGACAGTAGCTACAATAAAAAGGTTCCATAAAGGGCCTGCATTTTGAATATGGATATAAAATAGAAGAATAGTTGTTAACCATAGCCAAGAAAGGTAGAAAGTAGGTGTGTGTGTATGTGTAGATGATGTGTTGATTGAATGGAAGATATAAAAGGTGAAAAATAAGAAAGACAGCAGACGCGCAAACTACCCACTGCTTTGTAAAGAAAGTGGGTGTTTGGTTTTCCAGTCCATTACACAGACTGTGCGTCGGATTCCGCATTGGGAGCCTGAGAATTGGGTATCTCATCTAAGGAGTTTAGCAAGTGCACAAAGTACACACACTGTGCGGTAAAAAAGGATGTAAGAAAGGATGCAAGTGTGCAAATTACCCACTGCCATTCATGGGTAGTAGTTACCAAGAAGGTTCAATAAAGGGCCTGAACTTTGAATTACTTGAAGAATAATTGATAATGACAGCCAAAGAAGGCTGCAAGTGTGCAAATTTCCCACTGCCTTCGGTCGAGGTAGTAGCTAGAACAAAAAGGTTCCATAAAGGGGCCTGACTTGGAATCACAATATGAAATCCAGACTAATTGATAACCCCAGCCAAGAAAGGCAGCAAGTGTGCAAATTTCGCACTGCCTTCGGCCGGGGTAGTAGCTACAACAAAAAGGCTTGATAAAGGGCCTGCACTTTCAATACGAAAAAGAATAGTTTAGAACTAAAGTCAAGAAAGGCAGGAAGTAGGTGTGTGTATGTGTAGATGATGTGTTGGTTGAGTGGAAGATGAATAATGTAAAAAATAAGAAAGGATGCAACGTCACCAAGTACATAAAGAGCAGCTCTCTAAACATGAACTCGCAGAAAATGAAGGTACTCATCCTCAGACCCACCCCCTCCGCCTCGGACGACTTATGCTAGCTGACTACACTGTGGACAGTACCAACACCTATCAACCATGTGCACAAGCTAGGATTCATCTTCAACTCCTCCCTTTCTATGTGTAAGCAAGTCTACACTGTCTCCTCGTACTGCTTTAACACCCTCCACATGCTCTGCAACATTTACAATTGGGTCCTAAACAAAAGAAGAAGAACAGTGACACAGTCCCTCATCAGCAGCAGACTACACAGTGGCTAAACACTCTATACAGGAATTCCAGCCACACAAATACAACAGCTACAACAAATCCAAAAGACCCCCACCCGAGTGATTATCAATGTCGTCTGCTGCAGCCACATCATTCACCACCTGATACACCTACACTGCCTCAATACCAACAATAAGATCACCTTCAAGCTCCTCCCTCAGTTATAAAATACTCTACAACACCGGACTAATCTACCTTAACAGCAGTAATCTTGAAAGGCCAAATTTTGATCTTAAAATGTTGACTTTAAAAATATTAGGTAAGATTTTGGTAACTCTTTAGGCAAACGTTGCTTATAAAATTGACTATCATTACAATGTATCCAACCTTTCAGAGATTTTAAATAAACAGTGTAATGTCCAGATGTTGTAGAAGGTCCATCATGAAAAATAATTGCAACAGCTACATGTTCTTCCTGATATTAAAACTTGACCAGCTACAACATTTTTAATTAAAGTTTCCAATATTTTTATTGGCTGCAAAAGTGTGCAAATTACCTAGTATGTTTAGTTGGGTAAGTAGTTACAACAAAAAGGCTAGATAAAGGGCCTTGTCTTTGAATTAGAATATGAAATTGAAGAATAATTGATAACTCCAGCCAAAGGAGGCAGCAAGAAAGTATGTGTACGTCAAATGGTGTCTTGATCGAGTAGAAGATGAATAAGGTGAAAAATAAGAAAGGCTGCAGATATGCGAACTACTCTCTGCCTTGTCAGGGAAGTGGATCTTTTGATATCCTTTTTATTATACAGAGAGGGTGTCGGATTTTGCAGTGGGAGGCTGAGAAATAACTACCACATCTAAGGAAGGAAAGTAAGTGTACTAAGTTCCCACTGTGGGCCGTAGTGTTTAAAAATAACAACACCAGGCCCTTTTCAGGGTGTCTAGTTTGAATTAGAATAATAGTTGGCAAAGACAGTCAAGAAAGGCAGCAGGTAGGTGCGTTTGTGCTAGTGGATGCAGAATAAGGGGAAAATTAAGAAAGACAGCAGACGTGGAAATTACCGACGGCTTTGTAAAGGAAGTGGGTGTTTGGTTTTCTAGTCCATTACACAGACTGTGCATCAGATTCTGTAGTGGGAGCCTGAGAAATGGGTATCACATCTAAGCAAACTGTACAAGTGCAGCAAGTACACTCACTGTGCGGTAGAAAGGATGGAAGAAAGTATACAAGTTTGTAAATTACTCACTGCCATTCACGGTTAGTAGTTACCATGAAGGCTGAATAAAGGGTCTGCATTTTGAATTTGAATTAATTTTAGAATAATTCATAACTCCAGCCCAGAAAGGCAGCAAGTGTGCAAATTTTCTACTGCCTTTGAACGGGGTAGTTTTTACAACAAAAAAGTTTGATAAATGTCTAACAACTAATGTTAAGGACAGTGACGCTTCTGTTTGTTGTTTTTGATGAGGTTGATAGACTGTTTCGCGTAACACAAAAGTTATTCGCAATAAATGCATAGAAATTTAAGTTTACCAAATTGAAGATCAATATGTGAGTATGGACTGTTTGCTGAAAAATGCTGTTCCAGTAGTTGATGTGCTTGATGCAGCAGCAAGTGGGTTGTTCTGCAATCTCTGTGTTGCAATGAAGCAAAGTTGTTGGGGTGCAAGTTGTTTAAGTGTTGCACTATATTTGCTATGCCAAAGGAGGATTTTTTGGATTGATCACACCTTGAAAGAGTTGTTTGGTAAATTTACCAGGTTACTAATGGTTGGTGCGTTTCAGTTAGTATGTGTCTGGACTTTGCTGGAATCTTTAAGGGACACATTAGAGCTTTCATAATATAGAAACACTTTTTACTTAGTGACGTCTAATTCTATTTTGTGAAGAACGGTTGAATTCTACATCCGCTTTTACAACTAGTGGGAGGGTAGCATTTTAAAGTGTTTGATAGGTTACACTACATGTGTCCATGCAGCTAAAAAAAACTTAGCATTGTTATGCATGGGCATCCTTTCACAAAAAACGTAGCATTCAGGATTGTAAAAGCTTGACATAGTAGTGACTGATGAGTTTACATCCCCTTCGCTGTGGGGTTAATCCCCCGGCTTGCTCGCGCACAGCGCCCCCATGATCATGACGTGCTGAGCTCGTTATGAGGCACGGCGCTCCTGTGCTCATGACGAGCTCAGCTCGTCACGGCCACACCCGTTCCCGTGGAACGCTCAGCACAACGGGGGAATTATCCCCGCATGCGAGCGTTCCACGGGTCATGACGAGCCGAGCTCGTGTTGAGCACCGGAGCGCCGTGGCTCATGATGAGCTCAGCTCCTCATGAGCCCCAAAGAGGATATATGACAGTGACAAAAGAAAAACAAGTATGATTGTTTTACATTACAGATATACAGACCTGAAAGACAATGCATGTAAATCCATGAAATCGTTTTTGAAGGTATGGAGGGCAGCAGTGAAAGGGTGTTTAGAAGCAACATTATCCAGCATAAAAAGTGCATAAGTATGTTTTTAAGTAACATATGATCACATGCAAGATATCTAGTTAGATATTTGCACACTCCTGCAGTGTAGTCTTGTGTCCAAAGTATCTTAAAAAGTAATGTTGAGACACTTTTTTTCACCTGTTACGATTTGCACAATCCTTTTAGAGTTGGACCAGAGTTCCTCTAACATTCGTGCTTAATTTTCTTTTTGAAATTGAACAAATATTTTGTTTACCTGTTGAAATATACATCTAAATCTTCCTCTTTGAAGGTCAAGAAGCAACACCGCTCCTCTACACAATATTGTTCAATGGTAATTTAAAACGTAGTGGTAATTCCACTGTCACCAAGGTAGTTATCTGACAATAGAATGAATGATATTTTGACACCACTATTTCATAGTCCTAATGCAAAAGGTGTGTTTAGACTCAACAAAAGGATTTTTTTTTACATATATAGGCAGTAACAGGTGAGTATGATTTACATTTGCTTTTATGAATTGAAGGAGGTAATCTGTTGCATTCAAAACATTGGGCCTGTTGAGAAGAAAGTGAAAGGTAAGTTGTAATTAATATTGCATGGTTTAAAGGTGAATAGCTTGTTGAAATAAAAACGTTATATGTATTTACATGGTAAACATAGTTCCAGGGTCAGAATATGCGGTTTCATAAGCAGCATATCGGCACACAAAGTCGTTTTGTTCAGTGCCAGTAACTACTCTGGAAGTTTGTGCTTTTTAAAACCAAAAATATTTTTGGGTTTTGCCAAAGTTTGTTATAATGGTGAGGGCCCAGCAGCTACCACAGCAATAACGTTTTACAAACACGATGCCAAAACAAGTCACACAATGACAAAACTAAAAATCAATTTCAGATCTACTGCCTTTGCCAATGCTTGTTTAATTTTGTTTTCCATAATCTTTTTGAAACTAGTTACAGAGATTTCCTATAATGACTATTTTTGAGAAATAGTAGTATGGATCAACTCGTTACTAAAGGATTCTGCAAAAAAAATGGTAACTGAAATTTTATAGTAGTTTAGCAAAATGTTTTTTTCCTGCTTTCTCTTTTTTATGAACATTTTAGTTTGAAAGCAAAGAATCATGAATCTTGCTTTTAAGCTTCTCCAATTATTTGCATCAAATCGCAGAGCATTCTGGGAGCAGTATACATAGCTTCATGGTGGTAAACTTTGCAAATGTGTGTACACTTTTTTTTACTAGAAAAACTGTCAGTAGTGTAGTCTCAGCTTACAACATTTATTTTGAACACTCACTCTAATAATAATGACTTTGCATCAATGTTGTAGAAGTTGGAAAGTCATTAACATATGGACACAAATATTACCTCGGCAGTAGACAGTTCCCATTCCTGCTCCAAAACGTTTTATAGAAATTTGGCAGCTGAAGGATTTGTGGTGCAGGGGCTGGGACTACTTGTTCCAAGTAAATGTGAATTTTTGATAGCCCTGGCCCCAATAAATATATAATGTTGATCATTGAGAGGTGTAAGAGTTCCTGATAAGTATACGTGGGTCAGACGTGTTTCAGAGCTGTATGCTTTTGTATACTACAGCCACTGACAGTAATGCAGTGAGAGCTTACAACATTTACTTAGAGTGTGCAGCCGAATAATAAAGGCATTCAATTAATGAAGCATAAATACAGTTTGAAAAGCATTAACATATGGGCAAAAATATTTCCTTAACTGCAGACAGTGCCCTTCCCTGACCCATTATGTGGTACTGTTAACTGGTAGCCAAAGGGTTTGTGCTGCTGGGAGTTGGGCCTACTTGTTCCAAGGATATAATACACATGAAAACTTGTTGCCCTTGATCCCAAGCAATATGTCCTGTGCGTCGGGATATAGGAATTCAACATCCCTGACGGTGAATAGCCAGCTTTGGAAAATAGTGGAGGCAACTCAGAAAAGATCCTTACCATAAGGTTTTCTGTATAAATTGCTGAAACGTTTTGGTTGTAGACAGCACAATGCTTTTCAACAGACTATAAATGTAAAAAAAGATGTATATAAGCGCATCATAATAGCAATGCTAACCATTGGAAAAATAATTTGCAAATTATTGTAGATATTGCAAGTGTTTTGAAATCAAAGCAATGGGACTGTGGCAACTATTCAAAACAAAAATAATTGTTTGTTTTAGGATTGGGGTTGAAAACCAATCATAGGTTTCATAGCAACTGTGTTAGGACCATAGTAGTGGTGAGACAAAATGATATGCAAATATCAATATGCTTCCGACGGGCACTATAGATTCGTTTGGTAGACGTTCATAAATGTTATCCTTGAAAACCCTCTTTGCTATTTACGAGTATTTTAAAGAAGTAAACTATTAAGATGAGTAACTGCCATTGGTCATAGTCGTGACGCTACAATTGAACCTTTACAGAGATACGAATGGCTATGTTTAATAGTTTGCTTTTTTTAATTCCATAAAGAGAAATTATATTGGCAATTTTATATTTGTGCAATATAATAAATATTAGAACATTGGAATGTTGGGAGCTCCATTGCAGACAATGGACTGCTCCCTGCTTCTACGGGCCGGTAAAGGCCTGCAGAGCAACATTCCAATGTTCTACAAAGGCTTCTCGAAGCTCGAGGGGATTTATATCCCTCAAGCTTCGAGCACCCTTTGTTTAATTTGTTAGAACAATCTGCCCTCTAGTGGCAGAATGTTCTAATAGCCTTATAGCCCTTCGTAGCAGGGCTATACCGGCAATTAAAGTCCCGCTGTCTCGTTAAAGTCCCTCGCCTTCGGCTCGGGCCTTTAACGATTCAGCAGGCCTTTAATAGCCGGTATATCCAGCTACGGAGGGCTATAAGGCTATATTAGAACATTGGAATGCTGGGAGCTCCATTGAAAACAATGGCGTGCTCTGGGCTTATAATGGCTGGTATAAGCCTGGAGCTCCAACATTCCAATGTTTCTTTGTTCACAGCTCTGGCTGTGAACAAAGGCTACAAGGAGCTGGAGGGGATTCCAAACCCCTCACGCTCCCATAAGGTTTTGTTCTTTTATGTTAGAACATTTTGCCCTCTAGTGGCAGAATGTTCTAATAGCCTTATAGTCCTTCGTAGCTGGGCTACACCGGCTATTAAAGTCCCTCTTCCTTGATAAAGGCACTCGCCTTCGGCTCGGGGCCTTTAACGCTGGAGAGGGCCTTTAATAGCCGGTATAGCCCTCTACGGCGGGCTATAAGGCTATAATAAAGAGATAAGGAACATTTTTTGTAGGGATAAGTTACCTTCAATTTAATAAAAACTCTTGATAGGTCTGAATTTTGTTACTCCGTGAATCATGACCGATTGTCTTTGTTAAAGGTTTGGAAGTGTATAGAAAATATTATAGAAATATGATTTTTATAATGGAGAGTTTACATTTTACGGTACAGATGTCTACATTAGATACATTACACAATTATTTAAAAAGATTACCCTTTAAATTATTTGGTAAAAAAAATTTAGATATTTTAAACTATTACAACCAGTTATATTTTCCAAGAATAACTTTGAAAACGGACTAATAAATGTTGAAAAACTTACCAGAAGTATCCAATGACAGGCAGTATTTGTTGGTCTAAGAAGAATGTCCATTTTCTCAAAAGGTACCTGGAGAGTTAAAATGCAATCATTAATAGCTTTACATTACAACCCAATTACATTCGTTTAGACTTATAGGTATTCGAAAAAGTGAATATTAATGAATATATTTTCAAAATCAATCTTTCCTTGAAAAAGATTTAAAAACCTCTTACATTTTTCATAGTCTTCTAAACGTTACTCTATTCTCAGTTTCAGGTTTTAAAGTCTTTATTTCGATAACAAAATCATAAAAGACATTTTTTTTAAACATGAAGTTTTGGGCATACAGATTATTATAAAGAGTTGGTATTACAGCAAACACAATTAAAGATTCAATTACTGTATACAAATTCGAATTTCATGAAATTCATACATATAGAATATAACAATTTTTTTTTAAATTACAATTAAATAGCCTGACAATACAAAGACAGACCTGACCTAAAAATTAAAGAAGATTAAAAAGGTTGGAATTGAAAAAAATTGGAATTAAAAAAGAGACAGGATCTTAATCATTTCTGCTTACTTCTCGTTCTGATCACCCATGCCCACCCCAAGAATTTGGCTACGCTCACAACAATCACATCAGAGGTGTTAGTTCTAAGTGCCCAAATAGCCTCAGCACACCCTTTGTATTTAAGTCGCTGGCAAAGGGGTTTTATCCATTTACTTCGAGGGGCTTGATAAATCGAACAGGCAAATAGAAGATGACCCACACTCTCCTTGTGTCCCGGGCACCAAGGGCAATATTCACTCACTCCATTAGACCAGTTTTTAGTGAACGAATTCAAGGGCAAGGATCCCACACGAAACTGGTGGTAAAGTTTCTTGTCAAGTGGCCTAGTGATAATGTCCCAATAGTTCTCTAGGAAGGGATCCAACTTGTGAGTCAGGAACCTTCCTGTTAAACTAGCGAAGCCAGAAGCAGTGACCAAAGCTTGATGAACAGAGGCCCAATAAAGTGCCTTGTACTCCTGTTTTGATGGAAAAATATTAGATCCCGGGGAAACCCACAAATGTTCAAGGCCCATTTCAACCAGGATCAATTTTACTGCACGCAGCCATGGAATACCACCGGACCCCCAATTTGATCTTACTTCTGCAAGCTCATTAGCAAAAAGGCTATGGTCAGGAGAGGTCCAAATACGTCTCCAAAAAGCCACCAGTCTGTACCTTGCCATTTCGTTTATTCGGTTACAACCCATATCCAGACAAAGTGGTTTATATGGAGAGGATTGGGGTAGACCTACAAGTTTCCGCATGAACTTGCACTTTGTTGTCACCAGGGTAGAGAGGTCCATATGTCCCCAAAGATCTGCCCCATACAAAATTGCAGCGTTAACCTTGGTGGTATAGATCTGAAGTGCAGGTTTAACTTGTTTAGTAAGGGACCTTTTTTGCTCTTGTAGGAGACAACCCATGAGATGCGCAAATTTTAAATGTAATGTATCCACCTGCACTTTCCAAAGGAGACGATAGTCCAAGGTTACTCCCAAATAGGTCATAACCTCAACTTGTTCCAAACTCTCTCCATTCATAGTCACTGCATTCCTTCGGGGATGACTCTTAGTGAGCACCATAAATTTTGTTTTGCTCACATTAATCTAAAGATCATTGATGCGACAGAACTCCTCAAAGCAGTCCAGTGCTGACTGTAAACTGCTATGGATCTTAGAGAGGAGTAATGTGTCATCAGCGAAGATGAGCATAGGAAACCTGGTCCCCCCCAGAGTGGGTGCATCAGTGGGGGTACTAGCAAAAAACCAAACCACTTGATCGATGAACAATAGAAAGAGCGTGAGCGCCAGTACGCACCCCTGACGGACGCCCCGTGTTACGGGGAAGCAGTCCGTCACCTGTCCTTGGCCTCCCCACCTAACCCTTGCAAAATTGCCCTCGTGTTACTCTATTCTACTCTTAAACCTTAATTTGAATAGAGGTCTGAAGGGGAGGGGAACATGGCGGCCATGCAATAGCTGTGGTCACGAGCTCTCACCGATGGTGGCTGACATAGCATAATTTACTTCTGTGCCCTGTGCTCTGCAGAGTCGTTCAGACCGCGTCCGGGGGGGGGACTTCTGGGGAGTTCGACGGACTCCGGCTTTTTTTTGGGTCCTTGCTTTGTGGTTTCGATCGGTGCTCCTCTTTGCCTCCCGCCGAGGGCCGTGCCGGTGTTCTGTCATTCCCTGCTCCCCGTCTGTATGCGCAACCTCCTCGTGTGTGCGCATGCGCACTATCCTACGCAACCGCACAATGTACTTTTGGCTTCACACAGGTATTTTTAAGCACCCCGGAGTTCGGCCATTTTAGTGCGCATGCGTGTCCTTGCACGCATGCGCACTATATAATATGTCATTTGATTTGAAACTCCCTGCGGCTGCGCTCAGCTCCCAGATCTCCAATGCCGGGAGCTGAGTGCTGGGAGGAGGCGACAGTGCGCCGCAGCCAGACTTGTCTACTCATGGAGGAGCAGCGGGGAGCTGTTCGTCCACGCTACTCTCACGTCAAAATCAGAGCGTGCTGCATTGGAGCCCCACATGAACCTGGTAAGGGGGAGATGGGGCAAAAACATAAAAAGAAGTCCCCAGTAACTGTGAACAGATCCCCAATCATCATTTTATTGAGTTAAATAAAACTAGTGGGAAGAAGTGTGGCCCCCCTCCTCCAGAAGGTGAGGTAAATAGATATCCACTTCGAAGTCGGAGGGCTTGGGGGAAAGCTGATTGGCATACCACTTATAGAAATATTGTCATGCACACGCATACAAAGGAGCAAAGACTGCCTTCTAAACTCTTAACTGAAACGTTAATTTCTCCTGATAGATCTAAATCTGTACCGTCGCAGCAGAGAGTAGCAAAAAGAAAAAAGCGGCAAAGAAGTAGAGGCCTGTAATTCTCTTTTAAGTGGAAAGAAACAGTCAAGTAAGAAGCCTATTAAAATCAAAGTAACTCCCTCACTCTGCTCATTTTTTAAAATAAAAGAGTAAACACAAGGTGCCGAGATAAAACATCCCCCTTGTCCCACTGGTGGTATGCTTGACAGCCCGAACGTAAACAGAATAATAGCCTTGGGTGCTAATCCGGCTGCAGATGTCGTCCTTAAGCAATCCACTCTAACCACCTTACCATTAAAGAACAGATTTGACCTTTTCTCAAAAGCCGAAGAAGATGGCATATCTCCCCTAGATGACCTTATTACTACTCAGAGCTTGATGCTTGACGTAGAACATGCATTGCCTCCTGCCGTGCCACATATTATCAGTAATCGACCACTTCTAGACGGGTTAGATATTCCAATGCAGGTTCTACTCACATAAATAAGAGACAGATTCTCAATATCAGAATCTAACCAAATGAAAATTCAAAGTCATTGTGAAACCATGGTAGAAACAATTATCAACCTAATAGATAGGCCTTTGATAGGGTAAATTGGCCCTATGTCTTTGAGCTAATCAAGTGTTTTAACATGGGGGAAGTATTTGAAATAGCCATTAAGAGCTTGTCAGAAATCCCATGGCCCGGGTATTGGTTAACGATTCTCTCTCCAGGATAGTGCAAATTGGGAGAGGATCCAGGCAAGGCTGCCCACTCTCCCCTATCCTTTTTAACCTATACATTAAATCTCTCGCCATCAAATTAGGAGCGTGTAATGGTATAATTCCATTTGTTTGTAACAACTGGGAGAAAAAGATAGGGCTTTATCCGGATGATCTGATGATTTTTACACCCCATATGGAACCGGTATTCCCCATTATTTGGGAAAAGTTAGCCGAATTTGGTAAACTTTCCTGGTATACTGTAACTCTTCGAAAACTGAGGTTATGCAGTGGAATACTCTCTCGAATAGTGATCTTATTAAAAACAAGATAAGATACTTGGGGATTGAATTGGTACATAACTTATATTCAGTGGCCAAAGTAAATTTTGACTCGATAATTTCAAAAGTAAAAAACAGCTACAGAAGTGGGATTCACTCTCACTTTGCTTTTTGGGGAAATCAAACCTACTGAAGATGCCTATTCTCGCCAAGTAAACCTCTATTTTCAATGCGATTCCGCTAGAATTTAAACCTGAATGAGTTAAGAAACTTCAAGGCCTTTTTAACAGGTTTATATGGGGAAATAAAAGGCTGAGAATGGCGTGGAAGAAATGTAGGCAGAAAAATTAAAATGGCGGTATAGCAAGCCCAGATCTTCTATGCTATTTAAGAGCATTTCATTTAAAAACATTCAGCAGCTATTAAGGTGCTCAAACCTTATCTTTCCACTATTCCAAGCTCTGACGTTTGGCCCACCTGATATATCCAATCATTTCCTCTATAAGTTCGGAGATCCTACATTTTTCAAAAAAATTTGATTAAAGACAATCAAAAGTGCCTTCATTATATGGTACCATATCAGGAAGACACTCCAGATTCCATAGTACAGCCATCATGCCCCAATATTGAATTCTCCTGGCACCCCGGAGTGCCTACAAGATGTTCTCGCAATCCCGATAAGAGAAAATGGAAATATGGGAATGGGGCCAACTACTGGAAGGCTATCAATTAATATTCCAAAAAATTCAAAAAAATTGAAAAAGGTCAGAGAGGGCCATATGACGCAGCAATAGCTATTACAACCATGAACGCATCATTTTAAAGAATACAGGCTTGGGAGTGTCATGTGACGCAGTAATAAATATTAAAACAAATGGGAGAATTAGGAGGAGGCAAATACGATGAATCAGAAAGCATATATTCCACAAAAATAAAGCAAAAAAGAGCCGCGAGGGCCACGTGACGGATTAAAAAAATAATACTATTATGAAAGCACAATTTATATTAATACAGGCTAAAGCACGTGACAGTTCAAAAATACAAAGGCAAAATTTATGCACGGAGAATTTAAAGAAAAAGAGATGTCTGGAGGACCTCATTGTTGTAAATTGACAACAATTAGGTTAGCTTTCGCTTAAGCTAATGCACCTTTCAATGTTATGTTGCCCGTTTTCAGAGGCCATTTTGTATCACTATCCACCATTTTGTATGCCTTCCATTGCCTCGTTGTCGCCATGTTCTTTGTCCTACCTCTCTGATTACTTGCTCACGTATTCTGCTTAGCAACAAGTTATTTTTAGCTTTCTATCAAATATGTGCATGCTCTATCTTGCAACATCTGTTTCTGATAAACCATTGCTAAGATGGGTTTACTCCAAACTGATTAAATCGTCAGCTCCTTCCACTTTTTGAATGTGCTTCGAAAATACCCTTATATGTACTAGAATTTGTCTTCTGTTTGTGCCGCCTATTTTCTGAAACCCCTGTGTGGGTACAAAAAGGACCATGTGCCTTCCTACCTGGGGGTGACTCTGGACTTTAAACTCAGCTGGAGAAACCTCATAGAGAAGACATGCCAGAATGCAGCAGCCAAACTGGCTGCATTATACCCACTCCTGAAGACCAAGTCGATGCCCATGCAGAGCAAGGTGCTAGCAATCACCGCAATAATTCGACCAACTATGACATACGCTTCACCAGTTTGGAGTGATGCCACCCGCAGCTTCGGAAAGACCTACAGAGACTACAGAGCAAGGCCCTACGGATTGCAGCAGGTGCTCCTATGATCACACGGACATCAGACCTCCACAGAGTCCTAGGTATTGAGATGTTGGACGACCATTTCCTCAAACTCAACAGGGCATTCTAGAAAGGATTGGATAAAAAAATAAACCCACTGATCAGGAAACTCGCAGACAACTCTACAAACCCATTTGAGCGATACCCGCGACCCATCGAAGCGCTAACCTTGTGAAACTGAAACAGCAATGCAGCATCCAAAAACTCATCAGTGCCTGTAGGCAAGCGCCCGGCAGGTACGCAAAACTCATCGCTGCCTGACGGCATAATCGCCTCAGCAGGCATGCAAAACTGAAAACTTTCAGAAGGTACTAGATAGACAAAGACGAGACTCTTTGAGGAAACATGCTGACAACTCTGCAAACTCAATTGACCGCTACCCGCGGCCTATCACTGATCTGACCCTGTGATACAACCTTAACTGTAACAAAGCATCATACATCAATAAGACAGCCTAAACAGCGACTAAAAAATTCAAAATGAATGTGGAGTAATGAGGCTACTGCCTCGGTATCCAAAAACTCACCACTGTCAGAAGGAATCTCACAGATGAAAACAAGACGGTAGACGTTTAGTGTGCTATTTCATGCATTTCCGAATGGTATTGTCTGAATGTAGTTCCACCCTATGGGGTCTTAATAAACTTTTTCTTTTCTATTCCAGTTTCCATGCCAACTTCTATTTTAAGATTCACAGGTTTTCGCGGCATGACTAGGCCTTGCCGAAAGTGGATACAACATCGTGACGCATAAAGAAACATTTATACTATGTGCATAAAATTTAAAACCATTGAGGGGCAGAAAAGCCATATGATGGAGAAATAAATAGCATCATGCATATACAATTTACAGCGGAGGCTGATGTTTAGACAGCTTCTCTTACCTTTGCTACTGTCGTGTTTTGTCGTGTCTTGAAAGGCTGCGGTTTTGCTGAGTCAGGGGTGTTTTGGGTGCTGGCGCCGCCACCTCCGCACCTAGGGTATTGTGGCTGGGCGGCAGCAGCAGTGACACCACTTTGAGTGTCAGAAGTCCTCCTCCACTCGAGCAATCAATTCAGAGTAAAATCGATGCCGACACTCTGTTTGTAACCACAGCACAGGCACGCAAAAGAGAGCGTGCTCACGTCAGTGCCCGCATTATATGGGAACGCCGGGGGCTGACCAAACCAAGCCCAGGGCCTTCATTGGTAGAGTTTTCACGGTGTATAAGAATGATGGTCTTGGGTGACATCTCATTGGCTAATGTATTAGTTTCCAGGCTTAGTGATAGCAAGCATCCTTGGTGGTGGCATGTGGTGAGTGTGGGCGGGCGTGCACTGCGCATGTGCAACTGTGACTATGTGCACTAACAATTAACAACAGAGGTAGAAGGGGGCGGTGTTATAATGTGCACAGAGGCAGGCCCAGAATAGGATCTGCAGTGAGTGACCACTTCTAATCATTCTCCTTAGCGCGCCCTGAGCTCTGATTTGTCAGTGAGAGGGTGATCGCACCATACTTTATACTGCTAATCATACTCAGCATGTACCCGCGCATACGGTACGAATATGCTTTGACATTACGCGTCGCATTAAAGCTTCCGTGCGAAAGGCGACAATTTTTCTACTTGGTTTAAAACATTGATTTATGGATTTAATGTAGATACTAAGGGCAGACATTTGGGATGATTATGATTTTTTTTATACTTTTAACAATCATATATCATTTTTAAAAACAATTACACAAATTGCGGTAGAACATCATTTGTACTCGTATCGAAAGAGCTGCGCAAGCGCATCATAAGCATATGCAAAGCCATGTGACTTTAAAAGTAGAGATTTGATTGGTTTGTAACTTTTCCTATTGCGACTGTTGAAAGTTCCGTCCCATTATAATTATTCGACTTTGACTTTCTAAGAAGAAGTATTTCTTCTGAGAATCTTCTCAAATAGAAGGAAGATCACCATAATAAGAGCAATGGACTCATCTTCCAGCAGTTCTCCAGAGGGAGATTTCATTCCTGAAGAACCTCCAAAGAAGAGGAAAGAAGCTCTAATTTGGAAGTGTTTTACTTTTCCAGAAGGGCAAAAAAAGGTTAATGATCTTGTGCCTTTTTTACACAGCCATTGCATCACTTTTGTGACACAGCGGTGGTGCAAACGATGTGCCATGGTGTGTGCTATTAAGAATGTGACGCCTCTGGAGGGTGCATTACATTGTAAAGCCCTGCGCCAGAAGAGGCTTTTCTGTGCAGAAGGGGGTGCAGCAACGCCTCCTAAAAGTGACTGACTGAAATGTATAACATTTCATTCAGTCACATTTGAGCTTATGCTGCGTCAAAACCTTGGATATGCTTGAAGCAGGTGTAAGGATTGATACAGCATTGTGAGCATAGAGCCCCAAGAGCATTGCTGGAGCTGTGTTATACTTGCAACCTAAGTCAAGCAATAATTAATCCAAACATTTTATAATAAGAATTTGAAATATAATCTAAAAAATAAAATAAACATAATTATTTATATTAAAAATATAAGAAATTAATATAAAAAGAAAGAAATAATAATTAATACATTTATAAATTATCATTTACAAAACCTTTGAAATTCACTGAAAAAAACATAGGTTTCACACACGTTATATTTAGGAATTAGCATTTAAAAAACTTGCAAATGTATTGAAAAGGCCATAGGTTTCACACAAGTTATAGTTAGGATTTAGCATTTAAACAACCATCCAAATTCATTGAAAAACCCATAAGTTTCCCACATGTTATAGTTAGCTGAACATTTCTCTCATACAAAGCCTTTGAAATTCCTCCGTTATAGTTAGCTCAGCTAACTATAACTTGCGCGCCCGTAATGCACTGCTGATGACGTCACATATTACATCACTCATGACATTGTCAGTGACATCACTCATGACATCACTGATGACATACACAATGCTAATTGGCAGTCATTTTGTGCCCTGGTAGAAGGGAAGGAACTCAGTGGAATATGTGTGCAAAACAGAGAAAGGGGGCAGGCCGGAAATAATGTTACCCTCTAGACCTGCTTAGGGGTCTCAGAAGGACCCACAGGCCCCACATTTAAAAAAAAAAAACGACAGGTCTGTGTACTGTGTAGGCTGCGCGGATTCTGCTGTAAAATTAATGAAATAAAACAGAGCATTTTTTATAATTAGCCCCTGGGGGGGTAAATACCGGGGGCAAAATGATTACATTTTATGTGGGCCCCTTATATATAGACTCAGGGGCTAAATACAGGAGCAAAATTATAACATTTTAAGGAGGGCCAGAGGAGCTTTCCAGCCTTGGGGATCGTCACCCCCCTGGGTAAAAAGAAAAAAATGGTGGGGGGAGGGGTCCAAGGTCCCCAAAGCCACAGGGACCATCACCCCGAGGCTTTTTGTATTGTGGGAGGAGAACGGCGTGGCCACCAAACCTGGAGCACTCGAGGGCCTGTTACTCCCGGGGCTATAAAAAAATGGTTGGGGGGCTGTAAGGTCTCCAAAGCCCTGGGGACCACCATTTCCTGGGGCTTTTTTCTATTGTGGGAGGGGGACTGCTTGCCCCCTTCATGGAGCCCTTGAGGGCCCGCTATCCCCAGGGCTATAAAAGAATGGTGGGGGGGATGTAAGGTCTTCAAAGCCCCAGGGAGCACCACTCCCCGGGACATTATGTATTGTGGGAGGGCCGGCTCCTGCAGTATCCTGGGGTGGCTATCCCGCCCTCCCATAGCAAGGAAATCTTTTCTCTCTTTCAGAATGTAAATGCGATTGCTTTTCCACATGGCGAACTGCATGTTAGTAGGTATCCATATGGAAAAGCAATGTCGGCTCCTAAACGCGTAGAAGTTGTGCACCAAAGGCGTTGGAATCGCGTACCGTACAGGAGGTTCTATTATTTGCGAAGCCCGGTGCCAAAAGGGAATGCACGAGGCCCCTCTAATTTATTGAAGTGACCCCTTGCAAAGCATTCGGAGACACTGCAGGAGGCCCATTGTACAGGATTTTAGCACCCCTATAGTTTTAACTATAATCCCACAAGCAATTCTCACACCTCCAGCCTAATAGGTGTAAGAATTCCTTGTGGGCTGAGAGTTAACATTGTGTGGGCTCTAAAATCCTGTACAATGGACCTCCCACAGTATCTCTGAATGGGTCTCCTTGCAATTGGGATTTGGGGAAGCGTCTCTCTCCAGTAGGCCTCCAGACACCATCCCTGAGAAGCCCAGGGAGGGAGGGCCTCCTCTTGACCCTAATTGCAAGAAAACAGGGAAACAACAGGGCACAAGATTGGTTGGTGCCCCATGCTGTTGGGCTGAGCGCAAGGCCCTGAGCCGCTGCCCACGCTGCCCATGCCTAGCCATGCTATGTCCTGCACAACAGATTATGAGTCGTGCATGCAGCACGTGTACACCAGGGGGCCGCACTGCCGGGGCTAAAAAACATGGCTGTGGGGGGGGGGCTGCTAGGTGTTGGAAGTCCCAGGGATGACCACTGCCCGGGCTTTATGTATTGTGGGAGGCCCGTTTCCTGCAGTGTCCTGGGTTGTCTATCCTGCCCTTCCATAGAAAGTAAATATTTTCTCTCTTTCAAAATGTAAATTAAATTGCTTTTCCACCTGGCGAGCTGCATGTTAGTAGGTCTCCATGTGGAAAAGCAATGCTGGCTCTCAAACGCGTAGAAGTTGTGCACCAAAGGCACTGGAGTTGCGCACCCTACAGATTATGAGTCGTGCATCCAGTGCGTGCACACCAGGGGGCCGCACTGAAGTGGATGCGCGACTTTTAATTTTACCATAAAAAAGTAGTCCCTATCAGTAATTCCTAATATTCCCAAGGGACCCTATCCCCCGGGTCTTATAAAAAATGTTGGGGACCATGGGGGGAGCCACAATGCCCCCACGGTCCTGCTTGCTTCCGCGTTCTTCGGGAGCCGGCATTGCTTTTCCGCATGGGGAGATGCTATCTTGCATGTGGAAAATCAATCTGGTTTGGATTTTGAAAGTGAGAACAGATTTCACAGTTGTGTCTTTCAAAATGCAAACTAAGTTTGCTTTGGGAGGGCGGAAGGCGCGAGACTCATGCCCTCTCATAGCAAACAGCAGTGTCCCGGGGGTAGGCACCCCGGGACATTGAAGGAGCTGGCCCTGGGGCTTGGCAGTTTCCAGGGCCTTCAAGGACTCTCGGCAAGGGTCACGCAGTCTGCCGCGCACAATAAACTAAAAAAGAAGAGAAAGTGACAAGAGATGATGTGTGATTGTGTTAAGGCTTGAGCCTGGATAATCATAAAATGGGGTCTGGCAATGAAGTGCGTACTTATTCTGGAAGAAGTCTTTCGGGGTCTTGCGAAAGCAAGTCGTCTTTAATATTTGCGTCTCGCTGTGTGTCTTTGCAAGGTTATCTGATTTGCTCGTGTGTTAAAAAGAGAAACTTTCAACACTTCTTTTTGATTGGGTGTGAAGCATTGTAAGAAGACATATTAGCGACCAATCCCTTTCTTTGCGCAGATTTTGAAAAACATTTGATTGGCTGTTGTGTGGTTAAGTCTACCTTTCTGATCCTAATGTTGATTGGCTTTTTTTTTCTATGTGACGTTACGATACACTCACCATGTAGATAGCCCATTTTGTGATGCACTTTATTTTACTATGCTTGTCAAAAACTAGTATCTCTGAATGGGTCTCCTTGCAATTGGGACTAGGGGAAGCGTCTCCCTCCCCTAGGCCTCCAGACACCAACCTATGAGAGGCCCAGGGAAGGGGGGCCTCCCCGGAACCCTAATTGCAAGGATACAGGGAAACAACAGGGCACACGATCGGTTCGGGGTGCCATGCTGGTGCACTGACTTTTTTCCTTTAGCGTGGAGTAATTTGTCTTTTCATTACATGCATAATTCTTCAAAGAATCCTTGAAAGAAAAATGCACAAGTTTTCAAAATATTTTTATTGAGTCTTTTATGTTCATCACATGGGTGAAATGTACAATCTTTTTTAATTCATTGGTATCACGAGTTGGACCACATTTCTTTTATTTTATCATAAGCACTCATTTCTTAAGTTTACATTACATAAGTGTTGCCCCATCATCTTTTTTTAAATGTTAGGGCTTTTTTTATTTTCAGATAAAGTAGAATAGAAGTGCTACGCAAAACACTCCCTCACCACTCACATTTTTCTTTTTTTATGTACATTTCATGTCATTATTACATTTTACAATAATTTTTAAAAATTTTAAGAATTATTATTCACATTAACATTTGAAGATACAATTATATCATTTTGTTGGGAAAAAGTGCTTGCGAAGATAATCCTCCTGTTCTTCACGAGTGAAAATTGGTGAAAGCACTACTCAATATATCATAATTTTAACCCATATTCACTCTAGAAGATAAAAAGTATTCCTATATTGGAAAGTTTTTTCTCGAAAGCATATTTATACTACATTTTTCAATCATTAAGAAATACACGCACACTAAGAAAACAAAATACTCGGTTGTAAGTCATCCAACTCCAGTTAAAGGATCATAAATTAAAATATACATTAACAATATAATCCCTCTGTAGAAATGGAAGATAAATTGAAGATTTTGACATTGCTCCTAATCATTACTTTTCACTTAGTAATTCCTTAAATACATATATATTATATTCTATTTAAACATAATCATACTACATTCTATAATCATTTAAATATTTTTGCTTTCTTTCTTAAATATATAAAACATATACCCCTTAAAATAATTTACCTCTCTTCGATATTCTTTCCTTCCTCCATCGAAATTCCTCCAACTCCTCTTGAGGGCACATAATGTTTTATGTATTTTTAAATATACATTAACAATATGTTCCCTATGAGGAAAAGAAAGATATTGTCTAGATGCATCTGGATTCCAGAATCATTACCTTGCTCCTAGTTTCTTCGCCCATTTTGATTCTCTGAAACAAAACTAATTATCCCACGGGTGTGGTTTACATACTTTTTGGTTAATTAACAGTTTAAGGGGTCAATGTATTGCTCCTCCTACTTTTAAGTCACGTTTTTCAGTTGACAGGTGTTCTCATTTGCACTGTTTTAGTGCGTCAAGTATTTATGGTTGATTGCTTTATTTCGATATGCATATATCATAAAAGCGATACAAAAGATTAAAACAACATGTCGAAAAGAGTATGACTGTACATTAAGTAAAAAACAGTAAAACACATTAGTTCGTCATAAATTAGTTAAAAGGAGATTAAATTGATATGGACAGCCTTCTAAGTCTAATCAACCAGGCCCATTTTAAAAACTTGGCAACGGCACAAACAATCGGAGGGGCTGTATTAGTTAAAAGAATCCGAAGGGCGACAGAGTGCTGGCGAGTACCCAATTCTCTGCATATAGGTCCAAGCCAACGTGATCTTGGTCGGCCATAATCTGGCCATTCGAAAAGAAAATGTGGCACAGTCTCTGGTTTGTCGGGACAGAGAGCACAGTATCGTGAAGAGGGCTGGGATTTATTCCACCTGGAACAGAGGTCAGCCAAGGGTAACAACCCCATCCGGAATTTGATGTACAGGGACTGGTCCATGGCAATTGTTATTAGGTCCATGTACGGCTCGTAGGCGACGACATCTTTTATCAGCAGAAAAGCTGCGGTGGTTTTGCATTGCTGCTGATTACTGATGCGCTTCACACGGACCCACTCCCCAAAAAGTTTTTTTAGGGTCTCCTTCGGGGGAGCGGAGTGACTATGCCAACAAGAGTCCAGGCCTAGGTCCCCTAGGAGGTGTTTAATGTTCTTCAGCTATTTGATACTGTGCCAACCGTCGGAGTGCATCACCTCAGCAAGGCCATCAGCGTAGGGTTTTAGCTCCGGTACCCTCCACAGGCGGGCCCAGAGCAAGAGGGGTCGAAGGCGAGCCTGATCCCCTATTGCTTTACAGCCAGCATCCATGAGCACTGGGATAGTCAGACTACTCGATGGTATGGCAAGGAGATCTTTAATGAATTTGTTTTAGGCCTTGCACAGTAAGTCCACTTTGCCCAGTCCCCACAATTCAGCTCCATATAGTGACGCAGGGACCGCACGAGCTTTATAAATGTCAAGTAGGGGGGCAACACAATGTTTTGTTGAGTTGTTAAACTCCTTGAGGAGGGCCCCCCCACCCTTTTGTGGGTCAATGCCATTTTATTGATATGGGCGGTCCAGCTCATCGCGTCATTAAGTCGAATTCCCAAGTAGTCGAATTCTGCCACTCTTTCTAGGGGTATAGAATTCAAAATAGGGGGGCGGCCAAGTTTGCGGGGTGGGTGCAAAACTAAGTACTTGGTCTTTTCCACATTGATGACAAGGCCCCTGGAGGTGCAAAAGTCCTGGAAGCGATTCAGTAATGTCTGGAGACCTTGGGGGGTTTTAGAGATGAGGAGGGTGTCATCGGCGAACAGCAAGGTTGGAATTTTTACGCCTCCCAGAGTGGGAGCGTCTGCTGGTTCGCCGAGTAGATGGTCTACCACCCCATTGATATAGAGGGAGAATAGGGTGGGGGCCAGAACACAGCCCTGCCTTACTCCCCTCTCGACCCTGATCTTATCGGTCTTTTCCCCGTCCAACCCCCATCTAACCTGGGCATAGGTGTTTTTGTGCAGTTTAATAAGGAGGTTTAGTAAATACGGGGGCATCCCTAGACCGTGTAGCACCCTCCAGAGTTCCTCCCTGGGAACCAGGTCAAAGGCAGTCTTTAGGTCAATAAAGGCCAAATAGAGACTGCCTTTGCCTAGCTCCACCACCTTCCAGTGTAGTAACAGGAGCCTAAAAACCTGTTCGATGGTTCCGGTGCCTGAACGGAACCCGGCTTGCATGTCAGACAGGATGTGGTTTTCATCCACCCATTGCGAGATCCTCCCCAAAATCGCTTTCCCCGCCAATTTCTGGGTCGAATCTATTAGGCTTATAGGCCTATAGTTCCCAGGTAGGTCCCTACTGCCCTTCTTGTATATGGGGACCACCTCAGCACTTCTCCAGGAATCTGGCACCGGGCCTCCCGCAACGATTGCGTTGAGGAGTGCAGAAATTATTACCCCCCAATCTTCCGGGTATGCTCGAAGAATATCGCCTGGGAGGCCATCCGGGCCAGCTGCTTTAAGTGGTACCAGGGTTTTGATCTGTTTTGTAACATCCAAAACGGAAAAGAATTCCAGGTCTTGGGCCAAGCTAGAGGGCGGGAGGTCAAAGGGGTCATTTAGTGAGCCTTCAACGGCAGAATAGACTTTTTGGAAGTGGGAGAACCATGTTTGGGCGTTGATGGTACAGGTCCTCAAAGTATCGTCAGGACGGTTCCTGTTGCCCACCAAATCCCAAAAACGTTTTGCATCTTTCCCTCGACTGGCGGCCAGAAGGTCCTGCCAGAAGTTATCCTCCCACTCCATCTTGGCGCTTTTTTGGC
Source organism: Lissotriton vulgaris (assembly GCF_964263255.1). Lineage (NCBI taxonomy): Eukaryota > Metazoa > Chordata > Amphibia > Caudata > Salamandridae > Lissotriton > Lissotriton vulgaris. The sequence continues at coordinate 406,300 of NW_028244993.1, forward strand.
AGAGTGCGTAGTGCCTCCTGGCCACCCTCGTCCTAGATGGTAATTTGGACTTTACTGCTTCAGTGAGAAGTGACTTCGCCTCCCTGCACTTCTGATTGAACCAGCCCAGTCTGCCTCGTGGGCTTGGTTTCCTTCTGTTCGTGTTAGCTGGCACTACGAAAAGATCGCTAATAGCCTGGGTTATAGTGCAGAACCTTGAGGCCACCTCCGACAACCCGTCCACCTGGGGGTCAAAATTGGTTAGGGCTGAAGCAAGAAGCTGCCTAATGGCAGAGGTTTTCTCCTCTGAGAGTACTAGCTTTGCCCACTTTAGCCGCCGGCCACAGTTGGCGACTACTGACAGGTCCGGGGTGGGGTTACAAGAAGTTCTAGTCACAGGGCAGGTTATCCACCTGTGAGACATGGTGAGAGAGAGAAGATTGTGATCACTCTCGACAGATGGTATAATCACCATGTCCTCCACCATGCTCCACAGGTGTATGTCAAGAAGGAAATAATCGATCCGTGACGTGTGCCCTGGTCTATTGTAAGTGTGGGCCCCAGCTTTGTCGGACCTGGTCCTGCCATTGGCAGCCCTCAGGCCAAACTCCATGGCTATTGAATTGATCTGGAGGGCCACTTCTGTCCACTTTTTAATGGGATTCAGTTCAAGGGACGGGATCCCCCACCTAGCGTCGAGTTCCTCTTGATCAGATAAGATTTCAAGGTCCAGGGGCTCAAAGGTGCAGTTAAGATCGCCCGCCACCAGGGTGCAGGACCTATGAGGTGATAAGCGGAGCTGGGCTTCTAGGCAAGATATTACTGGAGATTCTCTGCCCCCCTTTGTGCCTCGGGCGTAAATATTAAAAATATTTAAAATAACTCGGCCTTGGGAGTTTTTCAACACTATGTTCAGGAGATCCGGGCATTTGGTATCCCGCTCCACCACCCTGCAGTTGAGTTCTGAAGCCACCCAAATTAGGAGGCCACCCGAAGGGCGGCCCCTACCGGTTACACTAAGGGCTGCTGGCAGAAAGTGGGTGGAGTATCCTGCCTTGTGCAGGGGCACCCCGCTCCAGGTTTCCGGGAACAGGCATATGGAGTATTGCTCCACCAGCGAGTTCCAGTCTGGGAGCGCTAGCTTCCTCTCGAGGCCCGCCACATTCCAGCTGAAAACCCTAAGCGAGGGGTCCGTCACAGCCGCAATGCTACGGTTCTCGACGGGGGGCAACTTCTCCACAGCCCCCACAACAGAGAGGCCAACCAGTATGCCGGGAGGTTCCCTGATTTCCCCTTGCTCTGATACATACTTGGCAGTAACCTGGCTTTGTAGTGCAGTCGAGGGGCAACAGATTTTAGGGGAGGGGATGGACTCGACAGCAGGACTTGAAACCGTAGGATCCTCCCCGGGAACGTCAAAGAGTCAGCAGCCCCAGAAGCCCCAGTTCTGCATCACTGGCGCTGGGTAGAGCTGCTGTGCGAAGACTCCCGGGGAGGGGTGGCCGTGGGCGATGTTTAGAGGAGGGGGCCCGACAGGGCATAGTGGAGTGGTCGGGATCGGTCTCGGGTAAAAAAAAGATAGGTCGACAGCATCGACCCCCGTTCCGGCCGTGCGGCCTTGGGAGCATATTGAGTGGGCAGCTCTTATATCTTGAAAATTGACCACCACACAATCACCCTCAATAAGTTTTTTCCCGTGGCCAATCCAACTCACCCTGCGCACCCCAAGGATCAGGCCGTCTACACCCACTGGAAGTGGTCTATTGGTTTTCATCCAGTGGATGACTTTGTTTTTTAGCGCCTGGTGTGTTTCCTGTTGTGATTCTTTTAGGAGGGGGACTTTAGTGAGGACAACAACATACGGGTGGCATTCGGGTGGGAGATTTACCGGAGGGCACTTGCGTGGCGGAATATGCTCGGAGGCCGCTAGGGGAGGATTTTTTGGCGAGGAGGGGTTTTTAGACAGAGGGGGATTTTTGGGTGAAGAGGTTGATTTGGTAGCCCTAGAGGTAGGTGCTGCTCCGTTGGTTTTAACAGGCGCAGCAATTGCCGAGTGGACGCTTGGGCCAGTCCCTTTCTTCTGTGGGATCTTTTGGGCAGGGTTCGGCACAAGTGCCGTCACTGCTGAGGGGGGAGTGCCGTGCACCTGAACTACGTGGGTGAGTTCACTAGGCACTGGCCGCTTCGCACCGGCCAGAGGGACTGGGGTAGGGGCTTTCCCTGTAGCCGGTGTTTTAGCCGGCAGTGACGACTGAACTCTAGTTGTTTGGCCTACTGGGACCTCTTTAACCACATTCCTGTCTGGGATGAATTCAGTAGGCCTAGGTTGCACTTTCAGCAAGGTTTTCAGGGAGAAAAAGTTGTCCCTAGTGGCCTTTTCAAAATTGTCGAGTCTAGCCCCCAGGCTCCTAACTTGATCAAGTAACGGATTAAACAAAGATTTTACCAAATTCTCGAGAGACTCGAGAGATGTAACCTGGTTTGCTAGAGCCGGTGTGACTGGGGGCAGGAGGGACGGTGTCAGGGGCTCGGCTGCATGCTGGGGGGGACCTGCAATCCTAAGGAGTTCCAGCTCTCCAGCGTCTTGATGTGTAGTGCCCCTATTAAGCTTTGTCCTAGAACGCTTGTGGAGCATGGAATAATTCCCCCTCCGAGTGTTGATTCCCCTTTTCCTTTTCCTATGTACCCGCGGAGATCTAGTCTGGGGAAGAGGTAATGTGTGAGGTGAGGGAACAATAGGATCCGAGAAAGACCTGTTGTCAGGAGGGCTGGCTATGCAAGGGGATGGGCCAGAAGCAATAGCCTCGATGCAGCGACTACCTGGGGAGGGAAGTGATATGAGGCTTTCGATCCTATCTAGTCCAGCCTCTAACACTGCAATGTGTTGCTCGTCAGGTTGAGGCAAGATGGCAGTGGGCATAGGCGGCGACAGAGCATGTGCCACAGTTCCCAAAGAGGAGCGCTTAGATGGAAGGAGGTCTAGTGAAAGGCGGCGTTCCGTCATTGCGATCTCCTTTTCAATGACGTTAGCCACCCGGGTGATGAATTTGTCCATTGTACCGATCATCGTGGAACCCCCTAGAACACTTGCTCCACCACCCCTCAAGGCTTTACCAGATCTGGTGGACATGGTGGATCCGAAGCCTACCGTTAGACTCAGGGGGATAAGAGTCGTAGAGGTCGAAGAAAGGGGGGTGGCCCAGCCCAGCCTCAGACAGCCCCTGACTGCCACAGACTGCCCGCCCTTTGCTCGGGCTTCGCTCGGCGTCCCGCTCGCGTCCCGCGGAGCGCCTGGCAAAACCTTAAGTCAGAGGGCGTTGCAGGCGGGGGGCGTGGCTGGTGGTGGGCGCGTCCACTCGCACACCTGATCCAGCAGGGACTCCTGGATCTTCGAGTCCCTGCTAGCGCCAATGCCAGGTGGTTGGTTCTCCCGGCGCCTCCTCAAGCCCAGCGCCTTGATGCTGGTTCCGCCTCCTCAATCCGCGAAGCGGCACCCGCAGAGCGGGTGCGGCGAGGGGCAGCGGCGGGAAGCAAAGGAAACAGTCCCCAGAACAGCGGAACGTGCAGAGCGCTCCCAACACACCGCAACTCCACAGCTACTCGCAGGTAGGGTCCCAGGGAGCACAGGGACACGCGCCTTTTTCTGGCTGGCCAGGCGGGGGGCGTGGCTGGTGGTGGGCGCGTCCACTCGCACACCTGATCCAGCAGGGACTCCTGGATCTTCGAGTCCCTGCTAGCGCCAATGCCAGGTGGTTGGTTCTCCCGGCGCCTCCTCAAGCCCAGCGCCTTGATGCTGGTTCCGCCTCCTCAATCCGCGAAGCGGCACCCGCGGAGCGGGTGCGGCGAGGGGCAGCGGCGGGAAGCAAAGGAAACAGTCCCCAGAACAGCGGAACGTGCAGAGGGCTCCCAACACACCGCAACTCCACAGCTACTCGCAGGTAGGGTCCCAGGGAGCACAGGGACATGCGCCTTTTTCTGGCTGGCCAGGCGGGGGGCGTGGCTGGTGGTGGGGGCGTCCACTCGCACACCTGATCCAGCAGGGACTCCTGGATCTTCGAGTCCCTGCTAGCGCCAATGCCAGGTGGTTGGTTCTCCCGGCGCCTCCTCAAGCCCAGCGCCTTGATGCTGGTTCCGCCTCCTCAATCCGCGAAGCGGCACCCGCGGAGCGGGTGCGGCGAGGGGCAGCGGCGGGAAGCAAAGGAAACAGTCCCCAGAACAGCGGAACGTGCAGAGGGCTCCCAACACACCGCAACTCCACAGCTACTCGCAGGTATTTATATAAACGTGCCCCATTCCATACTTTTTAACTTTAGTTTAATTTCTAAAATGCTTTATTTAAACTCATTTGTCTTATTAAAGCATTTCTATAGGTTACATTTTTAATATGAGTACTAACATTTATTCCCCTTTTTTTTCGACGTATTATTCTAGTAACTTCCTTTTTTTTGTAAAACTATTTTTAATATTCTTCATTACCCTAAATTCCCTATTTTCCCTACATCCCGTGCAAGAGATACCCTCTATTAAATTTTGAGTATTTAAATTTATATCTTAGTATTAATTCATTTAATTCCATTACTATTAGTTTTAATACTTTTATTTATCTGATATGTTTAATCTTTCTTTATACACTGCAAGGGATACTGTTATTTGTGTAGAATACCACTATGAATCAGTGTTCAATTGGAAAATTGAGAGAGATTGATTTGGTTGGTTGATGTGTTTGCAGTTGCATAAGTATATATACTCTTGCAGTAAGCCAGGCTTTAGGGTATGCAGTGCTTCAAACTCCTATGCATTATGCATGTAGTTGTGTAGCCACCTTCACATTTGTGCTTCAGGCCTACAATTCCCCAGTCAGTATCTATATGCTCCCGCTAACATAGTGTGACGACTGTTGCAATTTGAAAATTACTCTTTTTATACACATATTTAAATAACAAATCAAACCACATACACTGGATGTTGTCATCAGTGATGTCATTTGAGATGTCATCAGTGATGTCACTGACCATGTCATGAATGATGTAATATGTGACATCATCAGCAGTGGATTGCAGGCGCACAAGTTATAGTTAGTACAACTAACTATAACGTGGGAATTTCAATGGTTTTGTATGAGTGAAATTCATCTGCTATAGTTAGTTGAGCTAACTATAACTTGCGCGCCCGCAATGCACTGCTAATGATGTCACATATTACATCACTCATGACATGGTCAGTGACATCACTCATGACATCACTGATGACATCTCAAATGGCATCACTCATGACATCACTCATGACATCATCCAGTGAATGTGCGTTTCTGTAAAGTTTAAATGTTTTTCATATATGTCTATGCCAAAGTCTATTGAAGAATGTCTGGATATACAAATGCCTGAATGGATTATTTAGTAGATGCATGACTGACTCCATAAGTCATTGATTTAAAGTATGTTACTGAATGCATGGGTTAGTGACTAAACTGTGTGAATGTCTCTATTAGTCTTTGGTATGTAAGCAGGTGCATGCGTTGGTGAGTAGCTATATCAGTGTCTATATGGATTATTGATTGATTGTATGAGTATCAGTATGAGTGTCCGAGTGTCTATATGAGTGGGTGGGGGGTGTCTGACTCTTGCATACATATATCAATGGTTGATTCACTGGTTCTATAAATTCAAAAGTGTATCTCGGAAGGGCTGCATGTGTAGCTGACTGTGTGTACAGGTGTGTTGATTAGTGAACTGAGTCTCAGTTGTATATATGTGAGTAATTATATATGTTTTTAGACAGTATATGTGAGTGTTGGGGTGTATAATTGACTATACATGAGAGAGAGTGATTGCAACAGTAGTCAGTATTTTAGAGTGCGTGTATCAAAGGTCATATTAGAGTGTGAATAGGTGTGCCAGACTATCACATGGATAATGTCATCAGTGTTGTCATCAGTGATGTCATCAGTGATATCATGAGCGATGTCACTGACCATGTCATGAGTGATGTAATCAGAAGTGCATTGCGGGCGCGCGAGTAATAGTTAGCTCGACTAACTATAACAGGCACATTTCTCTGGTTTTATATGAGTCAAATGTCCAACTAACTATAACGTCTCTGAAACCTATGTTTTTTTCTGTGAATTTCCAAGGTTTTTTAAATGCTAATTTATTATATAACTTCCCTGAAACCTATGTTTTTTTTCATGAATTTCAAAGGTTTTTTAAAATATCGAACTACTATTGTGTATTTGTCATTAGTACTGTTTTTCTAACTTTTCAACTACATAAAATAAACTGCAAAAGTGCTATGCAATATAATAAATTTCACAAATTACAATGAGTTTTTAAATAATACAAAATAATTTAACATTCAGATAACAATTTTTCTCCCTTTTTCTGCTGTAATCAGCTACTACTTAACTTCACTATTCACAGTGATGTCGGAGTAGTTTAATCATAAACAGCAGGGGGAAAAACAATCAACTACGTTGATAAAAAACAAATTCCTAATTCTCACAAATATAAAACAAAAACAACACAAATAACACATCCAATACTATCTCCAATCTTCAAATCTTACCTTTACTTCGTAGTTTCTGTGTACATTTTCCCAATACACCAAATAATGTATCAGCAATTTTGCTTTGAGAGCATCCAGTATGAATTCCTTAAAGTATCTTTACACCTTCCCACAAAGCCGAATGGTACATCTACAATCTTTGTTTCAGAAATATCAAGTATAAGTTGGGTAATTCATAAGGCAATCTTGGTTTCATTTCCAAGTGTGTATCGTTGCAGTGACTCCAACCATTATTACACTTTACATAAACTGTATAATGTCCACTTGTAGTAGTATTTCCAGCATGGGAAACAATAGCAACTGTTGCAAAAAGTTCCAGAAGTAGATACTTGACTAGCAACAACATTTATAATTTTGGTTTCCACTTTTCTTCCATTTGGTCTACCGCGTTGCAGCATTATCATCAAATATTTTCCATATCTTTGTAGGCATAATGTCAACAGCATTGTTGATTTACAACGAGAACACATCATCTTGTGATCAGCTTTTTTTACTCATTTGGAAAATGGTACAGATTTTCACTCAGGTATTATTAAATATAGAAATCGTTCTCTGTCAACTATAGTGCTTGAAGTCAACCATAGTGCTTGAAGTTAAGGAACACTGTTTACATTTCTGTTCCCATTTGTGACTGAGTCCAACTAAATTCTCAATCTGAATTCCTTCATCTTCTAGTACTCCAAGCATAACCATCAGAATTTCTTGTGCATCTTGTTGAATATCAGCACTAAACGTAAAAGATCCAGTGCATGCATCCAACAGTTGGTGAATACCAGAAGCAGAATGGATCTTACTTCTATCAGTTCTCAATCCTTGAAATAAAATATAAAATGCCGAACATGATCTTTTTTCCTGACTTTCAGAATTTCACCATAAACATCTTCAAGATAAAATATAACGTTTAGAATAACATCACCATAGCAGTTGACACCAGAAGCATTTTCTAATTGATATCCGACAACATCGTCATTTGTTTGCATTTTCTGCTTCTTTCATTGTTTTCTTTTCTCTTGATTTTCTTACTGCTTTTCAACCATAGTTGATTCTTCAACATGTTTGCAATTTGAACACACAACACGTTTTTTATCAATAGGATATTCACCTAAACTTGGAGCATAAAGCCTTCTCATACGGTAATATTCTTTTACACAATTATTATCAGCATTAACCTTGTTCTCATCAAAATCAATTAAATACAAACCAGACAACGTTCTAACACGAGATAATGCAATATATACCATTCCCTCTTTAAACACAGTTCTTCCTACATTTACCAAAGCATTATGTACACTTAAACCTTGAGATTTATGAATCGGTATTACATATGCTAAACAGAAGGGAAACTGTTTTCTACGAACATACAAGTCTTTTACAAGCAAAAAACATGCAGCAGAACGCGCAATCTGTCTTACCTCTGTAATCTGATTAAATTTAACTTTCAAGAATTCAATTCCATTTCTATTTTGATATTTCACAAAATCAACAACTTTCCCCATTGCTCCATTCACTAAACCTACTTCTACATTCAGATTGCGCTTCAAAATACCCGACAGTTTAAACATACATCTACATTGTTTTCTAAGCTAGCAGTTTTTGATACAGACTTTTCTGAAGAATCTAATTTAGTATGTAGTTTTTCTGAAAGAACAATTATTATTAATTGATGCTCAATTTTATCAATAGCTTCAATGTGAACTATTTCTTGATTTTCCAATTTCATAAACTCTCTATTAAATGTATAACACTCTACCACTGTAGGCATTAAGCAAAATATAGACTTTTTTCTTTCATTTTCTTGTACATTACTTCTGCTGGTGTTCGTTGGTAGACAACTTTAAAACGATTTTGACCATGTTTGCTTAGAACACCAATTCTTACATCTTTTAGAATATTTGCATAATCTTCATCTCTTGCTTGTCGAATATTCTGAGTGAGTTATTTATATTAAAAATGTAACCACAGATTCACATTTCCAATACTTCCCAAAGATTTCTTAGTGTCTTCATGTAGAAGAGTTTAAAACGCTGGTTCTCCTTTTACAGGGGTTAGTTGTAGCAGATCTTCAAATACAATTAAATGTTTTACTCCAAAGAGAACATAGTAATCTGCTTTTAATACCTGCTGCATTCTTAAGTGTACAAAAGCAAGCATTAAGTTTGAGACCATGCTCACCTCATCAATAATTAAAAGTTTCATTTTCTTCAGCACTCTGGACACTTCATAAGAAGCTTCTCCCGACAACTTCTGATATTCTAATTTATTATCATGTTCAACTGCTAACATCAAAAATCTATGCAAAGTAACTCCTTTAACATTGTGTGCAGCTAATCCAGTTGGAGCTGTTACCACAAAACAAAAATGTGAACCAGTTGTTTTTGAAGATAAATGGTCAAAACTTTAATTAAAAAACTTTTACCTGTCCCAGCTTGACCACTGATGTACATCAGAAAAGGTTTGAAAGATGAACACACACATTCTTTTTTTTCATGCAACAAACCATGGCCTATCCGTTCTCCCACTTGCACATATATGTATTTCTTTCTGTTTAACATTTACTTGTTCTTCTAAGTTTTCCATTGTAAAATTCTCCTTGTGTGCTTGTTGCATTGCAATTTAGACTTCATGCATAGCAATAGCTGCTTAATTTTCGAGCATTGGTTTCAAGAGGATCTTGACTACATGGACCACTACTTTGACTATGTTGAGAACTTTCATGAGCTATTTCAGCTGTAATAGTCTTTTCCTGTTCAACTTCATCATTCAACATTTTTAAATATGTAGGGAAAAGTGTACATTCAATGCTATCTTTACATGCATTAAAAGAATCTTCGTAGCAGTCAAAGTCTCCAAGTTATTCATTTTCGCTATGCCATGGTTTAAACAGTTGCAGAAGTGCTAAATAGTAAAATTCTCGCTTATCTGGAGTTTCGCAACTTAGGCCCCCATTAGGATGACGGATTGACTTTGTCCGCCCGTCATTCTACCGGTGAATGGGACCACCCGCCATAAAAGCGGGGGTCCCGTTGTACATATTAGGATGCGTCCGCCACAGTGGCGGGCACTTTCCTCATTTTTAGCATTCACCGCCCGACTCAATGCTAAAAATGCACGTGGTGCATTTCAATGCACACCATGACAGGCACCGCGAGGTCCCTGTCATGTTGTGCATTGAAATGCAGGTTCAAGTTCAAGTTCCAAAATTTGTATAGCACACTACTTAACCAGAGGTCTTCCCCCCATGGTGGATCTGTGGTTGCGCGGAATAGCGGCGAGGGCTTGATTGGACGATCGTAGTTGGCGGGAGGGGGTGTAGAAGGATAGTCGCGTGTTGAGGCATTCGGGTCCTCGGTCGTAGAGGGCTTTGTGTGCGTGGGTGAGGAGACGGAACGTTATTCTCTTGTTGACAGGGAGCCAATGGAGGTCTTTCAGGTGGCCGGAAATGTGAGCTTGCAGAGGGATGTCCAATATGAGTCTGGTTGAGGCGTTTTGGATGCGTTGGAGTTTTTTCTGTAGTTTGGCTGTGGTTCAGCGTAAAGGGTGTTTCCAAAATCCAGTCGGCTTGTGACCAGTGTGTGGGTGACCGTCTTTCTTGTTTCGGTGGGGATCCAACTGAAGATTTTTTTGAGCATGTGTAGGATGTTGAAGCATGATGATGAGACGGCGTTGACTTGTCTGGTCATCGAGAGGGAGGAGTCCAGGATGAAGCCCAGGTAACGTGCATTTTCCGTAGGTATGGGTCCGGTTCCCAGGGCCGGTGGCCACCATGAGTCGTCCCAGGCAGAGGGGGATGATCCTAAGATGAGGACTTCTGTTTTGTCCGAGTTTAATTTTAAACAGCTGTTCTTTATCCACTCGGCTACTTCTTTCATTCCTTCGTGTAAGTTGGTTTTGGCGGTGTTTGGGTCTTTGGTGAGGGAGAGGATCAGCTGGGTGTCATCTGCATAGGAGATGATGTTGAGGTTGTGTTGGCGTGCGATGGATGCGAGGGGACTCATGTATACGTTGAAGAGGGTGGGACTGAGTGATGATCCTTATGGTACGCCACAGATGACTTCGGTGGCCTCTGATTTGAAAGGGGGGAGGCGGACTCTCTGGGTTCTTCCGGCGAGGAGTGAGATGATCCATTCCAATGCTTTTCCTTGTATTCCGACGTTGCTGAGGCATTGTATGAGGGTGCTATGACAGACTGTGTCGAAGGCTGCGGAGAGGTCAAGTAAGATGAGGGCAACTGTTTCTCCGTTGTCCAGTAGTGTTCGAATGTCGTCCGTTGCTGCGATGAGGGCGGTCTCAGTGCTGTGTTTGGCTTGGAAGCCAGATTGTGAAGGGTCGAGGGATTTGTTGGATTCGAGGAAGGCGGCGAGCTGACTGTTGACGGCTTTCTCAATGACTTTGGCAGGGAATGGGAGGAGCGAGATGGGGCGGTAGTTCTTAAGTTCGGTGGGGTCTGCTGTGGGTTTCTTCAGAAGGGCGCTGAGTTTGGCATGTTTCCAGTTTTCCGGGAAGGTAGCGGAGTTGAAGGAACACTTGATGACATCGTGGAGATGGGGTGCGATGATGGAGTCTGCTTTGTTGAAAATGTGGTGGGGACATGGGTCGGTTGGCTTTCCTGAGTGGATGGAGTTCATCAGGCAGATGGTGTCTTCGGTGGTGATTGGGTTCCATGCGCAGAGGTTGTTAGAGTGCGGTTTTGGTTCGGAGGTGGGTGGAGTGGACTGGTCTTCGGACTGGTTTTCAAAGCTGTAATGTATTTCGGCGATTTTGTTGTGGAAGAATGAGGATAGGGAGTTGCAGAGGTCCTGGGAGGGAGTGATGTCGTTGGTACCGGCGGTGGGGTTAGTAAATTCTTTGATGATGTTGAATAGTTCCTTGCTGTTTTGGGCATTGTTATCAAGTCGATCCTTGAATGCTGATTTCTTGGTGGAACGGATCAATTGGTGGTGTTTGCGGGTGGCGTTCTTGAAGGTGGATAGGTTGTCAGTGGTTGGGTTTTTTCTCCAGGTTTTCTCGAGAGTACGACAGAACTTCTTGGATTTCTTAAGGTCATCGTTGAACCAGGGGGCTTTTTTGCTGCCTTGCTTGATTAGATGGTTTTTCAAGGGTGCTAGTTCGTCGGCGCTGTGGGTGATCTATTGTGTGAGGTTAGTGGCTGCTTGGTTTGGGTCCGATTATTTGGCAGGGGGGTTTTGGTGAAGTGATGTGAAGAGCTGGTCGGTGGTGATTTTGTTCCAATTTCTTCGAGGAATAGGTTGTGGGGGGTTGTGGGTCGTGGAATTTTTGTAGTTGAAGTGAACTCAGCTGTGGTCCGTCCAATGGAGAGCTGTGGTACGATCGAAGGAGATGTGCTTGCTGGAGGTGAAGATAGGGTCGAGCGTGTGTCCGGCAAAGTGGGTGGGGGTGTCAACAAGTTCTTTGAGTCCGAGATTGGCCAGGTTGTCCAGAAGGGTGGTGGTATTGGTGTCGTTTTTCTTTTCCAGGTGGAAGTTGAGGTCTCCCAGTAGAATGTAGTTCTCGGAGGTGAGGGCATGTGGGCTGATGAAGTCAGTGATGTCTTCGCTGAATTGTGTGCGGGGTCCTGGTGGTCTGTAGATGAGGGTGCCTCTGAGTGTGGTTTTGGGGTCGGCGTGAATCTGGAAGTGAAGGTGTTCGGCGGTAGCGAGGTTATCGTTGGAACTGGTCGTGATGAGGATGGTGTTCTTATGGACGATGGCGATGCCTCCTCCTGTTTGGTTGGTGCGATCTTTTCGGATGATCTTGAAGGCGTCAGTGATGGCTACGGTGATGTCGGGCACTGATGAGGCATTCATCCATGTTTCTGTAAGGAAGGCGACGTCCGGGGATGTAGTGTCGAGTAGGTTCCAGAGTTCAATGGAGTGTCTGTGGACTGAGCGGGTGTTGAGCAGGATGCACTTTAGGTGGTTAGTGTCGGAGCTTTGTTTGGAGTTTGTGGATTTGGTGTGGGTTTGATGTAGTTGAACTTGCTGGAGTGGCAGGTGAAGGGTCCATGGGTGTGTCCAGGGGCGGCTTGGTAGCAGTTTGGGAGTCGGCCGGGGTTAAGGGCTGAGAGGGTTGCGGGATCGTATGTTATGCGGGTGGAGTGGGAATTGCGGGGAGCAGGGGGTCTGGCGCTGGGCGCGGTCCAGGTGCGGACGGGCGCAGATGGGCTTTCCTTTGGCGCACCTTCCGCGCACAGGGGGCGCGTCCGCAGCGCGTGAACGCTGCGCGCAAAGGCATCTGTCATAAGAAGTTAGTGGAGGCGGGAGGGGCGAGGGAGGAGCAGCTGGGAGGTGGGAGCAGGGTGGAGAGCCGGGCAGGGAGGCACAACAACAAACAACAAAATGGCAGCAGGCCAAAAGCGAAACTGGATGGGGGCACAACCTTAAAAAAATGCTATGCACAAATGAAATTATTCAGCCAAAGGCAGCCAAGCACAATAGAATGCTACTGAATGCGCGCTTTCAAAATATAGCGCTACGATAAATATATTAACAGCAGACAGGCACTAATGAGCGTTTTCAAAATATAGCGCTACAATAAATATATTAACAGCAGACAGGCACTAATGGAAGTAGGAGCAATGAGAGCTCTCGAACTATCTGGCAGTAAAGGAATCTGGCAGTGTAAAGCGATACGATACCACAACAGTGCGGGGAGCAGCGTGGGGAGCGACCGCTTCTGAAGGCTTCAGGACGGTCACAGCGCTAAAGCAGGAGGGTAAAGCCTAAAGTATCAGTGGGAGGGAGGAGCAGCTGGGAGGCGGGAGCGGGGTGGAGAGCCGGGCAGGGAGGCACAACAACAAACAACAAAATGGCAGCAGGCCAAAAGTGAAACTGGATTGGGGCACAACCTTAACCCCTTCCACGCTGATGACGAGCTGGGCTCATCATGGCGTAGCCTCCTCGCACGCTGAGGACGAGCCCAGCTCGTCACGTAACATGCGTTTTGAAAAATCTCAGCGCAGGAGCGGAATTCCGCTAGGGCGCATGAGGTTAAAAAAACGCTATGCACAAATGAAATTATTCCGCCAAAGGCAGCCAAGCACAATAGAATGCTACTGAATGCGCGCTTTCAAAATATAGCGCTACGATAAATATATTAACAGCAACAGGCACTAATGCGCGTTTTTCGAAATATAGCGCTACAATAAATATATTAACAGCAGACAGGCACTAATAAGTGTAGGAGCATTGCGAGCTCTCGAACTATCTGGCAGTAAAGCAATCTGGCAGTGTAAAGAGGGGTACCGTAGTTACCCCCATGTGCACAACCCACCCCCCGGAGTCACTGGGGGCCAGCAACGGGCCCCCGCAGGGGGACTCCGCATTGCCGCCACGGAAAGGCATTCACAAATGCCCATCATAATATGTCTGTCGGTGTCTAATAGACATATAAACCCTTTTCCGACCCAGCCACAAGGCTACCGGGGCGGAAAAACGTCAGACGTTTTTCCGTCCGCCGCGGTACCCCCCACCATGCTAATATGGTGGGGGGGGGTCATTCACAGTAGGATGGCGGGCGGATCACCCTGCCAGGCCGGCGGTGGTTTATAAGATTACCCTTTGCATGTTTTACTAAACAACCATGACATCCAACTAATGAAAATGTTCCTTCTTTCAAATTCTGTTTATTATTTCTTTGGAATCTGTAATGCTGAATTACTTCATACAGACATAGCTGTTCCAGATGTCAACTCCTTTTCGGATATTATGGGTCCAACATATTAGTTTTAAGAATGTCTGTACTGTCTGGTTAATTTGCTGCTAATTGTTCAATTTCTTCCAATGATTTCAATACTCTATTTTGTTTGTAGGTAAGACCTAAACTTACCCAAATGATTCCTTGTGACTTTGAATATAAACTTGAAGAGCACAAGCGGTCTGAACATTCATAGGATTCAATTTCTCAGTGGGAAAGTATTTTCAAAGTAAAGCTGTACAATTTTTGCTAAGGCTTTTCTCTTGTGCAATTTCTTCCCACATTTGTTTCATCTCTGTTTTTTCTGATTTTGTTATATACAATGTAACATAATGTACAACAGCAATTGAGTTATCTGTAAAATACTGGATTTCCATGTTCGCATTCCACATTTTTAAAATGCCTGGATTGTAGTCATTGATATACTTTGACACGCCTGTTCTTTTTCAGTTGTAGGTATTCTTTGGAGATTTCCAAGTTATTGTGTGTCTTATAGACACACAATAACTTATATGGCCCCATGTGAAAGAATGCATTGCTGGAGTAGCTTCATTTTTGTGACACACTCCAGCAATGCATCACTTTTGCGCTTACAGATACGTCTGAAATACTGACGTATCTGTAAGAACTTCCAACATAATACGTCATAAATTTAATATGACGCATGAGTAGAAGACTGAAGGACTCATTTATGAGGCCATGGGTCACTTTAACACCACCGGAGCGTCACTTTTTGTGACGCACCAGTGCTGTAAAAAATGCACCTTATTCAGTCATATTTACAAAGTGACGCATCTAGGTAGTTGCGTCACTTTGTAAGCCCCTGCGCCACATTATTCCTACGTCAGGTGTAATGTATGCAAAAGGGACGTATTGATGCAAGAAAGGGTCGTAGAGGTGACACAGTGAATAAACTGGGGGCCTCATTTATGAAAAGTGACGCATCGCTGCGTGAAAAGAGCGATGCGTCACTTTTCAGTGCGCACTCCTTACTACATTCCTGATGCGTCATATTTAATGTATGACGAATCATGTCACAAGGAGTTACAAAAACGTCAGTATTTCTGACGTATCTGTAAGCACAAAAGTGACGCATTGCTGGAGTGTGTGACAAAAGTGACGCAACTCCAGTAATGCGTCCTTTCACATGGGGATAGCCCCATGTGAAAGGGCTTGCTTCAGTCTTACGCCTGCTGTGAGGCAGGCGCAAGATTTTGACGCCACAGAGTCCTAAAAGTGACGCAGTGAAATCTCATACATTTCACTGCATCACTATTACGAGGCTTTTTGCGGGGGAACGCCCCCTCTGCATACATTATACCTGACGCAGGTATAATGTGGCGCAGGGGTTTAAAAAGTGACCCATCTACTGGGATGCGTCACTTTTTAAATATAGCGCAACGAGGCGCATTTTTTACACCGCTGGTGCGTCCCAAAAAGTGAGGCACCGGTGGCGTAAAACTGTCGCAAGGCCTTCATAAATAAGGCCCTGGATTTTCCCCATGCTTCGCTCCCCGGTCCGCTTCCCGGTTCGCGTACCGGGCGCACCCCCCGCGCAAATCGATTTTTTTTTGTGCCCCGCGGGACCCTATTTTAGCCCCCACATCAAACCTAGGGGGTTGGGGAGGTCTACCCTGCCCCCTTATAGTCATTTCCCCCTTTTTTTTATGCCACCTCATGTGTCTCGATCCTACCGAGACACAAGATGGCGGCCGCTCCGGACTGTTTCGAATGTTTACAGACACCCGTGAGCCAATCAGCTTTCCATGCGCAAGTCGCGTAGCACGCCCGGTGCGCTCCCCGGGTGCGCTCCCCGGTGCGCGTACCGGGGCGCGCCTATAGATATATATATTTTTTTGAACCTAAATTACTCAAAATCCACTGGAGCACATATCTTGAGACATAGCAAAGGCACATCGGGCTACCAGTCCCTACTATTTTGCCAAGTTTGGTGTAAATCCATTCAGCCGTTCGGGCTAAAAGTGAGGTCGACCGCCCTATGGAAATTAACATGGGGAAAACGCGTTTTGGGACCCCCCTTTTATCTCGGCCCCCGCTTTACGCATCCCCCCCAAACTTTCAGGAAAGGACCGGAGCTCGACGAGGCCATTTTGAAGAAATTTTCAGGCAGATTCGTCAACCGGTGCCAAAGTTATTCCAAATAGAATTTTGAGATTTAACATTGAAAAAAATCCTAACTATAACTACCTACTGGCAACCGCCAGTAGGTAATATATATATATATATATATATATATATATATATATATATATATATATATATATATATATATATATATATATATATATATATATATATATATATATATATATATATATATATATATATATCATATGATATAAAATTATATTAAAATACAGGTGTTCTAGCTTTTTCCTGTCCCGTCTTGGTCTGTGTACCTATTATGTCAGAGAATAGTTAATACAGGCTGTGTCATACGGGAGCTTATATAGGCCTATTTTAGGTTGGCAGTGTGCGTTGACTAGGGTTCCGCTGGCGGTGTTGGGGAGCAGATAGCGTTTCTGCAGGTAGTATTTTTTTACACAGTTGTTTTGTATACCCCCTAAGTCTAAAGGGAGCTTATACAGGCCTATTCTAAGTTGGCAATGTGTGTTGACTAAGGTTCGGCTGGCAGTGATGGGGAGCAGATAGTATTTCTGTTCCCCAGGGTTTTGTGCATCCCCTAAGTCTAAAGGGAACTTATACAGGCCTATTCTAGGTTGGCAGTGTGCGTTGACTAGGGTTTGGCTGGCGGTGATGGGGAGCAGATAGTATTTCTGTTTCCCGTGGTTATGTGTACCCCCTAAGTCTAAAGGGAGCTTCTGCAGGCCTATTCCACGTTGGCAGTCTGTGTTGGCTGGCGGTATTGGGGAGCAGATAGTATTTTTACAGATAGTATTTCTGTCCCCTGTGGTTTTGTGTACCCCCTAAGTCTAAAGGAAGCTGATACAGGCCTATTCTAGGTTGGCTGTGATTGGTTGGTTGGTTTGGATTTCCAGTCCATTACACAGACTGGGAGTTGGATTCCGCAGTGGGAGCCTGAGAAACGGCTACCACATCCAAGAAAGCAAGCAAGTGCACAAAGTACACACTCCCGACACTGGGTGGTAGGGTTGAAAAATAACAATACCGGCCACTTTCCGGGGCCTGTCATTAGAATTACAATATTACTCGGCAACTGCAGCCAACAAAGGTAACAGGTAGGTGTGTTTCAGTGAGTGGGTGCTGAATAAGATGAAAAATCACAAAGGCAGCAGACGCGCAAACTACCCACTGCCTTGTCAGGGAAGTGGGTGTTTGGTTTTCCAGTCCATTCTACAGACTGGGAGTCGGATTCCGCAGTGGGAGCCTGCAAAATGGCTACCACATCTAAGGAAGCAAGAAAGGGCACAAAGTACACACTCCCAACACTGGGTGGTAGCGTTGAAAAATAACATTACCGGCCCATTTCTGGGGCCTGTCATTAGAATTTCAAAATTACTCGGCAACCGCAGCCAACAAAGGCAGCAGGTAGGTGTGTTTTAGTGAGTATGTGTCTGGACTTCGCTGAAATCTTCAAGAGACAAAATAGGGCTTTCATAATACAGAAACAATTTGTACTCAGTGGCATCCAATTCTATTTTCTGTGGAACTGTTGAATTCAAGCTCCGCCTCTAGGAGTAGTGAGAGGGTATCATTCCAAAGTGTTTGACAGCTTAGACTACAAGTTTCCATTCAGCCAAAGAAAACTTAGCATGCTCATGCATAGGCACCCTGTCACACAAAACCCAGCACTCAGCCTTCAGGATAGTAAAGGCTTGCCATATGAGTAACTGATGAGTTTATATATGTCAGTGATAAACGAAAACAAGTGAAAGTACGCTTGTTTTACATTACAGATATACAGACCTAAAAGACTATGCATCTAAATCCATGAAAACGTATTTGAATGTAAGGAAGAAAGCCGTGAAAGGGTGTTTAGAAGTAATACTGTCCAGCATAAAATGGGTATAATTGTTCTTTTCGTTCACTCTAAACACACCCTTTGGATTATGACCATGCAATAGTGGTGTAACTATATTATAGATTCTACTGTCAGACATCTACCTTAGTGAGAGTGGAATTACCACTACTTCTTAGACTACCATTGAACAATAACATGTGTATGAGCGGTATTGGTTGTTGACCTTAAAAGAGGAGGAAGAATTACATTTATGTTTCAACACCTTAGCAAAATAGTTGCTTGATTTCAAACAGAAAATTAAGTAGGAATGTTAGAGGAGGTCTGGCCCACCTCTAAAAGGATTGTGCAAGTTGTGAAAGCAGAAGGGAGTCTGTCTCAACATTACTTCGTATGATAATCCAGACACAACACTAGATAGCAGGAGTATGTAAAACATCTAATTCAACATCTTGCATGCGATCACTTCTTTACTTTCTTAATACATACATTTGGTACATTTATAACCAGTAAAAGGTAACCAGGATGTTACATTCATTTTGATACATTCAAGGTGGACCCATCTGCAGCATTCAAAACATTGGGCCTGTTGGGAGGATAGTGAAAAATAACTTGTTATTAACATTGCATTTATTTTTTAAAGGTCAATAGCTTTTTGTTATGATAACTTAAATGTGTATTTGCATACAAAACATAGTGACCTGTCCATACTCAGTGGGAAAGTGGTAATGAGTCCATTACTAGGAAGGGTGCATAGCCAGCTAACCAACATGGCGAACGCAACTCTGAAAAGTTATCTGAGTCATACTAACATACACCCTGCATCAGATAAGTGTGAACTAGAAACTTTTATGCCAACAAAACACCCCAAGGACTTATATCAGTTACTTTTAATCTTCCGCATTTAGAGTCAATGAGGGCACTTACCATTAAGTTTTGAATATAAATTGATGAAGCATCTTGGTTGCAGACACCACAATACTTTTCAACAGACTCTAAATGTAAAAAAGATGTATATTAGTGCATCATAACAGCAATATATCCTGCATGATTCTAGGTGTTTTCAGATCCAGGAATAGAGACAGTCACAACTGTTCCAAACATATTCAAATGGCTACACAATGAACATAATTGAAAATTCACAAACTTAATGACAATATCTTACTATACTATGCTAAAATTTAAAGATATGCCTTCATCTATAAAAAAAACCTTCTATGACAAAACAAAATACAGAATAATTCAATCTTCATGACAACACTAGAGTGTGACACCTTTTTTATCATTGAAATGTTAAAGTCAAACCTGATGACTCCATTAGGTCCATTGCAATTGTCAGTCAATAATTCCACAGAAATATTTCATTAGTAAAAATCTGGGCAACTGGCTGCTGAGTTATGTAACATTCTGCGAAACTGAAATCATAATAACAAATGTATATGTTAAGCAAAAGTTCAACCTGAATTTTAACGTAAATATAAACAATTAATCACAAAAGGTTTGTGATTGAAAAGCAATCATAGGTTTTTGAGCAACTGCGTTAGGACCATACTAGTGGTCAGACAAAATCATATGTGAATATCAATATGCTTCCGACGGGCACTATGGATGCGGTCGGTAGGCGTTGACAAATGTCATTACTAAAAGCCCTCTTTCCTATTTAATTGTTTTTAAAGTCAGTAAGCTATTAACTAAGCATGGGCGAAATTTGCAAATTCGCATTCCGCGAATTCGCAGATTTCCCTGCGAAATCGGACAAAAAATCTGCGAATTCGCGAATTTTTCTGCGAAATCGCGGATTTGTTTTGCGATTTGCCCTGGAGTACTTTCTACTGTCTAATCCTGTAAGTGCTCCCTCCCTGTAGTAAAAGTGCTCCGCTTTTACTACACTGCAGCTGCGTAAAGGGCCAGAAGATGTGTCTCCAGTGACCATGTGTGCCTGTAACACAGGCAACGGCACACATGATCACTGAGACACATCTTCTTGCCCTTTACGCAGCTACAGTGTAGTAAAAGCACTATGGGGCAGATTTACAAGCCGCTTGCGCCTCTTTTGCGCCGCAGTTGCATCACTTTTGTGACGCAGCGGCAGCACAAAGATGCGCCATGGTGCTGGGTATTAACAACGTGACGCATCTGAGAGATGCATCACATTGTAAAGCCCTGCGCCATCAGGAGGCATTCCGGCGCAGGGGAGGGCATTCCTGAGCAAGAAAGCCTCCTAAAAGTGGCTGAGTGAAATCTACAAGATTTCACTCAGTCACTTTTAGGTCAATGCTGTGTCAAAACCCTGCGCCTGCTTGAAGCAGGCGCAAGGCTTGACGCAGCATTGGGGAGATAGGGCCTCCAAGAGCATTGCTGGAGCTGCGTCGTGCTGGCGACGCAGCTCCAGCAATGCGCTGCTTTTACGGCACAGATGCGTGACGCATCTGTGCCGTTTTTGCCACATGGTGCGCCGCATTGTAAATGCGGCGCACCATGGATGGTGGAGCTGAGGCGCACAATAACTGGCGCATCCCTGGGGATGCACCAGTTATTGTAAATATGCCCCTATACATTTAGCCAACGAGGGAGCACTTACTGATTAGACAGTAGAAAGTACTCCAGTTGAGTAGACGTATTGCACACAAAGGTGGCATCTTCGTGGACAAACACACAGGGCGGGATTCATTCTGCCCCCTGTTAGACTCGTTTTTTGTGCCCTTCTGCCCTCCGTTAGACTCGTTTTTCCAGTTTTTCTGCCCTTCTGCCCGCTGTTAGACTTGTTTTTCCCTTGTTTTTCTGCCCTTCTGCCCCCTGTTAGACTCGTTTTTTGTGCCCTTCTGCCCTCTGTTAGACTATTTTTTCACTTGTTTTTGTGCCCTTCTGTCCTCTGTTAGACTCGTTTTTTGTGCCCTTCTACTTTCTGTTAGACTCGTTCTTGTGCTTTTCTGCCCCCTGTTAGACTCGTTTATTGTGCCCTTCTGACCTCTGTTAGACTCGTTTTTCCATTGTTTTTCTGCCCTTCTGTCCTCTGTTAGACTGTTTTTTGTGCCCTTCTGCCCTCTGTTAGACTAATTTCTCCCTTGTTTTTCTGCCCTTCTGCCCTTTGTTAGACTGCTTTTTGTGCCTTTCTGCCCTCTGCATCCCCACATCATCACTCAGCGCTACCCCAGCATCACACAGCACCACCACATTATCACTCAGCACCACCAAATTATCACTCAGCACCACCACAGCATCACTCAGCACCACCACAGCATCACTCAGCACCACCACAGCATCACTCAGCACCACCACAGCACCACTCAGCACCACCACAGCACCACTCAGTGCCAGCACAGCATCACTCAGCACCAACACAGCATCACTCAGCAGCACCACAGCACCACTCAGCACCACCACAGCATCACTCAGCACCACCACAGAACCACTCAGCACCACCACAGTATCACTTAGAACCACCACAGCATCACTCAGCACCACCACGGCATCACTCAGCACCACCACAGCACCACTCAGCACCACCACAGCATCACTCAGCACCACCACAGCACCACTCAGCACCACCACAGCACCACTTAGCGCCACCACAGCATCACTCAGCGCCACCACAGCATCACTCAGCGTCACCACATTATCACTCAGCACCACCACAGCACCACTCAGCACCACCACAGCATCACTCAGCACCACCACAGCATCACTCGGCACCACCACAGCACTAATCAGAACCACCACAGCACCACTCAGCGCCACCACAGCATAACTCAGCACCCCCACAGCATCACTCAGCACCACCACATTATCACTCAGCACCACCACAGCACCACTCAGCACCACCACAGCATCACTCAGTACCACCACAGCATCACTCAGCACTACCATAGCACCACTCAGCACCACCCCAGCATCACCCAGCACCACCTCAGCACCACTCAGCATCACCACAGCAACACTCAGCACCACCACAGCACCACTCATCGCCACCCCAGCATCAATCTGCGCAACCATTCAACAACAACTGGTTCAAACATGTTCTCTCAATGTTTCAAGCTTTATTACAAATGTCACAAAAAGATGTTAATATTTCACTTCTGTTCTTAGATTTTCGTCACAATAAAATACACTGAACATAATCTTCACAAAAGTTATTTACAAAAGTTTAAGCTATTGCCATTATAAATTAAAATCACTAAGGATTAATTATTTAAAAAAAATTAAAAGCCATTGTAATTTGTAATGTCAATACATCTAAGTCACGTAAATACAAAACATGTTGCATTACAAATGCTATAGGTGTCACATTTGCGAAAGTTATACCTATTGGCATTGTAAAGGACAAAGCTATTAATTTAGCTATTTTCAAAACCAACACATAAATAAAATAAATTGTCATTTACAAGACTAATAGCTCAAACTTTCCTAATGTGAGACATATTGCATTGCAAATGCTTGTTTTTATATCTGTCAGTGCTTCCTGTTGAGGTTTTATTTTCGTGACAGGCGCCTCATTGCCTACTTGTAACTATTCTCTGACCTGCTTCAAGGGTCGGAAATAGTTGCAAGTAGGCAACGAGGCGCCAGGAAGCACTTACAGGCTTCCATCAGCAGTTGCCCAAGTTGAAGTTAATTTCTTTGTAACCCTTTTGTAAAAGGTTACAAAAAATTAGCTTCAACTTTTGCACCTGCTGCTGTAACCCTGTAAGTGCTTGGCTGAAATTTCGTGCCCGCTGATACGCGGATTTTACCGCGATTTTGCGAGATTCGCAGATTGCGAAATCATGGAAAATCCGCAAATTCGCGAGCGGAACGCATTTTCAGCCCATGCTTACTATTAACATAAAGTAATGTATCTTCAACAAATTAGGGTATAAAAAAACCATAATGGAAGTATCATTACCAGCATGCAAAATACACCACAATTGTAGCTGTCCTGTTGCTTTTGGTTACATTCTACAAATAACTGACATTGGTCATAGTCGTGATGCCTTAATTGCTGTAGGAAAACACTTTAGAGATAACCAAATGGTTATGTTAAATATTTCGCTATGTTTAATTTCATAAAGAGAAACCGTATTGACAATTTTATAATTATGCACTATAAGAAATAAAAAAGAGATAAATGAGGTTTTTTAGGGAAAGGTTACCTCCAATTTAGTAAAAAGTCTTGATAGATCCCAATGTTGCTACTCAGTGAATCATGAAATATTATTGTCTTGCTTAAAGGTTTTAAAATCTGGAAAAAAAACAAAATAGGAATTCGATTTTTACTATGTAGAGTTTACATTTTATGGTAAAGAGGAATGCCCTAGATACATTACAAAATAATTTAGAAATATTAGCATTTAAAATATTTGAATTTTTTTTTTCGGGCAATTTAAACTATTACAACCAGTCATATTTTTCAACAAGAATTTTCATAATAGATTGATAAATGTAGATAAAGTTGCACTTACCAAAAGTATCCAATGACAGCCAGTATTTGTCGGGCAAAGAACAGTGTCCATTTTGTCAAAAGGTACCTGAAGAGTTAAAAATTGCAATCATGAAAAACTGTTTTACAGTACATACCAAATGCATACGTTTAGACTTAAAACAATTGTAAAATGTGAATGTCAACGCAATATATATTCAAAATCGACAAACTTTCGTTGAAAAACATCTTATATTTGTCACTCTTTAAAACGTTACTCAATTCAACTATCAAACATTAATTCAAAGAATCACTAACTTTCAATATTGCTTTCCACCAGTAACATTGAAAAGTCACATAACTGATATGAATATTCACCCGAAAAGTCGAAGAGCAATATTTGCCGAGGAAGATACAGGACGACACTGTTGCTGATAGTGCTAAACACTAAGGTTAAAATTAAAGGATTTCAGTACACACATTGATGGAAAATTATTATTTAAAGATACATAACTGTATTAGGAATGAAAATATACGTACATTTGGTCTTGACAAACATATTTTTGAGAGGTAGGCATTGATTACCTGTAAAAATATATGAAAACACATGAGCTTCTAAAGAGGAACCAACATATACGTCCTACGCCATTAGCCATACTATACACAATTTACATGTAGTAGAAACTAACCTCATCAACTATCCATTGGTCCGTTTTAAGTGACCAAAAAGAACTATCATATAATTTACATCTCCACACTATTGCTTCCAAATGATCTCTACTGGTTTCTTCCACACATCCAAAACTTTTTCAGGGATATAGACGGACAAGATGCTGGTGATGGAGAACGTGCCTTACATGGTAGTGGTGCTGAAGATGGTACAGATTCTGAAGATGGAACAGGTGCTGAAGATGAAACAGGTCTCGGAGAATTGTATCTCGTCATGCTTCCTGCAAATTAATTTTGAAAAGTTTAGAAAAAGTAACATTTCTTAAAGAACAACAAATTACTCAAACAACCTACCACAAACCTTTCTCAAACAAAAATAGCTAATCAGAGATACCTTTCTTAAATTAATGTACTTTGCAAAACATGTCATGTGCAGAAAGGCAAAATCAGGTACTCTTCCTCAACCTACTAACTTCTCACCTATAAAGGAGACAATTATACTAGCCAATAGAACATCATAACTCTAGACATCCAAATTATGTGCAATTACATAAAACAGGTACCCATTAATAGATTACCTTTGATGCTCGATTTATAAGGCCTCAACATGTCGACCTAATAAGTTCTACGTAAAGGCATGTTGCTACCATTGACTAACTTTGCACGCTTTCCTTGCATTTCGGAAATATGGTAGGGTCCAGTAAAGTTGTGCTCCAAAATCCCTCCTTTACTCGTTGTTCGCCTGCAATTTTTTAAAAGCACTAAGTCTCTTTCGCTGAAGGTGCACGGCATATATTTATTTGAAACTCTCTATATTTTTCCTTTTGCTTTTCCTGGGCATCCTCAATATTCTGCTTTGTCTGCTTCTGCAACTCTGATTTTCTAATGTTCATTTCTGTGATAGTCCATGGATATTCACTTTCTGTTGGTAGTACAAACTCAAGCTAATAAAGGAAACATAAAACTCTATCACTGATATTTACCATTCAAAAAAATGAGCAAACATTCCAATTATAATAACAAACTTTTTTAAGAATACATTTTATGACAACAAAATTAAAATTAGCACAGCAAAAAATAGATACGGTTCTTAGCAAGTTTAAAAGTATTCAACAAGTTAATATATGTATAAATATATTACAAAATAAAGAAAATTTAAATACAAATTGGAGTACTCTAAATTTCATACCAGATCATCCTCCACCTCACTAGGAAATCATGCTTTTTGGCCGTACATAAGTTGGATGGGGGAAACATTTGTTGTAGTATGTGGCTTAGATCGTAAGGCGAACAATGCATGGTCCAAAGTCGTTCTGATGCTCATTCACGTACTTAGAGAATGTGCTGTAAAATTGTAAAAGATTACCATATGGCTGTTGATGGCAGTACATTGATCATGTTTCTTTGTGATTACAATTGGACAGCAGGAAATGATGAGCATCAAACCACATCAAACAAACTGTCAGATAAAATTACACCATGAAAGCAACCCCACATTGAACTTACAAACTTATAAATAAAAAAGAGTAAGATAACCTTTTAATGCTAGCATTAGTACGCTCATCTAAACCATTTGTCTTTGGGTGATAGGCTCCACTTACAGAACGTTCTATTTGTAAAAGCTTAGTTAACTCTGAATTAACCTGTAAAAAAAAAGGTATCTAAGCAAAATAGGAAATATCATTGCATTAGACGAATGTTCGGACAAGATTGATCACTCCTTCATTCACAAACTCCCGACCCTCATCTGGTAGAACCCTTTTTGGACTTCCATGGTGTAGATACATTTGCAACGGTCTTGAAGCAACCTCAGCTGCAGTCTTTGATTTTAGAGGAAATGCCTCAACCCATTTGGAAAAATAGTCTGTTGCAGTCAGAATATATTTGTATCCTGTTGGAGTTGTAGGTAATACTGGGAGATCATTACCAAACCTCTGGACCGAAAACTTTTTTTCCAATTCAGATGTGGCACTCTCCCTATCGGGGACTTCACCATTAAGTGGGGAAAAGCTACTCTGGGGTTTTGTGCAAAATGTCAAGGTTCTGGGGAAAGTATATCTCATTTTTTGTTTGTATGCCCCCTATACTCTGTCCCCAGATCTAAGTGGCTCAAACCAGTCTGTAGTCAACTAGGCACACGCTCGTCTGCTGAGGCCCTGAGATTGTTAAAAACTAATCTGGATCCGCTCATTGTGGTGGGGGTTGCCAAGTTTCTAGGCTGGGCCTGGGTTATCAGAAGCAGGTTTATTAAACTAAATTAGCTGAGACTGTTTTATCTTGTATTACTGCGGTAACCAGTATCTGTAACTCTTTTAAACTTTTGTATATTTCTGCATGAAGTTATTCGATGTCAATGATTTAATACTGATTTTACATATGTTATTGTGTTTATTGTATTTATGTCTTTTATGATGAATTAATCGAATAAAGACTTCTTGAACTGAACTGTTGTAGGTAAAGGTCCTATTAAACCCACTCCTACAAGTTCCCAAACTTCATCAACCTGTTAATATACATAGCTATCATGTTATATTAAAAATTAAAAAGTAATGTTGCATTGAGAATGGCTCTTTTTATACAAGTGTCAAACATGTTTAATTATTGTATTACAATCCTACCAAAAGAGCTTCAAGTAAATAAAGCAAGACATAACAGCCCTAAAAAACATACTTTGATTGGTTTAATTTTCAGCAAATCTGGAGGGTTGGTTGTTCCTTTTGACAATCATCACACTATTTGATCTACAAAAATGAAAAAAGCAAGTTTTCTCAAGGACAATTTAAAAACATGTGTCCAAAAAACACATTCAAATAAACATTTTCACTTTGTAACTCAACTGCAAACAGAGTACATGTAAAAAGCATTCCCTATGAAGTAACATCTCTTTGAAAACAGTGTATGTTCACACACACAATGGCTACCGCAAAGAAACACTCAAGAATCACTATAAATGTAAACAATTTCAAAACTTATGAATTATTCACTGTTAATAAGATCATAGGATAGGACAACAAACACATGATCAAAAGAATTTTAAGACATTTATAATATGAGACAATTAAAGGACATTAGTTAAAAAAAATTGCCTACAACACTATCAAAATGGAAATTCTAATTTATTACAAAAATTATTTGTAAAATCTAGAAATGTTTTAACTCACCCATTGTTCAATTTCAATTGACATATTTGGCCAATACAATCGTGAGGAAATGCTTTTCTTGGTTTTGATAATCTCGGTTTTACCACCAATAAGAGAAGAATGAAATTCAGTAAAACATTTTCGACAACTTTATGTTTCGTATCTTTACCAGTGTAGAACAAACACCCATCTATCAATAAAGAAACAGAAACAGAAAGATTATAAAACAAAGGTGTTTTTGGAAAATTTGCATGTCAAAATGGATTGCATGATCTGAGAACATGCCTTTTCGCAACAAGCCTTAACAAATTGCAATGATAAATCAATACTCAGAAAATTATACTACCGTCAACGGGGAATTTTTTTGACAGTCTACGCAAACCATGCTCCTGGACTTTACTGAAACCACCAGGACACACATTACGGCTTACATAATCCAGAAGCTCTTGGTACTTAGTGGCATCCATTTCTATTGAAAATGAAGATAAACGGGAAGAAAGTTAAAAGGATAGCATTACAGATGTAATGAACACATTTTACATGCACACTTTCAACCACAAAGACATACATAACTATAAAGGTGTGTGAATACACAATTAGTAAAACAACTCTCAGCCCATCTTCACAGCTCAATAAGTCAATGAAGTTTAAGCGAGGGACAGAGAGTACAGTCCATAAAAAGGGAAGGGTAAGGCCTGCCAAATGGATGCAGTTTGAAAACATGGCAGTTTAAAAAAGGCCGCCCAGGTACTGCAGTGCCAGGCCTGACTTCTCTCTTTAGGGTTACTTGTGTGGGTGGAACAATTACTGCTGCAGGCCCACTAGTAAGATTTACATGAGCAGCCCTGGTATACATAGTCCACTTCACTATCAAGACTAACATATCAATCATGGACAAACAATTACCATTACACTTTCAAAAGGGAGCAATTGTACTTAAACGCTGATCATGAAGTGGCGAAGTGGCCAAAACATCTATTTTGGTGAAAGCATGTCATAAAAAGATTAGGACAGTAGGAAAAATGGTTAGGGAACCAAAACCAAAGAACAGGCAAGTACAACACCGTCGTACCAAGGTTACAAATCCAGCAACTATGAAGCCAACAGACAAGATAAAAAATCACTGGCACTAAATAGGCCACTCTGAGGGACAAACAAAAAAGAGTAAGGAGACCCACAAGGCATAACCATGCAGGCGCCACAGTGAGGCACTACAAACAGTTTTCACAGATTGACATACCACCTTTGAGCACAGGACTTGTGTCCCACAAATGCACAAATGGTTATTAATTATTATCAATTATTATCAATGAAGACTATGCTACTCTCGGGAGGCAAAGCATTTGATGGACAACTAGACCACATTTAAAAAAAAAAAACTTTAGACCACGTGAGACAACAATAAATATTAAAAATCACGGAAGGATTAGGAGGGAACAAATACGATGAAGCATGAAAGCAGAAAGAAATATTACCATCAATCACGCACAATTTATAAGAATAGTGGCCAAAGCATGTGGCGCACCACAAAAATATGACACAGAAGTTCATGCATGCACAATTTATAAGAACAGAGGCCTGGGAGGGCCTCGTGACGCTGAAATAAATGTTACCATCATGCACACACAATTTATAAGAATAGAGGCCACAGCACGTTGCGCACCTCAAAAATACTACACAGAAGTTCATGTACGCACAATGTATAAGAACAGAGGCCTAGGAGGGCCCCGTTACGCAGAAAGAAATATTACGGTCCTGCACGCACAAATTATAAGAATAGAGGCCAAAGCATGTGCAGCACCACAAAAATACGACACAGAAGTTCATGCACAACAATTTATAAGAACAAAGGCCTGGGAGTGCCCAGTGATGCAGAAAGAAATATAACGATCATGCATGCACAATTTATAAGAATAGAGGCCAAAGCACATGACGCACCATGAAAATGCGTCACAGAAAGTGTTGCACGCACAATATATAAGAAAAGAGGCCTGGGAGGGCCCTGTGATGCACAGGGAAGTATTACAATCATGCACGCACGATCTATAAGAATAGAGGCCTGGGAAGGCCACGTGAGGCAGCACTAAATATTAATAGTTATGGGAGGATTAGGAGGGAGCACATACAATGAAGCACAAAGCATGGGGGGCACAAAAATAAAGCAAAACAGAGCTGGGAGGGCCACGTGACGCAGTAAAAATATAACCATCATGCACGCACAATTAATAGGAATAGAGGTCTGGGAAGGACACGTGAGGCAGCAATAAATATTAAAAGTCATGGGAGGATTAGGAGGGAGCACATACGATGAAGCAGAAAGCATGTGGCACACAAAAATAAAGCAAAACAGAGCTGGTAGGGCCAGGTGACACAAAAAAATGTAACCATCATGCACGCACAATTAATATGAATGGAGGCCAAAGCACGTGGCGCACCACAAAAATATGACTCATAAATTAATGCATGCACAATTCATAAGAAAAGAGGCCTGGGAGGGCCCTGTGACACAGAAAGAAATATTACTATCAAGCACGCACAATTTATAAGAATAGAGGCCAAAACACGTGACGCACCACAAAAATACGACTCAGAAGTTCATGCACGCACAATTTATAAGAACCGAGGCCTGTGAGGGCCCCATGACGCAGAAAGACATATTACGATCATACACACACAATTCATAAGAATACAGGACAAAGCATGTGGCGCACCACAAAAATACGACACAGAAGTTGAAGCAAGCACAATTTAAAACAATAGGGGAGTGGGAGGGCCACGTGACTCAGAAAAAAATATTACCATCTGGCACGCACCAATTTATAAGAATAGAGGCCAAAGCATGTGGCGCACCTCAAAAATACAACACAGAAGTTCATTCACACACAATTTATAAGAACAGAAGCCTGGGAGGGCCCTGTGACGTAGAAAGAAATATTACGATCATGCACCCATGATCTATAAGAATAGAGGCCTGGGAAGGCCACGTGAGGCAGCAATAAATATTAAAAGTCACAAGAGGATTAGGAGGGAGCACATATGAAGAAGCACAAAGCACGTGGCGCACAAAAATAAAGCAAAACAGAGCTTCATGCACGCACAATTTATAAGAAGAGAGGCCTGGGAAGGCCACGTGACACAGGACAAAAACATAGCTACAGTATAGTCAATAACACAAACTATACAAATATCTCACCTTGCAAGGACAGGAAAAAGATGAACTTGACGAATGAGGTATGCACACGATGAACAGGACGAATCAGGTATACACTCAATGAACTCAAAGAATGAGGTATGCGCTTGATGAAGATGACAATTTAATATCGGCTCTATCCGCAGGACTGTCACTGCTGAGTAGAAGAAGTTCTGGAAGGATGCGAGGTTACTTATAGCTTTACTTGTACAAGGATGGGAGGTTACTTATAACTTTGGATGACAGTCATTGGTTAAGCAATACGTACAAGGGTTTCAGAGCTGTGATTGGTCAAGCAGGATGTCAGATTGCGCACAGTGCTGTTTCTAAAAAATACATGCATGCGCACAGTGAGTGCAAACCTTTGGAGGACAAACCCAGACGGGGGGCGGATATGGCTACTGTGCACACAACATCCACCAAAACATGCAGGTGAAACACCTGCGTAAAGCGTGGGGGTACACAGCTAGGTAGGGTACACAGCTCGCCCTCCAGGCACGTGGCTTCAGCCAGCCCTGGCTCGGATCCCCTTCACACATACTGCGCTTAGACCACAAGTCACAGCATGTATCTCTGCAGACCGCAGAGCTCCCGGGACCCCGCCCTGTAAAGGCTGTGGGCTTCAAAGGCCGCTGGCATTATCTACATAAGTAAAATAATTTTTAAAAAACCATGTTATTGGTATTAGAAGGGCTTACATTCCAAAATGACAAAAAAATTTAATAAAAAAACGCATAAAACCACGTATACAAGTATGCGCCTGCGCACTAGACACGTGTGCGCAAAGTGGGTGAACCGCATGGGGTACACAGCCAGACGGTGTATGGATAATGCACCTCCAACATCAACCGAAACACGCATGCGCAAACCATAGGGGGTACACAGGCAAATAGGGTACAGAGATCGATAGAACACCGGCTCCCGAAAGACGTGGGGAGCTGGGACCGTGGGGGCATTGGGGCTCAACTTTTTAATTGAGCCCCGGGAGATAGGCTCCCCGGGGATAATAAAAATTAGTGATAGGGGCTATTTTTTTATGGTAAATTTACAGTAAGTGTACCATGCACGACGGAAGGACGTATGGTGCGAAGTTTCTAAGTCGTCCCGTACGTGT